>NC_138663.1:145623310-145880810 GCF_964273445.1 Streptopelia decaocto
TCCCCTCCTAAAATGAGGGCAATGATGCCTCAACAGGGATTTGTTTTGCAGAAGTTTGTACTGATTCTGATGCAGCTCAGTGTACAATATCTATTTAATCCAGTCTTGGGCCCAGAATATACAACTGAGTGCTCTTGGTTAGCAATGAGTGGTAGAGGATGTATCTCATACAGCAGTGAGTGGTAGAAGTTTTATTGCAATAACCTTGAAATTATGCAGATAAATGGGGCTAACTCTGGTAACACACATTTGCTAGAAAATGCTAGGCCCTGCTCATTTAAATGTGTCATTATTAATATGATATTTATTCCTAATATTGTTTGATTTGGCATAGCCAATTATCCTTATGATATTAATTTCTTATCTTACCAGCAAGAATTTGCATATGCAGCTGTATCTTAGATTACTGAAATGAACTCTCTCTCTTCAAAATCAATTCCAATAATGACTATTTGCAACAGTCACTTCATATGTGGTGTTGAGAACTGTGTGCTTTTGGAAATGAAAGGTCGGAAGTAAAACAATGCCACCTCTAATGCTTCACTTTCAACTTCGAAGGCCTGGTAATGCTCTGGCTCACCAGACCAACTTTACAAGGACCCTGCGAGTTAAACTGAGATAAGATTTTGCTTTGTAAGTGGTCTTATAAATTTAAGTGAATTTTTCTCTTTAAGGTAGATAATTATTTTCCTCATTTCACAAGATGTATGCAATACATTTAAAAGCACATCTTAAAAGGGTATTATAAAGGTATGGTTTGTCCAAGTATGGAAAGGAAACACGGCTGTGCCCCTCATTCTGGAGATGTACTCTATGTAGTGTTTTGCTCCTGGACACATCTGCAACTTGCTCCTGGCTCAGTAATATTAGTACCAAGACTCAGTGATGGTTTAACCAGCAATCTGTTTCTTGTGACCTGCCTCAGATCTGTAATTCCACATTGTGTCATCAGAAGACAACTGACAAGCCCAGAGACGTTAACAGCCTTGTGTAGTTGGGAATATTTTTATGGTACACTTTGAGCAGGCACTAGTCTATCAAAACCAGCACGAAAATGTAGCCCTTGAGGTCCAAGACTTACAGCTGTGTTTGTGCTTCCTCCTGTCTTGCTCTGCAGAAGAAAGGTTAGCACGAGGCTGCGTTTTTCCATGTGATGATACCAAAGAGAACAGTGGTGGGTTGGTGGCAGAGCCAGGGCAGGTGTCCCTCTGGCCCCAGGATCAACCAGACTGCACAAGTTTATTAACATCATAAACGTAAAGAGAATCAACTGGGTGCATTTTCTCTTTCAGGCACCAACATACAACCGACACAACCTGCCTGCCAACACAAATGAGAAACAAGCCCAAGAAATCCTCATCCGTCGGCAGCACAGTCTGAAGCAGAGTTGCAGGAAGGGGAGCAGCTTACCTTGGGGTGGACAGGTACCTGTTCTGTAAAATGCTATCCAGATGAAAAAGGCCACTGCCTGTCTGTAAATAAGAAGACATGCATTTTTATATGTGTTTTGCAGTAATTAAAGTGGATACTTTACTCAATGTCCTCATGAAACACCTAAGAAAAAAGAGCTCCACTTAGCATGTGGACAGCAACATTTTTATGTCCTACCTCTATACATTGGCCAGAAATCAGCTAGTATGGCTGTAAGTAGTAAAATAATGTAATTTGCATTGTTTTGGCATGTGCAAAATGTAGTATAATCACAGCTGTGTGAATTTTTTTACTCATAAAATGCCTGATGCAAAGCCCTTGACACCTTGCAGTGACAGCTAGGGCTTTTGATCAGTAAGAGTAAGATTTATCTGACCAAATGTAGGTATTGGATAGCATAGATCTTCACAGCTGACATAATCATAGTTAAGATAAATAAGTTCTTGTTTGGTATATTAATTTTATTTAAACTTGTTGCCTGAAATATGAAAGGTGAATCTTAGAAGAACATATTCTCTCCACTGACTGTAGAGAAAAACTGAGGCTATTATATCAGGCACAAATATTTTCACTGGAGCTGATGGTGGTTTCAGTCATCCAAGTCAAGCATTGATCATATTCACACCTCTCTAAATTTGGCTGTAAAGGTGCAGAGACACAGCAGAAAAAGCATATAACCATCCCTCTTTACCATCCCACCAAATAAGTGCAAATTCTCCTAATACCTCCCCTTTCCTCCAGGAGCATGTAACTTACCCTGGTTGGATGCTGCATCACTAGATGCTTATTCTTTTAATTTTTTTCTGCTGAATAAGCATGATGCCTGCAGTGGGAGTGCACCAGCTGACCAGTTGCTCTGGGACCCTGTACTGTTTTGCCTGGGTCCTGTTTCAGGATGATGCAGAGGCAATCACAGGCACTGAACACATTTCTGTCTCCACACAGGCTAGAACCACGGGTGTGCGCTACCTCTCTTTGCCTCAGGGTCCCAGCCAGCCCACAAGACAAAAAAACAGGCATGTTACTTTTACAGGTAATGGAAGTTCTCTCTTTATCCCACTCCAGCAGTGAAGGAAACTCCAGTTGCTCAGTGGATTTAACAGTACTAAATGAATACTTCCATGGAAGTCGATGGCCTCTTTAAATGAGCTACACCCTTCTCTCCTATCTTTTTTATCTATGTTGTTTATATGGTCATTACTGCTGCAGTTTCTATCTCATTCCAGCACCGCCTAGTTTTATCTTTCCCTCTTGAACAAATATTCCTGTGATTCCTACAGTTTGGTCTGGCCATGAGGGCATCTGTGGAAGCCCAAGAAAGCAAATTATCCAGTCCCTGCAGCCCCACAAACACAATTCCATGCAAAAGTGTCAGGAGTTGCTGAACTCGTAGTCCAGTCAAGGTGAGGCTGCTGCAGCTCTGTGCCTCCAGGTCCTGCTGGTAGTGAGGCTAAGCAGGTATTCCCAACAGGTGATCCTCATCACCCCTTAAATTCAGTGTACACCTACACACAGTTGGACACACAGAGCAGCACAGAGTACAGTGCTCACACAAATGCAGACAGCGCCAATGGCCTCATCCTGGTCCCTTCTCTGGCTGATCAGGATTTTAGGCTGTTAGTGGAAAATTACATACACGTACCTGCTACCTAACTCCCCCAGAAGCTGGACTTAAACACACACTCTGTCCACTAGCTGGCCCTAGACCCTCTGTCTTCCCATTTAATGGCACTTGGGCATGTGAGACCCTGGGGACACAGCCTTACAGCAAGTGCTGGTACTCAGACCTACACACATGGACACACACACACACATGCATAGATGCTCTTCCACTCCACCCCATGTACTGTAGATCTCTCCAGTAGCTGGTCTTGGACACACAGTCTTCCCTACAGTGGGATCCTGGATCCCCTGGTCTCCCCTGGCTTCACACACAGGGACACACCCATGCAAACAGGTCTTTCTCGTCCCTGTTCCAGATTATGTCCTTGTTAGTAGACAACTACAGACCCATGATCTCTTCAGTCCGTGGTTTGGACCTCCTGGTACCTCCAGCAGTCAACTCACAGATCTTCTGCTCTCCTTGGTCTCAGTCCCAGACTCAAGGTTGCTCCAATGCTTCATTCCCAAGCCTGTTATCCTACTTGACGGCTACTCTGGCTTGGTGATTGCTGGTGATTTTGCACTGACATATGCACCCACACAATATGCATGTACCCCAGTCCCTCCAGCTGCTGGCACTCAGACCTCCTCCACACACACAGGAACACAGTACAGGGAGCTGCTGACCCAGGAAAAGAGTCAGAAGTGGAATTTAAAGAGAAAAGAGGACAGTGCACTGATCAGGTACAGGGCGCTGCCAGACACATGTACTGACCAGCACCTGTTTATATGCAAGCAGCCCTTTTTATTTAATTTCTTCTCCATTTTCCTGCACTTGTTCCTCCTCAAAATACCTTGGTCCCTTCCTTTCCTTGTCTTTGGTTTCTGCCCTAAATATTCCACCGTAAGTCCTGTATGATCCAAAAACGCTCTCCCCAGATATCTCAAAAATGATCCCTGTGCCCCAGCACATCTCGCTCTATGAGGTGCCATAAGGAGACCCTCTCCATTGGCTCCTCATGGTGGGTCTCACCCTGCCCATGGAGCTGATCACCCCCAAGATGGATCAGGGCAGGAGCTCAGGCTCATTCCTCTGACTTGGGTACTGGGGGGTTCCCCACCTGCCCTTGTGCCTTGGGGCTCCTCTGTGTTTGTGGAGATAAGCCTTTAATCACATAATCTAACAAAAAACCCCATCAGAATCTGTCCCCAAGCAGCCTTTCTTCTTCCGTTTTCCCAGTTTGCTATATAATTATTTCTATAGTAACACTGGTATTACTGGATAAAGTTTTCAGCCTGTCTCAGGTTATCATATGTACACAGTAAAATGCAGACCCAGCATCACTTACACTCTAGAGGTTAGGGATGGAGCAATGCTGAATTGCCCACAGAAGCATAGCAGGATAGTGTCAGAGAAAACATGGAATTCAGGACACTTGGATGTTCAACATTGTCTCCATCTGTAATCTCCCCAGTTCCTTTCTGCCTTTATTATGTGACCTGAAATGCTTTTGGGTTCTTTAGAAAAAAAAATCTTTTAATTTCTGGCAAAATTAGCTATAGCAATTGAAACTATTTTTAGTCCTCGTCTTTCTATCAAAATTTGAATGACAAGGTTTGTTTCCTGCAGATGCAAAATCATTTTGTTGCTTCATTTTCTATTTCACTCTGAAAGAGATGAAAGCAAAAGAGGTTTGTGTAGGCAAACCATAACTTTGGGGCTGGGCACTCACATGTGATGGCAGCAGAACAGAAACCCATAGGGTCTATTCAGAGGGGAAAATCAAAGTTACTCAAGGGGATTTTTTTTTTTTTTCATACAGCTTAGTCTTTTCCATTCTTTTTGTCAGGATGTCATGGTGGGGGATGTATGTCTTTCTAACAGACTAAAACTGTTCTACGCAGCAGCCTCAGGTCTAAAAGCATTTCAGACACTTTAAAGGGACTGAGTTCTTCTGTAGCAGACAGGCACATTATTTCAGTGTGGATAGGAGTAAATACTGAAATAGTGGATGCAGATACATTTTTACTAATAGATAGACCTGAATTTGTGCCTTGCTTTGTGACCTGTCCAAACAATTAAACTTCTTGATCGAGCTTCTGGCCCTGTCTTAGGTTCATTGCATAGTTATTCACGCTACTTTAAATGTTTGCTGCAGAAGGAAGCCACCCTAAACTCCTCGCATAAACTGTATTAGGATGAGATGAGTTACACTTGGAACTGAGAAGAGAAATACTCAGTATTTAGGAAATTAGAATGACAACCTTATATATGCACATGTGCATTTACAGAGATAAACACCACCTCTCTATGCCTGCAAGCCCTCCAGCAACAAGCATCCTCTACCTCTAGCAAGTTTGGTTTAGCTCTTATGTATGGCATGAGCAGAACGTTTAGTAACTAAGAGGTTAGAAGTAATTACAAATAGGTCTTAAAGCTGTCTATCAGTTCTTTCCGCCATTCATACAAATGAATGATTTCTTTGACAGTACATATTCATACTTTGTAGCAGTGATGCCCCTAAAGGGCTAAGTACAAGCCCTTCAAATCTGAGATTACATTTCCAGTTTTATTCTTGGGCATGTAACATGCTCATATGATCTAACAGAAGCAGGTTCTGCTGCTAAAGAAGTCTGTGACCCTGTTTGGTGGAGGTAAGTGCTGGTGCATACGCTCTTTGTGTTAACTGTGAAGTAAACATTAGCAAAAAATAATTTGTTATTAGGCTGCAACAGCTTTACAGTTTTTGACTGTGTGATTATATCAAATACATGTGTGCTTTAACTGCAGCAAGATATAGTCTAATTTTATTAATCATGACCTTTGTGTTTATCTCCCAACATCTCCTAGCTTGTTACAAGCTGTTTCTTAAATTAATTAATTTGCTGATGCATAGTCACACTACAAGTAGCTTTAATAAAAATAAAAAAAAAAGTGTATTCTGCAAACTCAACAGAATGAGAGATCCAGTTATTAGCGAATTGCAGGCAAATTTTAATGTGTACTTGTGTCAGAGAAAGCTGGTTGGAGCAGGTCTGACACACCCAATGTAATCAAAGTGCCCTAGAGTCAAACTCCTGGTTTCAGGTGAAACTGTTTTCTTCTCAGCTGTTAATCACAGGTGACTGGTATACTTTATTTTTGGTGGCACTAAGGTCTTCTCCTTGGTCTCTTTTTATCTTCTGCTGTGGGTTTCACAATGCTTTTCCACCAGGAACCAGGTGACTTGTGAAATTCATATAAAATGGAAGGCTACATGAACTAACACTGTGAAAGCACTGAGCAGCCCTGTTAGGTACTGAAAAGCAACTGAATGTCCTTATTTGCTGGGATTTCAGAGTAGAGACAAGATCAATAAAATCTTTTAAACATCAGCTTTGGGATGAAAATAAAAATGTAGGTTTATTTTTAGTTCTTGACTGGTCTCTTATTCTACAGAAATGATTTAAAATGCTTCAGTTCCAAGGTTTAAAACCATAATGCTGTATTGTGTTGAATATCCTTTAACTGTCCTTGTCAATACCATTGTGTTTCTCTTATCTCTTCTTCAAAATATGAATTATTTGTCTATTTTCCTTCAGATCACTGCAGAAGTGGCTCTGATGCTGACTGCCCAGTAATGTTCAGACCCCAGCCCCGACTACGGCCACTCGAAGCAAAGCACTATCGTGAAGAGCTGATTCCAATGGCACACTTGGATAGACGACCAGGCCCATCCAGTCTCTCAAGTCGAAGAGGAAATTCAATCAGGCAGCATCATTTCAACAGAGCAGAAAATCTAGCTCTAATGCCAAAGTCTCGATTCACTGTGGGAGAAGTAGAGGGGTATGAGTCAGAAGAAGAGACAGAAACGATGGCACCAGCCAGGCCATTAGACATATGAGGAGCAGAGAAGAGTGGTGTTTGCATCTCTAGGGCCCTTTGTGCACTGCTCCAGAGAAAATAACAAAGCTCTTATATGAACCAAACCACAATTTTCCTTTTGGGACCAGTGTACTCATTCTTGTATCACTTTCAAGCACTGTATCAAGGTACTTAGTGGTGTGGAGAAGATTCAAATACTTATATGTTTGTATCAAGCTTTCTTTCCAACAGAACACTGCAGGAAAGAGGGGAAAATGATCTTTGTAGTGGTTTGAACATGGATTTAAATTACAGTAGATGGGCAGATGCAATGCTATGGGGGGAAGCTGGTATTGTCTTCCTCTGTTCTGTACTATGGCCTAAATCTAGAAGAAAGAAACACTGAAAGACATGCTTGGCACATGAGTGTCGAGATTGGTAGCTTCAACTTGCCTAGAGCTATGGACCTCATAGTAGTTCAGATATTCCAGGGAAAAGTTAAAAAAAAGAAAGAAAGGTTTTAGTACACCTAAATGCCTCAAGGAGTACTTAAGTCAAAAGGATTTTTAGTGGACATTTTTAGCACTTGGGAATCTCCTGACATCTCCAGTTTTGCCTCTGCAAAAGTGCCTAAAGTCAGTTTCTGTGATAGTCCATAACTCATGTTTCTTCAACCAGTTTCAACATGTAGGCACCTATCACCAAATCTACAGTTTTAGACGAATGAAGGAAGCATCCCGGTATGTACAAATCCAGAGAGTACTCCTCAGGCAAGGGTGCTGTCAGGATGCCTTTTATTTGCAAATGTGGGACAGTAAGGATGCCCAGGACCTTCCAGCCCTCCTACATTTCTTCATGGAAAGGGTTGTGAAGCAGTGGAACAGGCTGCCCAGGGAAGTGGTGGAGTCATCATCCCTGGAGGTGTTTAAAAGACATATAGATGAGGCTCTTAGGGACATGGTTTAGTGCTAGATTTAGGTTATGGTTGGGCTCAGTGACCTTAAGGGTCTCTTCCAGCCAAAATGTTTCCATGATTCTCCTGAGCTCCCTTCCAGCTGGCTCTCTGTGCCCATGATCCAGACCCATGATGGGTCTCCTGAGTGGTAGGGGGTGCAAGAAGCTGTGGTCTTGAGTCATTTTGAATAAAGTCTAAAATCCCAGACACCTAATTCCTCTGATGGAGCTCTTTTCTGCAAAATGGAAACATCTGTTTCATCTGTGTCTTGAAACCGTACTTGAACTGATTTTATCCAAAGGGATGATTTGAGTCCAGAAGCCCATATACCCACCCTTACAGCTGCACTGAACTCAAATCTGCAGCTGGGAAATGCACCAAGTCTGGTCATGTTTTTTTCAAGTTACCTTTCACTCCTCCACTCAGAGCTTGCTTAGCTGCCCAACTCAAGGTCTGCAAATGCTACCCTAAGAATCAGAGAGGTCAGAATTAGAGATAGTGGTGCCACCTGCAAGTTTCTCTTTTATATTACTGTTAAGTGCTTCTAGGTATGGTCCAGAAAAAAACTTTCAAGGGGAACTTATGACTTCATATTTCTTATAATGGATTTCTGATTCAGGACAGATAGCATCTGAACTATCAAATTTGAAAAGTGCCACCAAAAGAAAAAAATAAAAGGCCTTTTTCTTGTGTTTGCAATTTTTATATTTAGCAGGTCATAACGAATTGTAACAAAATTGTGCAAAGCTTGGTGAAACTCAAGGTCTGTTTGCATTTCCATATTGTGTCAGAGAAATTTTACAACTTCCTTTTGTGAAAGCAGTGGCACATTATTAAAAGAGGGTAGGTTCTGGCTTTTGTACTGACACGGAATAAGCAATGAAATATGGTTCTGTATCTGAAAATCAACAAATAAACCCACCTCCACCAAAAGAGGAAGTGCTACACATAGTTTTTAAACAAAAGACTTGCGCCAGATCTCAATCCTATAGCAAGTTATACTGACATATACAACTCAGTGAAAACTTTAATAAGAAGAGTTATCACACAAAATCAGGTCTTAAATTCCACTGTGAACTACCAAGTTAACATACACAATTTAACTGAGGGCAAAATTGGTGCCCATGTGATGTGGTCCTTAGGCCATAGAGTTGACACAGGTGCATGGAGAGGGGCAATGGAGATGTGGGACCTCCTTCTGCATTGTGGAGTCAGGAGGCAGTAGGATCTCCAAAACTGGCTGGTGGGTGGTGATGTGAAATAGAAGCAATCCTTGGGGACAGCAATGAAGAGAAAATTGACATCTGAGAGGAGGGTGAAGAAGGCATACTGTCTTGTCTTCAAAAGGAGGTTCAGGAGGGAGATTAAACAGAGCAACTACTGTAAGCTGCAAATTCAGCATTTCCTCTTTAAGAAGATTTATTCAATGTGTTCTCTGGGGGGACTGAACAGATACAAACTGTGTGAGATATAGGTTAACGGGATGTCTGGAGTGGCATGGTAAAGGACTAGACATACAACATGAAAAAGACAAGTCTGTTCAATTTTGTCAGTGTATGTTTGAAAGGCATATCTAAAACTGGCTCCCAAATGCTTTATTAAATATAATTAGAATTGTGGAGCATTTATATAATTACTGATTGTAAGCAGGAAGAAAAGCATTCAATTTCTAATTACTATTTATATTAGGACTAGAGAAAAATATGTCTTTCTAAAATAGAAATAAAACTAGTGCATAGCTGGAGTAAAATCTCCCACTCATGGTTCATTCCTAATCTTTCCTCTGATGAAATCAGTGAGCTGGATCATCAGAGATTGTAAAGCCATCGAGCATCTAGAAGTCAACAGAGCTCTCTCAGCTTTTGCAGTCTGACCTTCAAACATGTAAAGTCTATTTTCAGTTTTCTTTCTTAGCAATTAGAAAATAGGACTGGAAGACTATTTCCTTCTGCACCATTAGTTGCTGCTAGTGGTTTTGCTGGCTATTAGCCAAGTAACGATGCTGCAGATGCCTGTATAAAATATGTTCTAATATATCAAGTTGCACTGTTTATTTGTTTTCATGGGTATTTCATACTTGTGGAAGAAAGAGTTCTCCTTGAAGAAGCACAATGCTTGGGTTTTAAATCATGATAATTAAAGCAATATTTCATCACAAGTAACTTACTCTGTGTCTATAGGCTCTCAGACCTGGTCCATAAAGAAAACTGAAGTGGTTTAGGGCATGAATTGAAATCCCCTATGTGTGGGCATCCTTAAACTCTTTAACCTGGGCCACATTCAGGAAACTTGTGCTGATAATTTGCAAAGGTGAGTTAATTCAAGATCTCCTTTTTCAGGCTGGTACAGCACTATTTACTCAGAAATTTAAATTGTACTCAGATTTAAGATGAACTAGCAGAGGAAACTCAGGCCCAGAAGGTGGGGAATTATTATTCAAAATCCAGAGAGGAAACAGGAACTCAGGGAATTAAGACTATTTCCTTGAGGTGGGAGGATAGTCAAAGACAGGTGAGTTTCAGGAAGTAATAATAATGAATAACCTGTACCTTCAACAGTAGAGAAAACAGGAGATACACTTGAACAGTACTTGCTAACCAATGAGTAAAGTAAGACAATCATGAGAACAGTCATGATGAGAAAATATTTTAATAGTAAAAGCAACAATGGACAAATAGAGTAGTGCAGAAAAAGGGAGGGAGTTATCAAGGTCACTAGTACATTGTGAGCCACCGGCAATACTTTCATACTTATTGCATGGTGTGGTTAACTGTTAGATCCTGTTGTTCTTTCTGAAGCTATTATTCTTCAAATACTGTTCCAGACAAGTAGGAACATGTAGTGAAAGGAGAATCTTTTCCTCAGATTGCTTAGAGAATCTCTTCCTCAGAGAGCTTACCACCAAGGATGCGGCAGCAAGGGGAGCGCTGGCAGCCAGGACACAACTGCAGCCAGCATGGGGAGTGCCCAAGCTGTGACCTTCAGAAATACCATTTGACAGAGTGTAAAGAAAGAAGGCATCACTGTGGCCCTTCTTCCAGGGAAGGCGGTGCCCACTGGGAACATCTGCAACGACGTGGTCGGAGCTGCTGCTGCCATCTGTATGGCACCTGGGGAAACAACATGTTGGCTAGGTGGTGACACCATCAAGCAGGACTGGGAAGGGTGCTGTGAAGGACAGAAAAGCTGTTTGTGTGTTGCACAGGGGGAGGAGAGAGGCAGGGGGGATAATTCACCTAATAATGTGGCTCAAGTCCAGTGCGTGAAGCAGGTGTGTGTCCATCAAAGCCTGAGAGGAGAAGCTATAATACCCGGGAAAAGAAAGAACACCCTGGTAGGAGGATGGACGGGTTTACCACTGTGCATGTGAGCCAAAAAAGCAGACCAAATTAAAAGAAAAAAGTTACTTCAGATGCATTTAGGGCAATTAAGAAAGTTTATATGAGATCAGAAAAGTGGGCAAGGTTTTCAGACTGGAGGGACTGGTAAGGAAGAACCAACTGTGAATATCTTCAGCAGGAGTAGGACAGCTTATGAGCAAGCTAGTCAGAGAAAGAGGACCAGTGATATCTGCAGGGGAAATCATCAAATTGCTATGGATGAAAAACTTGACTTTTATGTAAATAGAACACAAAAATAATTGTGAAGTGATTCTTACTTTCTTGCTGGTATGTACATTTTAAGAACTGACACAGTGATTTTTCTGCACCCGTTAGACCCTGAAAACTCATGTTTTATTGTATTATATGAGTAGTAGCTATTATTTAAAAGCCTATGTGAGACTCTGGAAAACATAACAAATATTTCTAAGCTTCCTTTCTTCATAGGCACTCTTTCTAATTTTCTGTCTACATAAATGGTAGAACACAAACATTAAGAGTGGAAAAACAGATAACCTTATCTTTATATTTTATTTGCTTTTTAGGTAGGACAATTACATTCATTGTTTTGCCAAACTCACTGTACTTAAGAACCTTAAAATCAGAGCTCTGAGGTAACATGAGTAATATTCTGAACTAGTTAAGAGGACTTATTGAGCTAAGTTGCCTAATTTATTTCCTTTTGAGACTGTCTCAATGTTAATCACAAGTGAAACTCCTTTTTCTTTCCTGCTTTGGTTTCACGGGTGTGAAATTTCAAAAGTTAATATCAGTTCTCGTTTTTTTCTAGTCTACCCTTCCTCCTGGAAAAAAATTAGTTTCTACTGCCTTTCAAACATAAGGAATGAGATACGGACTGAAGAAAATAATACCAAGCTCTGATTTTCAGAGTTTTCTTTCTTTGTCATGGTAGACTGCAGCCACACCAACAGTGAAGAGAGCAGACAACCAAACTGGACATCATCGCTGACTCTTTTTTCCACTGTCCCTGTGGGAGAAAGCTAGGAGAAAAGAAGTATCTGTCAAGAATAGCCACGGTGAACTGTGGGCATAGGTATTAGTCATCTGCAACATCACTTTTACACACACAAACACAGGTCAGATCATTAGACATCTGCTCAGTGCTTTCTCATCAATAACTTATTTCACTAAATACAAAATTATCATGAAAGAAACCTGAAATTAAACTGCTTTTTTCACTGGTATGTACATCAGGTATTAATTTAGGCTCATTAGTTCGTACTGGGCCTAATGCCATTTGCTCCTTGCTCTACTGTATTATCAGCAGTGATAAGGGGTGAAAATAATGAGCTATGCACAAAAGCCAAAATAAAAGAGCTCTTTTTTTTTTTTTTAAGATATCTTGGAATAAACCCTCTAGCCCTCTAGCTAGCTTTATTCATGCCTTTTTTTAAGGGCAGATTTCCCATCACAGAAGCCACCTGCCCACATATATTCAGCTTCACTATTACATGATGATTAATATTGATAATACTTGCAGGGGTGCACAGTGTCTTTCAGGTGCTGTGTGAACACAAGGCACAGAGAGTTCAGACACAGGACACCCTGAGAATTATGCCAATGTTAAAACACAACGTGAAAGGTGGGGAAACTTGCACAAAGCAAATGAGCCGTGTGTACACGTAATGCAGGAACAGTGCCAGGAACCAAACACGAGACCCTGGTCCCTTGACCCTATGTCTACCTTTACTTCCCTTAGGCTTTCAGATGACTGAAACCTACAGAAAGGAACAAAAGAACAGGCTGAAACTGTTCCTCTGGCTCTCACCACAAAAAGGGAACAATCTGCACAAAAATTACATTGTTTGTGCACTGCTTCTAGCCAGGCATCAGGACCTGCTGCTTACAAACACTCACTGTCTTGGAAGATACCATTAAATTTTGCCATATTTAATATACTTATATAAAATACATGTAATGTAAAAAAGATGTAATTCTTCACTCATTCCCCCCTAGTACATTCACTGTTACTACTTCCAAAAAACTACATAGGTACTACATGTTCTGCATAGTTATAAAAACTTGGTAACATTGAAGAGTCTTGTGAATATACCATGGCAAATACAACTTTTCATTAGAATGTGGAACAGAAACACTTTGAACTTACTTGTTCCTCATTTTGTTCAAGTGAGGGAGGCTGTAGGTGTTTAGCACGGGTGTTAGACCAAGGACAAATCTCTTCAGCTTTCTATGCCCCCATTTTCTCACATATACAAAAGAGATAAAGACACTCAGGGCTAAGTTATACAAAGGTGCCACAAGCCATTTGGGTGGCACAAGGAGCCACAAGAGCCCTTTGCTTCCTGGATCAGCAGCTGGAGGCCAGGGAGGTCCCTTGGGGCACTTTCATGGCAGCTGGACTGCACCCCTGGGACTGGAGTCGGTGGGGATCTGCACAGACCAGACAATGGCACAAAGCATTTGAATGGATGTGAACAGCTACTTTGAGGCGATCTGATGAAGAGCTGTGATTCCACTAGCTCCACTGGGAACTCAGTCACCTGCCCCACATGTAGACACCTTTGTGGTGAACATCTAAAGGCACTTGACTGAGTCTCAAGTGGAATTCTGCTGTCCTCATCCTTTAAGTGATTTTGGCACCTGTGAATGAGAAGCAAATTTTCAAATCTGGGCATTAGGATTGCTTTAGCTTTGAGATGAATCTTGCTTTCCTCGTCAATAAACTAAGCTATTTCTGCATGTACACATAAAAGCATTTTTTAACAGTGTCTCACTGTGTACAACTCCTGTTTATTTCTAAAGGGCTCTCTGTCTGTAAGCATATTTGGCTCAATCTGCTGTAACGGGTTTAGCAACAGAAAATTGCAAGGCTCACATTACTGCTGGCTTAAATGGGCTCTTTGGCTTGAATTCCTCTTAATGATAAATATCCCCAAATCTTTCGCCATCATTTTCACAAGTATGCAAACATAGATTCAAATGAAAATGATGACTGCTGAAAAATTTGTTAATCAAGTCTTAGCAACTTGAAGGAGCTCTTTCAGGAGCTCTTTATTCCCTAATGCAAAAATGCCTGATACTGATTTACCATGCACTGTAGAGGAGATATAACAGCTCATGCCAAGACCAGATTTAGAGGTCTTGTTCCTAGGTAATGAGAAGAAAGACAGATGTAGTGACAAGACTCAAAGCATCACTGTAAACAAGGTTGCATAAATTAGGTTAAGTACCAAAGCTCAAAAGAACTGTCTTTACTACTATTATGATATTTGTTTATTTATTGTTTGTTTGTGGGTTTTCCTCTTAGACTCCCACTATGCATACATTTTCCTGCATCAGTCTCTAATGGATAAACTAACACTATGCTAGATGAGAGCATTAGTTCTGCTTTATCTGCTGGAAAAGGCATGCTTTCACCAAAGAGGAAAAGAGCTGCAGTGACCTCTGTTGATGGAATTAAGCAATATATTTATAGAGCCAAAAAGGAGAGGTGATACATTCACAAATTCAAGTCCTTCGCTAGGACTAAATAAGACCAAAAGTAAACTGTGCAAATAGGGAGTGGCTTTGAGGTTGCATATGAAAATGACTATTTCCCAACACCCACTAAAGTCACAATCCTCATAAGGACAGTTGTCTTTTAAAAATTATTTTTGGAAAATTTTTTTCTTTTTAATGTGGAATTAGAAACTATTGGTGTGAAGACAGAGGACAGAACACACTGGGGGAGATGTGGTTTTTTTTCAAGTGCTATACTGCATTCCAGGAGTTCAGATCACCACAGGAAAACATCATGCCTGTATGTATTGCGTGGTCTGAATTTAGTGACCGGTTCCCTGTGCCAGCCTGACACACAGTACTGAAGTTTTGAAGCAAAGAAGCTTTCCAGTTGGCGAGCTGCCTGCGGCAAGGAGAAGTATCTAGGAACTGTCATGCCTTTATGACCAGGAATTTGGAACATGTCTTTATGGGCTAGTTCTGATCCAGGAAAATAATTAAACACATAAATACCCACAAGGATCTGGACCTTAATGCTTAACTTCAAGGTTGGGAGTAGTCTTAGTAAAGCCAAGCATTTAAGGATTTATCCTGTATGATTAAAGTTAATGAAATCAATAAGGAATCTTCCATTAACTGCTAAGTGGAAATGCTTGTGGAAATCAGGCTATTATGTCCTTGTTTTTTCAGACCTGAGCTTTTGCTAAGGACTACTTGGTGTTAAACAGAGGCACCAATGAGGATCAGGGTTTCTTACTGTTAGAGTTATTTAATGCTTCTGTGCTGTTCAGTACCCACATCACTTTTCTAGGACTCACAGCGATACAGATTGGTGTCTTTTTCCCTCTATGGCTAGTGTTATGTCAGGTCTAACCATGAACACAAAGCTGGAGGTTTTCCCAGTTTAGCTATTTTAATTTGTTAATGCCTCTACTAGAGCCTGAGAAGATATTTTTAGTATACTTTCTAGAACCAGTGCTGTCCTTCTGATTCTAAAACATCCTTCTCACAAGAGGAAAATCGATATTGGTAATGACGCTTAACTAGTATCCACTATGATATCCTTGTTCAGGCTTTGTAGAGAATACTTTCTGCAAGTGTAAGGAGGAAAAATAAAAACCACAAGTTTTTTTAAATTAAAAAAACAAGTATTTTTAATAAAAATTATAAAAAACTGCACACAAAGCAATATCTTACTTTGATATAGATAAAATCAGAAAAATAAATCATATATCAGCGCATTATGGTAACACTAACTGTATATTAGAGGTGTTCTTGCTCTGCCAGTCTAAGAACAAGATGGTACACAAAATATGAAGTAATAAAATCAATCCTAGTTTGCATATGTTATAGATGCCATAAATGTTATGGCATCTTATACAAATTTCACAGTAAAGCCAAATATTACAGCTACTGGTTTGAGAATTTCATGCTTTCAGGCATGAAAGAAATATTGATGCATCTTCCATACATAATTAATGATCCTGACATGGATCTTCATTGACTTCTGGGAAATTCTGTCTGTTCTTTTTTCACTGTGCATAAGTCTGACAAATTTTTGTGGAGAGTGGTCAGATTGTGAAGTACAGCTGAGTGGTAGGTTGGATCAAATATTTCTTTGCCTCAACCTCTGCATGTTAAAGGACTCCAGTTACCCACTCACTCTTCTAAAGAGACCTCGAAGAAAAGCCTCTATTCCTGGGAGAATGTATACATTAAGTAAATTAATTTTATGATAGAATAGCACGTACAAGCATTCTATATGAATTCTATATGTTTACATTCTAGATATGAATTCTATATGTTTACATTCTATATATTTACAATGAGGGTGGTGAAACACTGGCCCAGGTTGCCCACAGAGGTGGTAGATGCCCCATCCCTGGAGACATTCTGGGCCAGGCTGGATGAGGCTCTGAGCAACCTGATCTAGTTGCAGATGTCCCTGCTCATTGCAGCGGGGTTGGACTAGATGACCTTTGAAGGTCCCTTCCAACCCAAACTATTCTATGATTCTATGTAAAGAAAAATTTTTTTCTGCCAAGCTTACCTAGTGACAGAACATTATTTTTTTTTAGGTTGCTTGACATAATTCTAGAATTAACATTTGTAATATTGCATATAGCTACAACTTTTGCACTGAAGGCTGAAATAATCCATACACTGATATCTGTATTAAAGCTGAGCCCCAAGTCCACATATATTAGCTTTGCTACCTCAAGTATAGTTTAGGAAGCAGGTTGTTACTCAAAAGAAAACAAAATATCTTATTGCCATTTTTCTACTCTGCATTCTTATTACCCAGCATTCAAGCTTTATAATTTAGTTGTTTTCCCATTTAATCTCACAGTGCATTTATGAACAAGTTCCTGAGTGCTTATTTATGTGCCAGTCTTCAGAGGTCAGCTCTTTTGGCTTATCTTACAGAAGAGAAAGGAAAAAGTCAGCAGTTATCTTTTTTTTTTTTTTTTTTTTTTTTTTTTTTTTTGCATCTGGAAAAGTATCTTTTTTCATACAATTATAACTGTTTGACAGGAATTTGCTCAAAGTTAAAGAATATCTTTGGATGGAGATTAAAAATGGAAAATTACATCTTCAGAGATGTACTTTTCTTTAAATTACTAGTATGTGAAAACTGTTTTGGAACTTTAATTGCTGCTACAGACTTACTACAAAATAAACTTTGCAATAAACTCTGGCTGATCCTTATCTATAACCAAAAATCTCCACACTGGCAAGAGTACAATATAGAGTGAAATCACATTTGGATTTGGATTTTTTTGCAACTGAGTTCAACAAGGCAGGATTTCCTCTTTCGAAGAGCCCCAAAATTCTCCTCCTCTGTGTATGTGGAGATTATCTGGATTCTGCAATAATTGCTGGTTGGGTCAATTGCTTGATTTCTTACAGTGAGGAAAGTTACATACTTTCTGGTTTTGGCCTCACACAGAAGCATTTGGGCATGATTTCTCAGGGTAAACTGGACAGCCCAAGCCCAGAGTTTGAGTGACCTCCTGAGTTAGAAGCCAACTTCTCTGCTCAGTGCCAGCTCTGAACCCTAACAATTATGCCTGTTTCCAAAAACTGCATCTGAAGCTGCCATTCTTTTAACCATTGTGATCTGGGTAATCTGCATCTCTCTGCTCATCTTGTTTTAGTGTGCTGCAGGTGGGACAAACCTGAGGCTCAACCCAAGGAGAGAAGGCTTCTTCAGAAGTTCCCAGAATACCAACAACTGCAAAGTTGATAGGTAAAATCCCTTCTCATCATAGAATCACAAAATGGTTTAGAATGCATCTCTGGAGGTCATCTAGGCCAACCCTTCATCCGTGGCTCCTTTCCCCTCTTGTGAGTAGTCACTTGGAGATGACCTGAACAATGCACACAGCTGCAATTCTCTTAGCAATGGCCAACACTCATATTCCATCTCAGCAATGTAAGAAAAAAGTCATGAAAAGAGGTACATGCAGTGAACAGTGAGGTAGAAGGCACCTTATTCAGCTTGGCCTGTGACTTCAGTAGCAACAGAAAGACAAATGAGGGGTTGGAATCCACTACATCTGGCTTCAGACATGTGTGCCAGCCTGTCATCCCTGGGCTCCTTTCGTGCTCAGCTCTAAGAGTCAGCATCTACAGGCAGTGATTGATGGGCCCTTTTGAAGTGCCTGCTGCTTTCCAGGAGCCATAAATAGAGCCCAGGGTGACAAGCTGGGACACAGATGCCATTGCTAAAGGACAGATGAGCCATACCAAAAATAAAATTAAGACTACCTTTTACTGATGGGTTGAAGGGGTTTTAATAGATTTTGGTCTTTCTATAAGCAGCATCTGTACACATTTTGTTGGATGCTAGGCCTGAACTTGTGATGAGTTGTTAAAGGCAGATACTTGCATTAGCTCTAAAAAATCAGTTTCCAGAACCAGAATAGCTTCATCAACATCTGCATAATGAGCCCTGTGCCCACGTTCATCTGAGAAGCCCAGCTATATTGCCCTAAGGACATATCTGCCCACATGTGTACTGTCCTGAGCCAACCTGGGACTACTTGTAGGATCAAAAATTTGTTAGTCCCTCATTGCTGGACTTCATGTAGCTTCAAGTTTTAAGACTTTTGACTTGTACAAAAGAAAATACAGTTTAGACTGACTCCTCTTTCCTCTCTGAGGTTTTTCAGATAACTAGCTGCTCTGTTTTATTTCAAACACTGTGGGATGGTTTTTGCTGCCATTACAGGACTGGCACCAACATGCTCATCTAGTGGAAATGGGAACCAAACTGCTTATGTGACAAAGTTACTTCACCACAAGAAAGCAGAGGTTGATTGCACAGGACAGATATGCAGCCTCTGTTTCTCTCCTCAGGACCGGCATTGTTATTTTCCTGGTGTTTTCCAAGGTATTTGCAAATGGAAAAGGGGATTTACTTATCTCTGTGTATCAAGAGAAGATAACTTATTTTGCCAATTCTGTTAGAAATTTTGCTAATTCAATTTTTTGGCAGCACATTCCTTCCTCAGGAAGTATAGATGGAATGTCACAAAGGAGGAGTTAAAAAAGATACTGGTAGTTAATGGCTATAAACATAATAGCTTCACTTTTTTTTTTCCGTGATGTAACATTCCAAGAAAGACTGTTGCACAAGAAAGCAATCAGAGACAAGTTAAAATACAAAGAAATGAATATAATCTTCTCAATAAAGTAATACTGTCCTGACATGGCTTGTGTGAGTAGATTGCTTGTTGTAGGGGTCAGAAGGCACTTTACCATTCCTCTGCGGTTTCCTGCTATACTCATTAAAATGGTCTTCTTGAGTTTGTTGTTGTTTGTTTTTTTCCCTGTGCAACCTTTTTTTCTGATTAAAAGGTATGCTTACATTTTGATCCCCATAAGTAACTGAGAGAACAAATTTGATTGTTTTTTTTATAACTTGTAAACACTTGGAATTAAGTTGGGAGCCCTAACATTTAAGTATCCATGCCTAGCTGAAATGATTTAAAAACACATAAGTAGATTCCAGTCGCAATATCTGCATTTGTGAAGAAAGGGAGAAACAATTTAAAATGTAGGACTGTTGATCAGAGCTAATTGCACGGAGGATATATAAACAAGATGATACACATATATATGTGTGTTTGTGTGTAAATGTATATGAAATATGAAAGGAGAAGATGTTGGATGTTAGACCGTACAGAAGGAGTAAATTTGTTCTCTACTGAATTATTAGTGTTGCAGTATAATCAAACCCAAAATATAGGTAGATACAGAGGGTATGGGAGTCAGAGTAATACTGATGCTCACCAAAGGACTGTGGCCACTGAAAAGGTTAGTCAGATTTTTCTAGTGGTATAAGTTACAGATATCTTGCATTTTAAAAGTTTATCAAATGCTGTTAACTGAAGTTATTTCGCTGTCTTCCTTAAGACATCAATGGGCCTAGTTTGTTTTATAGCAGCCAGCAACCATTAGTTTGTTAACAAAAGTTTCCACTCATCTGGAAGCTTTCCAAAGAAGTGTCCACATTTTCCATTCCTGAAAGCTCTTATATCCATCCCCCCAACTTAAAATGCTATTAAAATTATTTGAAAAGTTTTATAATATTAGTAATTCTACCTAGTACTATTTGGAAGTCTCTGCTAATGACAACATTGCACATTTTTCTTTATACTATTTTGGAAAGTTAAATGAGGCACGGGGTTCAGCTATATAATCTCTGAGATCAAGAGAAAGCTCTTTCTAGAAAACAAAGGATTTTGACGCTTGTCTGCCGCTTACTCTAACCACTGCAACATCAAATATTTCAGGCTGAAGCTCTGTTAACTCCATGTACTGATTCTGTTCCATTTAGGAAGTGCTAAAACCGGGCTGTAGGTTAGGGAGGGTTTTGGGTGCAGCTGAATACCATGCCCTTTATTCTCTAGAGCAGAGACAGAGTTTAACAGTCATAGTCCTTTTGACTCTATGGTGCCTACAGGGAACTTCAAAGGTTTTCTTCTAACACTCACAGCCTCACTGACTATATTCTCCCAAACACACTTTATATTTATGCAGCAATGTGGAGGGTGGACTTTCCCATGATATTTCTTCTTGAATGAATGAATGTTTTTCATTTCTTACCTGATGGTTCTATGCTAACTTTCCCAAGGACAAGATTATGTGAAGAGGTGAGGAATGTTTATTTCTACCCATGCCTTTGGAACAGCAATGAACTGGACTACTTTTTATTAGAAACAAGCTATATATAACGTTCTATGTAAAATTTAAAGCGGAACTCCCACAAAGTCAAGTGGAAAACCAATGTTCACACCAACTGTCTTTTGTTCGTAAAGCCAAGCAGCTGAGATCAACAGTTAAAGACTCTGCAAGGGTTTATTAACCTCCTGCAATAAAAATATGGTGACATAAGGCATGCGAGCAATGGCTAATTCATTTCATTGAGTAGGCTGGATAAAGAGAAATACGAAATAAGGAAAACTGGGGAGAGATAAGCAAAGCGTGTACTCAATCCACTGAAAAGAAGCAAGAGTTCATCAACTCCTGAAGCGTGTATTTCTGAACCCTAACATAAAGTTATATATATAGTGTATAGAAAATATCACCTACTCTAGGTCTCTTTCTAGATAACATATGCGCACTATTTAACCCCTGCATACACAGTATTAGTATGCAAGCACTTAATTCTTTGGCTCACCACTGCAGCAATTTACAAACTACCTTTTAGTGCAAATCAAACTGCAAAATGCCTTCTTTTGTATTGGAGCTGCTGCTTCTTCAGCCGTCAGGAATGCTTCCCTGGCTTCAGTGGGATACAGGTAGCATCACCCAAGACAAAGAGTCAGCTCTGAGGATTATGGAAGGCTCAAGGTAGTTTCAACATGCATTGCTAAAGGATGGTTCCACTTGTCTCAGTGATGATCAGTGCTGGTCAGGTCTGACTGAGCAAGCACAGGGTATATGTATTCCTATTTTGCAGGTGGGTTCTTGGTGTAAAGGAGAGACAAGGAGAGACAAGAGGGTGTCAGAAACAAAGGGGCAAGTGAGAAAGGGGCCATGGCGTGAACAGCTCCCTATACTTCCCTCATACATAAAGCAATTCCAGCCACTGGTTATAAACTGACCTGCATCACTGACTACAGGATGATGCTCTGTGAGGCACCCGATAGACTCTTCCTGAAGATCTAAGACTTCTTAGAAAAGCCCTATCAAGGGCTTTAATCTAACCTGCTATGCCTATACCAACCAGCTTGTGTTGGTCAAGGGGAAAGTAAACTTTGGTTCTCTTTGTGAGCTGAGTGCAAATACAGAGGAAAAACGGTCCTAGACCAGAGGAGAGTCTGAGAATAAGGTGGCAGCTGATCTGGTTCAAGAGGGAGCACAGCCTGGACACATTTTTTGCTTGCTTCAGAACTGCTTGAAAAACATTGTAACATTAATTTTAAAACAAAATTTTCTTCAGGAAAAAAATCCAACCCGTCAGCATATTTGAAAGCAACATTTGTTCAACACATTTGTGCCACTAATCTACTGAAAAAGGACAAGTAAGAAATGTAGCTTAGCAGAAGGCCTCCGAGGACTCTAGGACTGGATCAGCCTTTACCTTGCCCTTTGCAAACAAAGGTTACGCCTCTATGCTTTAAAGGTTGCCAGAGTTGTAAATATAGGCTATAGCACTAAAGGAATCACTTCAGTCACCAACTCCAACACTTGAACTCATGGGAGAGCAATTAAAAACATATTTATAAACCTGCCGAACTCTGCTTTAAAAGGAAAATTCTTGTTGTCAGTTATGATGCCATAGTAAGGCTGAAACTGGAGGCATTCTTTTAGCCATTAACTATTTTCCCCAACAAGTTAAACATTGAAATAAGTATTTCTGTATTCATGGCAGTGACAGGTGCTAGTCTTAGAGAAAAGTGGCTATTTTTGACAGCCAGCGTGGGGACACAGCCTCAGAAATTGTCCAACGACTAAGCGTCCTGGTGCAGAATGAGCTAAAGAGGGAATTTACAGTTTAAACATTAAACATGTTGCTTAGCTATTAAACAATTAGATTGCTCTAATCCTTGAGAGATGGAGACTAGTCTGTCATCTTTGGTTCTGGGCTTCCAGCAAATGTGCTCAGCAATGTCATTTTCCACTAATGCTCAGATCACCCAGGACAAAAGTAATGAAAGAATGGAAAAACAGCACAAGCCCCCTCTGGGCAGCTCCTCTCGATTTTGCCTGTCTTACGAACAGAAGAAGTGCACTTTACTTTCAAGTAATGGCAAAAATTAACTTCATGGGTTATTAGTGTTCTTGGGTTTTAAATGTCTCTCTGGAGCCAGAAACATCACTTAGCCCTCCTGCAGTGGCTGAAAGCAGGTCCCTTTTTCATTCTTGAGGATGATATTTAATGCTGATGCCCTGCAGCACTGCAAAAACCTCTCTGTTATTTGGTATGAGGTATAAAATGCTTCCCCAGAGCTTCCTGGGTGAACGTGCTAGAGATGCTTACTCATGGTGAGCACAAGTGCCTGTGTACACACCAGCTGCTGGGGAAGGCCTTAGGAGAAGTCTTTAGGAGGGCGTTCACAGGGGTGCAATTACTCTGATACCCAGATTAGCTCTGGCTCTGGGGAGGTGGTTGCCCATAATCCTCAGAAGCACCAGCACGTTGCTCCCTCAGGGCTTCACTTTGCAATAACTGCACCCGATGATGCGGCATGGCAGCTCCTTCCTGCGTGAGGCCTCCGGGGACCCCAAAAAAGCAGAGTTCATCACTCTGAATTCAGCACTGGCCATCTCCACTCTGCACCACAACCTCACGCTCAGCTGCTGCTTTGTTCATGGGGCTGCTTTTGAAGTTTAAAAAAATAGCTCTGCTCCTTCCTTCACGCTTCGTGCTTGTAGTTGTGTGGCCTTCTGCTCCTGCCATTCCTCAAGTTCTGGAAAGTTAGGTGGCTGCCAGTACCTGTGCCCTTTCTCAACCCTTTCCAATTTAAAAACTGAGTTGTGCAGACACAACAGTTAATGCCGTAAGGGCCTTAAAACGGCTTATCAAAGTTCAGACCTGTGCAAGTAAATTGCTGCCATTAAAGTGCCCATATTAGGAAGGTATTACGCCTCTGGTTTATGGGGACGGTTGCTAAGCAGCCCTGGAAAAGGCTGTGGAAAAACACATCCTCAATGGACTATTGATTTTACGTAATAAATCACTCGATAGTTGAGATATTCTTTCACTAATGAATGGATTTAGAAACAGAGTTACACCGTCAAGGCCCTCATGACATAACCCTCATAAAAAGGATCCAGCCTTTAATGGAAGAGAGACTTTGAGAAATGTTTGCTAGCATAATGCACACAGGTGAGCACCCAGCTCCCCACTCAAAGAAAAGAACTCTCAGTCAAGCACGTTTGTATTTTATAATCCTTAAATCTCTAGTGAAGCTATTTCTGAATAAATAAAAAAGGTCTATGTCACCTCTTTGGTTCTTAGTTCTTTGAACATCCTCATTGCAGGTATCACGGGCACAGGTACCACGGGCACAGGTTTTTCCCACAGGTTTTTCCCACTCTGATTCCCGTGCAGCTGCAGATGTCAAACTTCTTTTTTCTAATGGAAATACTCAAATTAAAAAAAACCCACCAAAATTAGTAACACACTGATATATTTCAGCAAGTTGGTCTGGTTTTATCTCTTCATTACTATACTTTTGGGAAAAATTGGAGAAAACCATTTTCTGTTTTAGAGAAGTGGCTAGGAAGAAGGGTGAAATTTCTACTTTTCTTCTGAACCAGGAACACAGGTTTTTACAATACTTCTACGTGGACTGTGTAAGAGAAAATTTTAAAAGTATGGAACCTAAAAGCTCCTCTACACAGATTGAATTTGCATCAAAATAAAATAACATCAGTAGAATATAATGAATTTTTTAATCTTCTGAAAATGTCTGTCAAACTAAAATAGCAATGAAAATATCTGGGATTTTTCCCCAAACCATTTTGGTTGCTTGATCGTATTTATTTACTAGAGAACACCTACAACACAGCTCGTAGAAGATCCAGTTATTGAAATAGTCACAATAACATTTTCCAGAAAGGCTTCTTTGATATCAAAGAGAGGTCAGAAAATAAGGTATGAAAATGTGATCTCATAAGTTTTAGGGAATGCCTAAAAATGGAGCTACATTTATAATACCGTGAAAATTCTCATTTGTTCAAATTGTTTTTTTGTTTGTTTGTTTGTTTGTTCATTTTTTATTGTGTGAGTTTTTATAACAGCAGTAATGATAGATCTTTTCCTATGATATAGGTAAAGATGGATGAATAGTAACAGATGACTTACAACCCTGTAACTCAAAGCCGTGCCTACAGCAAAAAAGTCTCAATGCCTACTACAGCAAAAGTAAAACTAAACTGATGTAACACCTGTATGAACCACCTATAGTGAACCTGCATGGTATGTCTACAAAAGCCTTTCCCAAACGGTATACCGTGGGCAGCCTGAGCAGCTCCTTGCTCTGGTAGTAATTTCCAGTAGTAATCAATAAATGGATTTAAAAGGTAAAAAAACTGAATTATGTGAGTTGTCATCTGGATGTATAAAATAGCATGCACTCCGTCATGTGAAATGCTGTTAGCACTGTATCTGGGAAAACAGATAATGCCTGTGAGCAGAATTACAGAGATTAAAGTACGCCCGGCTGCAGATGGCACGGCACAGCACGGGCAGCAAGGCAGTGGTGGGGGCATTGCAGGAAGGTCCTCTATGGATCAGTTGCAACCAGGCAAGTGCGGCGTACGTGCTTTCTGTTTGTGCTATCATTGAAATGGTGCGGAGCGACCCGACAGAAAATTGTTCAGAAGTGGGAGCAGATGCATTGAGCTGTCAGGGGCAGAGCCATGACGAGACACTGTGGCGCCAGGGACACACCTTCACGTCTCCTCTATCACCCTCCCTGGCTGACGGGACCCCCCTTCTTCCCCTTCCCTGGGCAGCTTTGAAACTCAGGACTATTTTTCTCCAAATGGTGATGTCCCTGACCATGCCCTCGGGAGGAGCTGTTTATTGTGCAGATACGAGCAGGGTTGGGCACAAGGTGAGTGATGGTGAAGAGCAGTGAAGCTATTGCTGCTGTTTCATGTAGCCCGGGTGAAGCAGAGATAATAAGAATATCAGATCCCACTCTGCTGTCCCAGGCAAAGCTCTGCCTGGATTTAAAGACCTTCCACTGATGGTGAAACCCTTCAGCATCTGTGGGACCAGCTGCACAGGGCTGGTAGCAATGAAAAGCAGCACATGCTGCAAATACTGAAACTCCGCAAGAACTTCAGCATCTTACACTGTATTGAGCTTCACTGAGTCTATTTCAACAAGCTCCAAAGTCAAATATGGTCCATTTCCCTGCTGTATCATGCTATCGTGTAAAGGCAAGTCCTATTCAAATGTTGGATATTCTCATCTATACACTCCATACATAAAACAGATTATTTTGGTGTAACAACAGACATTATCAACTCAAGTAACTAATCTCAACTCTTTGCTTTCCCAGTTTTTTTTCTTATTTTCCCATTTACTTCTCATTTTCATAATATTATTGAAAAACAAAAAAATGCAAAATAAAGAAAGAAGACCAAAACCAACCAACCAAAACCCACCAAAAACCCCTAGTAACCAGACCCCCAGCAGTGCCTAAGTTAGAAGGATTTCTGTCATGTGTGCCCTTTCATTTTTGGAGAGGAGGAAAGTAAGAGGACAAATAATGGCAAATATGTGGATGGTGCCCCAAGGAAGGGTCCATATTCGTGTGTCTGGGAGAAACTTTGTGGCTGTAAAGGCATGACTTGCATGCCAAAGCATTGCGCTCTCTCTGCTAGTCCACAGCAGCCAGACTCTGTCATCCCTCAGTGCCTGTAATGAAAAGGGCAGCAATGAAGCACGTTTTCCATGAGAAGGGACCTTCCTTGACTTTCTCATGCCTCCACACCTTCCCATCCAAGATCTTCCTTCCTCTCCTGTGGCAAAGTGAAAATCCTCTGCCAGCTGTTCATGATTTCCAGACACCCATGGGGCTATTGTACGGTGGTCTGGTTCCCTGCTCTACAGCATGTTTCTGCTGTGACTATTGAATGAGGATATGAACCCCAGCATAAAGGTTATCAGGTGATATTAGAGAAAAAAGACGATCAGGCAGTATATAAACTATACTGTCAATAACCTTGGCCAGCTGCCTCTTCCCAGTGCTTTTTCATTGACATTATTGAAGATAATTCTCAGTCCCATGCAATGTCCTGAAGGCACAGGTCAGGTAATTAGGGAGAATTTGTAACATTGCTCTTAGGAATGCAGGTATTGACAGTTTCATAACTGTATATTTCAGAAAGGCTTTCTTCATCTGCAGAAGAGGTCATAAAATGAGACATACAAGTACAATTACAGGTCTTTCGATTTTAGACTGAATCAAATTTATGATTTTCAGGCTGATTTGCATGTGAGAGATAACACTCTCTTTCACCTGAGGGTTAGACTTCTCTTCTTATGAATCATCTTTTGACAGGGATCAGGAGAGCCAGGAGTGATGGAACATTTTCTTTTTATATTTTTTTCCCTATAAAGGAAATGTCCTTAGAATTGGCGATATTTAGCTGTTTCTCTTATTTCAGAGAATCTTATATAACAAAGAAAAGGACCTATGAAGATATGATATGGAGATAGAGGGTTAGATGGTGTATACACTGGTTAGGTGTTCAAGACAGTTCTTCTGGCTGAATTTTAGATAAAAGAATGAAAACAACTTTTGCTAGTGTCATGGTTTTAAATTTATCATTAAAACCGTAGCCTTAGTGCCCTATTTTCAGCTTGTGGGAGTAAATGACAAATACAGATACTCAGCTAATTGATTCTAACATTTAACTCCCTACGGTTAAAAGAAACGGTAGCAACTGCTTCCTTTTTGCCATTTGGGGAAAAAAAGAAGAGCTCTTACTACCTGCTTTAGTTTAATCTGAAGTCAGGAAAGACATGCTTTGCTATAAAGGCAGGGCGAATGGTGTGCTATGAAGATTTTATGAGTCTGAGCTTTGGCATACTGTCTTACTCACAAGTGGTGAAGTCATAAGCAAATCATGGCAGAGATTCCATTCTTTCAGGAAATACAGAAAGCTGGTGTTCAGCAGTATCTGAGAGAATCAGATCCCAGTGCCTTCAGGAACAGGATTTTGCCAGTCACATGCTCAATGTCAGCAACGTACACTCACACACATGTAAATATATTATTAATTATATATTTACATACATATATATTGGAATGTATGCATGAACACTAATAGATGTTAATAATGTGTTAT
This sequence comes from Streptopelia decaocto, assembly GCF_964273445.1. Classification (NCBI taxonomy): domain Eukaryota; kingdom Metazoa; phylum Chordata; class Aves; order Columbiformes; family Columbidae; genus Streptopelia; species Streptopelia decaocto. The sequence continues at coordinate 145,651,329 of NC_138663.1, forward strand.
TTTAACTGTCTGAATCAACTGAATGTAAATCTCTTAATTAATAGGAACAGAACTGTGCCTATTACATATTTGATGGGGGTAGCGTATATATAATACATATTCATACTTTTTATATATTATATAGGCTATATAAAATACTATACACTATATGTATTTATATAGCATATATTGTACGATATATATATTATAACATGTGTGTGTATATATATATATATGAACCTATATATGTATACAGAGTGTGTTCTTTTAACTCTCTAAATTAACATAATTTAACTCTTGATTAGAAGAAACAGAATGTTGCCTTTCGTGTAGTTGGTAGAAGCACCTTGCCTGTATTTGGTAATAGGAACATATATATGTACATAAACATACACACACATGTATATATACATACATAGAACTTCTTAAAATATATATGCATACATATGCACATTCACATGTATATATCAATATACACATTTGGACTTGTGTATATACATATACAGACATACTTATATCTGAATTACTTCTAGTAATGTAATGTTTATGTATATGTAGGCGTGTACATATCCATGTATGTTTACAGAGCGTGTCAAATCTCTAAATTAGTTTGTATAAATATATATATGCATGTGCGTTTGTACGACCGCATTCAGATCTCTTTTAAAGCACTTTAGAGCTAACAACACACTCCGGCTTCATCGATACCTTTGCAAGCCTGTTCTCTTCCGCGGGGACTGGGGAGCAGGAATTGGTGCTTGTGTGCCTGACCACCCGGGTACTGCGTCGCACCGCACGCCGCTGTCAAGCAGCTCCGCATCCAGTCCCAGCGGCTGGGATCCGGCCCCCGCTCGGGCGCTCCCGTGGCGTCCGATAGCGATCGCCCGGCCCGGGGGCGCGGGGGCGGCCGGCTGCGGCGGGGCGAGCCCGCGGCTTTGCCCGGCGGGGGCGGCCCCGGGGGCGGCCCGGGGGGAGCGGGGAGCCGCTGCCGGCCGGCGGCGCCGGGCCGGGACTCGCCCAGTCACCGGGGAGGAGGCGGAGCCGGCGGGGCCGCGGCGGCGGCAGGTGTCCGCGGCGGCGGGATGGTGGCGGCGGCGGCCAGAGCGGGGCCGTAGGGCAGCGGCGCACCGGGCCGGGAGCGGGGACGCCATGGGCAGCCGCGGCGGCCCCCGGCGCCCTGCCGCGCCTCTGCTGCCAGTGCTGCTGGCCGTGCTGCTGCCGGTGCTGGCCGTGCTGGCGGCCGGGACGGCGGAGGCGCGGGCCACCTCGGAGAGCCAGCCGTCCGGCGCCTCGGCGATGGGCACCGGCACCCCGCCGAGCCCCAGCGGCACAGCCTTCGAGGAGACGCGGCTCCACGTCTTTACCCTGGACTACCCCCACGTGCAAATCCCCTTCGAGATCACCCTCTGGATCCTGCTGGCTTCCTTCGCCAAGATCGGTGAGCGGGGCCGTCGGGCGACCCTCCCTCCCTCTGCCTTCCCGGGCCGCCCGCTCCCCCGGGCAGCCGAGCTGGGGCCCTCCGCGGGCGGCGGCGGCGGGGAAACGGGTGTGGGGGCAGCCGGTGGCTGATGCTCTTTGGCGGGGCGGGGTGCCCGGGCGTGATTTGAGTGGCAGCAGATGGGGTTTTATCGGTTAGGAAAAGTGCGGAGGAGAAAAGAGATGACCTCCAGCCCTCTGCAGCAAGGCGTGAACCTCAGGCTATGAGGACTGTAAAACCCAGAGTTCACCCAGGGTGCGACTGTCTCTTCCTTGATCGCCCTGCTGTCATTTGAGCGCTATCTTCTTAAAATAACGCCACATATAATGACAGCTTCAGAACAGAAAAACAGATCAATGGAAAGCAGATATTTATGAGGAGAGAGTAAGCTGCCTCCTTGTACTTTCCCACCATTCACTTGTGTCCCGAGAAAGATAAAAAAGACAGCACTGAATGAGTAAGAAAGGCCACCTCTTCCCTCATGTGGAAAATATTTGTATTGCATAGTTTCACTGTGTTTTGTGTAGCTTATATATAATGCTTTTAATTAGCTTTCTGTGTCCCAAACAGAAAAACAAGTACACTATAATAAACTGCAGAGTGTCAGGTACAGGTGTACTAGAGAGCTATTTACTAATCAGTAAATCTCCATAAATTATGAACTTTTTATCTTCTTACCTAGAAGATAATCATAATGTAAGGAATAAAGCCGTGCGAACAACAACAGAAGTTTACTCATACTCCAGTTGTTTGATTCAGAGCTCTGATTTAGCAGCACAGATTTCCATTAAAAACTATGATCATACTCATTCTGATAAAATATTTTGATAAAACCTAAAACTTTGGCTTCTGCTTGTGACATTAAAATAGACTGTGTCACATTCTGCTTAGTGATCAGGTAATTAGGATTCTGCAAAAACAAAACATTGTACTCATCTCCTGCCATGGCTAGTGTTATACTTGGGAGCCTGATCCTCTGCTCAAGCAACTTGCTATGGCTTCATTACTTTCTGCAGAAATATTGTATGTTGCATCCATTAAGGATGCATGTATCTTGATGCATGTATCTTAATGCATTAAAGATGAATGCTTATCTTGAGTATGTATTTAAGTGTTTGCAGAATCAGGACAGAGTTCAAATATGATACACCCAAGTATGTAATAAACTATAATAGCCAGAAAATACTGAGTTTGGTAAAGAATTTATTTCAAACAGTTGAGTATTGTAAAATTGTTCTGGCTTCTGAGTTTAGATACATCAAGAACTCTTGAATAAGCTAAGACTGGTGAAAAAGTTTCTGTTTTATTGAAGACTACAGGGAAGCTATTTGGAACACGTAAGCACATACATCATAATATATCATTTCTGTAGGACTTCACATTTTGACTATCATGATATTTTGCTAGTGCAGAGGCATCTAACAAGTAAAAAAAAAAAAAAAAAAAAAGTGACTTGACTACTTTAATTTTCCAAGCTGATTGCAGTACAATTAGCAAGCAAACAGTGTAGATGAGAAATGCATATAATTTTTAAAACCCATCAGTTACACCAAATGAAAGCTGGTGTGGCTAATCTAGGGCATTGCCTCTGCTGTTCTAAGCGTGCGTGCACTAAGCAATGAGGGCCGGATCCAGGAGAGGCCCTGGGTGTGGCGGTCCTCAGCTTTGCCACACCTAACGACAGGCGCCCTGACTCTGGGACTGGAATTAGGAACATCCAGTTCTTGCTCCTGGAGTTCCGTCTGTGCTTCCTTATCCAGTGAGTGCATCAGGTAAACCTTCCCAGGACAGACTCCCATCTCTTTTAAGTCGCAATCCCATGGCATTAATTTTTCCCTCACTTGTGCCTTCTTTTATGTTGAAGGTAGCCCAGATTGGCGGAGTTCTCTAACCACTGAGATACAGAAATGTCAGCTCTGCCGCATCCTACTGTGTTACTAAGAGTGGGCCATATGTTTCATTTCAAAGGGATGAAAAGTGGTTTTCCAGCCCACCTCACTGCCTGTAGCCCCAAGATCATCCCTGTGAGAGCGGAGGCTCCCCAGTGCATTCCCTTCCCCAGGTTTTCCTGCTGAGCAGCACAGGCATCTCTCCGTTGTCACGCCAGGCACCTTGAGTCTCATGCACTGCCCAGGAAACTTTGGTGCTTAATCTGGCATCGCAAATTCCTTTCTGGGGCTCGGCACCGAGTGCTTACGCTTGGCACTGCCAAGTAGCAAACCTTTATGAACTGAGCCCTAAGGTCTTTTCAGCTGCAAGGAGCTCGGAAGACAGAGTCGCATTTAATAACGGTGCTCAGAATGTTTGAAGGATCCCAAAGACAACTGTATTGCAGCATCTGCTTATCACTTGACTGGAGCCTTTTTGCACAAATGTGTTTTTTTACAGAGTGAAGTTTCACTGAAGTTGAAGGGTTTTAGCACCTGAAAGGTGTCCCAGATACTAGCTGTGATTGTGTCATCATAAGCTAGGTTTAGAGAGAGCAAAAATGGCAGCATGAAAAAGGAAAATCTGAAGTGGTCAAGTTGCCAGCTTGAACATTTTGACAAATTACATTTTCACGAAGACATTAGAAACTTGGTGCTTTTTATTGCAGCAGAGAACAAGGGCACATTTAGAAATTTAAGAAGTTGCCTTGAACAGCATTGTTATTTTCTGGCTACCTCTACTTATGTAACATCTTGGCTGGTGATACTATATATAAGGTATGTTACTTACATGCTGATGGACTCTGCCAGTATATTAGGTGGGACCCAGTGCACCTGAAATATGCTGCAGTCTCTGGTTAGTGAGACTAGTCTATTTATCTCCCAGTTCTGCCTAATTCCTGTGCTGCTAGACCTACAAAATGTTGTCTAGCCCATCCAGATTTCCATTACTTCTACATTTAATCACAAATGCACAATTAGAAGTGCTTCTGAGAACAGAGCTGAAAACCTTCCAACACTTCTCTCCTGAAAAAAAATAGTTTAAGTTGTCCAGAGGGCCCTTGGAAAGCTCACGTATAAGTACACATCTCAGTGGCATTTCCATCATCAAAGAGCACTGGATTTCACCCAAGAAATAAGAAACCAGGACTCTAAGGACTTTCAGCTTGAAAAATACTGAACTTGCACTTTAGGCAAGTGTCCTAATGCCCAGTAGCCTGAGGGTAAACATCATCTTTGCTGTTGAAGCTGGGTCACTGCATAGTCAGGAGCCCAAGAACAAGGACAGAGGAGGAGAAAGTACCTCTGGTCCTGGGTTTAGCATAAAAGTCCAAGCATTCATGTACTGCAGGGGATCTGCTCCCAGGGTGTACCTGCCCATGTGGCTGTTGGTCCATCAGAGCAGGGCAGATGTCCCTCATACTGCAGGGCACCTGCACCTGACGTGGTGTGCACTGGATCCTAAATCCTAGCTGTCTGCTCTTAAACGGGGAACCACAACCTGTCCTTCATCAGTTTTGAATGTCTTTCATGGAGGCAGGCAGTCTTTTAGGAGTATTGATGCTGTTGACATGGATAAAAAGCACATTTAACTTAGTGGCAGCTTTTCCATTACCTTAAAGGGTGAGCAGGGGTCCCAAAAGCTCTGAGAGGTATGGATTTTTTAAAGAGGGACTTGTAAAGACGAGAAGTCAAAGTTTTTTCTTTTGTATTCACAATAGACATTTCATTGCCATCGCATTACAACTGGTTGGGATGGTTTTGTTTTCATTAAAAGCTGAGTTACTGCATAGTCAGGAGTTCAAGAACAGGGTTAAAATTACCCTACCCTCCAATTTTTACTGAGAAAATGATTTCAGATACTCGTAAAAACTTTTCTTTTAGCAAAACCTTACTCAGGGGAAAGTTGATCACTGTATTGGAAATTTTGGCATCCCACCACAGCAGAAACTAAGACAAACCATAAAAGGTTTGTGTGGAAGTGGCTGAAAGGTGAAGACTCAAGTCTCCAACCACAAGTTTTTGTGTTTCCAGGGTCATTACCTGGTCTGCCAGTGTAGGATATTGGTGATTCTGGTTTCAAGGAATGACAGTGAATTTGACATTCCTAATGAGCCACATAGGCTGTGTTTATAAATATTAAAAAGCAGTCTGTATCCGCCCAGAAAGGAAAAAAAAATGCAGCTTGAGCTTCTTACTTTTAAAAATATCTTTAATAGGTATAGAACATATAGTAAGTGAAAAATACATAGAGTAAAACAGCTTTCTCCTTGATCCTTCTTAACCATTTGTTTTTCCTAACTATAAGTTCAGGCTTTCTTTTACCTGGAAAAAAATCTATAATGAAAGGTGAATTAACAAAATCAGTGTTACAAGATACAGAAGCCTGACATTGGGAAACTGGATGTGAACTATGCCAAGATTGCACTAGTTTAACTGTTTCAACTACAGGTGTGATTTTTACTGAAATAGTTTTACTAAAATAGATGCCCGTTATTACCACACCCAGTGTTTCCATGCAGCTCTCATTTAAAATAATTTAAATGCTTTTTAGTTAGGCAGGAATTGTGGGATCTTGTGGGTGTGGATAGTTTTCTATATAATTATGTGGGCCAAATATAGATAAGGAGGAGCCTGGAAAAGATTGGCATCGTCAAGACCTGGAATGTGACCTTGGTTCATAAGGTTGATTGTTCCATTGGATTGGCCAGAGTAAGTTCCTTCAAAACTTTTCCCATTCATTTCCAAAATCATCCTTAAACAGTCAACTTTTAAAAGTAACAGGAAATCTTTAAATCAGAACTGCATGGCTTGGAGAGTTTTAGTAGGCTATGGAACATTCAGCCATTAAGTCCTCATTCAGAACCTTTTTCTATGCATTTGTTTCAGTACTGTGCACAGATTTTTATGAGAGATTCCTGATGCTACCACAATTCATATAATACAGAGCACAAGCATAATAATACAGGTTACAGCTATTGTCACCTTATGGAAAACATGTTAATTCTTGTGAAATTAAATTGGAGGCTCTGCTAAAATTAAAAGAATAATTTTGTCTGTAAATGCTTCCTCGTAGTCACTGGGGAAGTGACCGTGGGTGACTGGACGTGGGTCACATGTTCTAGTTCCCCTCCATAGCTTTGAGACTCTAAAAGACACCTAAAAATAAAATGAATGTATTCATTAAGTGCTTTTGTGAAGCTGTGCATGGAGGAAGGAGTGATTAGTATGATTTTTTTTCTCTATCTAGATGTTATTTGCCTTAGTAAAGTGTTTGGATTGTGTTTCCGGAGGATTCCACATCACAAAAACCCTCATGCTTTCACAAACAGAAACCTTGCACATGGTTGCTCCAGCCAGCCTAGCTATTAGCTGGAACATCTCACTATTAAATTGACTCTCCACCAAATTATCTTAATTAACTGCCCTAGCTGACAAATTTGCCTTGACCTGTTGTGGTGGTTCAGCTCAGTCTTTGCAATGAAAATGAAATTGCCCTGTGATTGTTGTTTGTTTACTATAGAAACTAAGATAACAGAATCTAGAATAATAGTTTGGATTCAGTACAAATAACCATTTTACTTTCTTGTGTTTGAATTTCCTTTGAAGGCTTTCATCTCTATCACAAGTTGCCCTCAATAGTACCTGAAAGCTGTCTCCTCATTCTGGTTGGATTGCTTCTTGGTGGGATTATTTTTGGAGCAGAGGAGAAGTCCCCACCTGTAATGAACAGTGATGTTTTTTTCTTGTATCTTTTACCACCTATTGTACTCGACGCTGGATATTTTATGCCAACTCGTCTTTTCTTTGAGAACTTTGGTACCATATTCTGGTATGCCGTGGTGGGTACGCTCTGGAACGCCATTGGCATTGGAATTTCACTTTATGGAATTTGCCAGATCAGTGCATTTGGTTTGACTGATATCACATTGCTGCAGAATTTGCTCTTTGGCAGCCTCATTTCAGCTGTGGATCCTGTGGCGGTGTTAGCTGTTTTTGAAAACATTCATGTCAATGAGCAGCTTTACATCCTGGTGTTTGGAGAGTCTTTGCTGAATGATGCTATAACTGTGGTAAGTTACTTGATGAATAATGAATTGATAAAAATGACAAATGATTGTTTGCATACCACTCCATTATATCTCTGTATCTGGTTATTACAGTTTGCTAATAGATGGAAGTCAAGTAGTGCTAATGTGTTTATGTAATACTCTGAACTATAGATTTAGAAACTACCTCAGTAGTCTCTTGCTACACCAGAGTAATGTGTAATGGTAGCATGTTTGCTCTAGGGATTGTACTACCTGATCTCTTCAGTTTCTGTATCTTTGAGTTCTGTTACTTCTGTAATCTGAAACTGGAGGTTTTCCTCACCTGCAGAAATGTTGTTGGACAGGAGAGGGCAAAGGGCCAGTGTGGGGTGTCCCAGTGTGTTCACAGGGAGCATGGGCAAATCACTGAGATAGCACAGGACCTGGTTGATGTGAGTCTTGTGCATGTGCCCATCCAGTTGGAGCTACCCTGAGACCACCAATACATTTCTCCCAGGCTGCAGATGAGATAGGACCGGTATCTGGAGGCAATAATTTCTAATCATTAACTAGCTGAACTGGATTTCTGGTGCTGACCTGAGGACAGCAATCTGCAAATTCCATTAACACCCCCAGTGCCCCTTGTTTGCACCTGATGACACCATGTCTGGGACATTACTCCCATTTATCCATGCCTTACTTGAAATCCTGCCCATGCCAACTATGTCCTGGCATGCTTTCTGTTTTGTGAGATGTGGAGGTCCAGTTTTTCATATGCCAGCAGGATCAGATAGATTCATGAATTGGGTCTGCACCTTCCCTGTCACTGGCTTCTTATTCCTGTCCCATTCTATGCACAATTGTCCTTTGGTTTTCCCCTTTTCTAGGACTTTGCCTCACCTGCTTAGCACAGGTACATCTTATCATTTAATCTGAGCCTTGGTCCTGATCCTTTCTTGTGTGTTTGTGGGAGTACTGTTTTGTTTTGTTTTTTTCACTTATGCTCCATGCTTTACCTGATTCTGTTGCTACCTGGTCAGCTGTATCACATCCTCTTTTATGGGTTTGCCTTAAAGCCTAGCTTTTCTTATTATCTTACAGCTGAAACTGCCTGCCATTACTAAACTGGTACTTAAGCCAGTCCTGAAAATAAGTGGGTGTAAATACTGAGTTTCTAAAGGCTTAGCAGTTCCGCCATGGCCCTGTCTATCTCTATTCACTTTTAGTAGCCACTCGTGCAGTGGAATTCTTCCTACACAAGTTTTTGTTTTTGTTTGTTTGTTTGTTTTAATTTGTTTGTTTGTTTTCTGGGGAAAAAGGTAGGTTTTATATTAATGTAAGCTTTTTTTTTTTTTTGGTGGATTTTTCCAACCAAAATCACTTTTTCCAATCACAAAATCAATCACCTTTCCACTGGAGCAGCAGTTAACCCAGCAAGATTTGCTACGAAAAACACTGCATCCTGATGATAGAAGTATTCATGCATGCCATTGCCCAGTGGCAAATTACTCCAAAATGCCGTTTTTATAGCACTGGCATGGCAATTTAATAACCGTGATGCATGGATTTCCTGTAGACGTCATTGTTGCCTCCTTTGGAGGTAATGCTTTCTCACAGCATGCCTGGCCAGATGCTCTAGCACAGGAAAGATACTCTGAGGAGTCACAGAATCATAGAGTCTGTAGGGCCAGCCCAGCATACGCGCTGGTCATACATATATTCATGAAGGAGTGAAAGGAATTTAGAGTACCTTCAGTCTTACTTCCCAGCTATCACTTAAAGATAGCACTTGGCAAGAGAACAAGCAGTTTTCACATGCTAAGCATTGGTCTGCTAATGGTTCCTTTTTATGATTTTGCACACCTGCAATCATATGATTATACTTAAAACATGACCCAGGCTGTCACACAGATCCTCACCTCCCCTGCCCATGGCAGTGCTGCTGGACCAGTCCTCGCTGTGGTGCTGCCTGGGTTCTGCACCTATTTGCTCAAAGATGATGTTTTGTAAATAGGATTTATTCCTCTGCCTTCGTTGGGTTACTGGGAGAGCTGATAAAACCAGCCAGCAGGAAGAGCTCAGCACCTTCCAGCTTTTGTTTGCTGGAGACCTTGAGTCCTACCTACCCTAGCTGGTGCCCCCAGTGGGATGCAGGGACAAAGCTGTGAGGGGAGTTGAATGCAGACTGGCCATCCGTGGAAGCTGCTTAATTCCTATGGCCACTGCAGTATCAAAAACCCCAGGGGCTACACATGGGCAGTGCAGAACAGTGTGGCTTTAGTAAACATGCTTTGTAAGTACTTTAAGCCCTTTTTCCTGCTTTCCGCTTGCACTGCCTGGCTGCTTCTAACAAAAGCTTTTATTAGGATAGCAGTGTCATCTATGCTTTCCTTTTTCAGAAAACGTGCTACTACACCTTCATTTTAGATGCAAAGCGAGATGTGCCTTCTCAGGAATCTCAGCTCTGTTGCATTTCTCAGATGGTCCTTCATGCTTGGTAGTTTTTGTGATATGCCCATGCATTTGGATGATTGTTTTCCCCCACTGATGGAATTTTGGAGCTTGAATTTGGCTGAGGACAATGTTTGCTAGTTGGCATCTTGTTTAGAGCTGGTCTTTTACTGAAAGATCAGGTCAGTGATGACTAGCACAAGTTATATTAAATGGCAAGGTCACAGTTGAAGTTTAGTGTTAGCAGTTGAAATTCCAATTCTGGGCTTAAAATCACAAAGAAGGAGCCAGTGTAATTACAATAATATTATTCCCATGTTAGAAAACATTACAGCGGTGCTTTGTATTCTGCCTCTACTGAAAACATTATTTTAGAGAGTTTTAAAGTAATTTCAGAATTAAACACTAATAACTGAGAACTGATGAAAATAGGCAATTAGTGTCTAGGAAGAACAGAGAGACTCTGGGACAAGATTAAAAACTGATTGGTGACTAATATTCCTTGGTGTTATCTTCAGTGAGTTCAGCTGAAGGATGTTGAGTAAATGCAAATCTTGAACTTGAAAAAACCCCTGTTCTCATACCAAATGCCTTACAAAATGTGACCAGAGCTGATGTTGTTTAACTCACCTGAAAGCTTAGAGAGAGCTGTAAAACTGAACTGCTGTAGAGTAAAAGGGTAGTGAACCTGATTTTTATCTCATTTGCAGCAGTGTAAATAAAGAACAATAGGAATGAGATTAAAATTGTGTTCATGACATTCTGTAGTCCCAGCTGCTGCTTCTACCATAGCGGTCTGGTTTTGATCTGAGGTACAAAGGAGACCATTGCTTTTCTTCTTTCGAATAACTTATGGTCAGACTTGAGATTTATGGGGATGTTTGTATGTGGAAACAGGCTCTATTCTGTCTGCAGGGTGGTGCATGAGGTGACGTTAGGGAAAGGCTGTCACTTGAGAAGATCAAAATTTTATGCTTCTCTACAAGCAGTTCTCAGTGGCCTTACTTTGGAGACTCGCCTTATATAAATTTATATAGTTACTTTTTAAAAAATGTAAGAAAGGCTATTTAAAACTCTGATTAAAGAAAATAATCATCTTCCCTAATACATTCAAAGCGGCTATTGCCACGTCAAATTCTGTAGATCTCTTGAAGACTAGCACAACTCTGGAGTAGTCACAAGTTTCAGCCAATGACTCAGGGGAACTCCTCTCCTTGCAAACACAAATCAACAATATTTTTTCTTCACTCTGTGATTCATGGAGTCCTGTGAGTCTGTGGACTGAGAGGTCCTTGTAAAATGAATCATCAAAGGTACACGTATTGTCAATAGGCTTAATTCTGGTATACTTCACGCAAATCCGTCAGGTCCATAAATCAAAACAGGTTGAAAAAGAGTGGAGCCTATGACATAATTTTCTTGTCCTGCACAGGACATAGTAACAAGGAACAGTGCCAAAAATCTGGGAGTCTGCATCAGAGTAGCAAGATTAAGTGGTTAGTCCAGGTGAAAAAGGACACTTTTCCCAAGTGAACTCATCTGAGGGCATCATTTGTATCAAATCAATAGTTCATGCTCCTGCTCTTCTTCTGTTTGTTGCTTTGTAATGAAAGTTTTTGGTGACCATGATAGGTTTGATTTAACCTTCTTGTTTCATGCTTGCCCTGGAATATGTTTTTTTCTTTTCTTTCTCAGTTCTTTCCTCTCACTTAACCCGAAGGACCCTCAATAGGCCATGTTTTTGCATTATTCTATAGTGAGAACTTTTGCGTCTGTAAGACCTATCAAATTTTGGCCAAGAAGAGCTGTACAAATTACTTTCTGTCATGTGTGAGAGAACAAGACTGCTAACATGGCAAATCCCTCCCAGTCACGATTCAAACACCTACGTTGTTGGCACAATGCAAGTACTGATGAAACATTGTTCTCTCAAATAGCATTTGTGATTCAGAAATTTGTTTGGTTTCATAATACATCCTGAAAGAAAGCAGAGGTTTAACTCCTTCAAGCTGTCCAAGATGACCAGTCAGATGTTTATTATGACCAACGTGGCTTGACCTGTGAACCCACTGTGACAGGAGTAGGTGCCTAAGACCAAGCTTAGGTCTTTACAAGGGGACTACATAGCCATCATGGTACTGTATTGCTGGGAGCACCAGGCAATGCTTAAATCTCCCAAGTAAGTCTGTGAACGGGGAGACTCTTTAAGGTTTCTGTAGGAGTAGCTGATTCCATTGTTATCTGTTTTGTAGTAACTAAAATACTGGATATTAGAAAAATGTGGGCTTTACATTGTTCTGTTTCCTGTGTAAAACAAAAAAGGCTCTCTGACTAAGAAAATACAATAATCCCATTGGCCCAATTTATTTTGGAGAGTGGTTATAAACACTTTGGAAATTAAACTGGGCAAACACATGGTAATGGATCTTTTAATGGGAATTAAATCCAAATCTCTAGAATTAATCTGAAGTTTGAAAAGTCTTCAAGTCATTGGATTCCTAATGGTTAATAAGTCAGAGAAAGAGTACTTAATGAATGGCAGGTTTCTTGGACTCCTTGGGGTGGTCACTGTCTCTCCACTTTCTGCCCCACCCTATGCCAGATGGATCTATGGTCTAATTCAGTACTGCAGCTCTTGGTGTCTTCTGTAGATCAAACACACTTGAAAATAATGTGATTTTTCATTGATTATGAAACTGTTTTTTTTCCTTCTTTTTTAAAAAAAAAAATATTTGATTCTTAGGAAAATATGAAATGGCCATTTATGGAGAAATTAGAAGCTCTCCAATTAATTGAATTTAAAAAATATATATATATTAGACAGATCTATGGTCCTCTCCTGCAGAATGGCATGGGTTAAGAAACCTATTCCATATGCCAAAATGGGAATAATTATATTTGCCCTTCTCTGTATATCTTCCTGATATTTATAAATGACAAGTAATATGCCAGAGGTAAACAACAGTGTATCTCAAAACTGAGTTCAAGGTAGATAGAGAAATTAAAAGTTCAGCATTAAAGCAGAGGAGCATAATGACATGAAGGGAAATAAGAACAGTTCAGAAACATAATGTGCTTTCTTTTTCTCATAGGTCCTGTACAATTTGTTCAAGTCTTTCTGCCAGATGCGCACAATTAAGGTTATTGACATATTCGCTGGGATTGCTAACTTCTTTATAGTGGGGATCGGTGGAGTGTTGATTGGAATCCTTTTGGGATTTGTAGCAGCCTTTACCACCCGTTTCACCCATAAAATCCGAGTGATTGAGCCACTCTTTGTCTTCCTGTACAGTTACTTGTCATACATAACAGCTGAAATGTTCCATCTCTCGGGCATCATGGCGTAAGTACTCCCAACTTCAGTAATAATAACACCCAAGTAAGAATGCCAAAGGAAATTGCAGCAAGGATCAAATTTTGCAAAGTTTGCCATATGGCATCGTTCCACCGTGTATGGCAGTGATACTGGCTTGAGGATTTCCGGCCTCTCCCCTCCTGCTTCCATCCCATCCTCTCAGCTTCCACCACACCAGCTGTGTCACTAAAACTGGTCATGGCATCACAACCATAAACCATGTCTTTGAAATGTTCCAAGTTAAAAATAATCCCTTGTATTTTTGTTGGGGTTATTTTTAACCCAGATCAGTTGGGTGACCTGTGTCCTTGTGTGACCCTACAACTAGTCATAAGGGCATGGCTGAGGGGTGGCCCACAGTGATGCGGGGACAGCGGTGGCTGGGAGGGAGTGGGAGTGGTAGCTGGAAACTTCATGAACTGGCTTCACTTCCAATGCCAATATATTGTGAAAGTGCATCTTAACTCTTAGTCATATGAGCAACCAGTAAGTACCATTCAGTGAAGACGATGTATATATCGTTAACGCAAACTCCTGCTGGATTACAAGCACAGTAAGGATTGGGTGGATATAAAATTTGCAGAATCTAGTCCTATGCTAATATAACCATTTAGTATCTTGCTATGTATGCCTGTGTGTTACAATGCTCTCTGTATACATCATTACGTCTAAAACAATATTATTTTTCTCACTTCCAACAGATAAAAATATTTTCATTCCTGTTTTTTTTTACTCCTGGGCTTCAGTAGAGAGAGAGCACAGTCTCTCGCTTGATCCTGTTTATACTGTAACAACCTCAACTTTAGAAGGAACCTTTATGACATTCGATATACTTAAACAGTTTGTTCTAATTCTAAGTAATATTTTTAAAAGCCAATCTTCTTTAATGACTTTGTATTGTTCTAGTGGTAAATATGAGTCATTCGGGCATTAGGAGTATAGCTTTTTGTGGAAGCTTAGATGTTACTTCTGAGTATCACTAATACTTGATAAAACCTCCTCTGATGATTATCTTTCAGGAAAATGAAGATAGGTTTGATATCATAGCCATGCTTTCTGGGGCTGGGAAGCAATTTGCATCAAAACTGATAGCTGATGGTTTCATTTCAGTATAAAAATACAAATATGCCATGAAATGGGAGGGGTTAGTTCTTTAATGTAAGTAAAGAGCTAAAGATTGCATGGATTTCTTTCTTTGATATGAGCCTAAATAAAGTAACATATGCATCCACTTTGACCGAGTTCATAAATGTGCCATCTCTTTCCCTAGCTTCTATTCATAGCATTTGCGTGGTTTCTGGTTTCCTCCACTTCTTAAGTCAAATGTCCTTGACATCCTATGATCAAATACTTAAAGGGCTTCTAAATCAAAAATGTGTGGCTAAACTGTACATGGAAAAAATTATAGCAGTATGCATGAAAATACTGATTTGGAGAGTACTGGAATGGAAAGGGCATGGCGGGTCTGCTGGTGGGTCAGTGGACCCACCACATACCAGTGCCTGCCACCAGCACACCAGTGTTTCCCATGGCACTAACAACTTGTTGCTTTTCATTTATAACTGGCCCCTGAGTGGTCCAAAATGGCAGGGGAAACATGAAGTATTTTTTTCCCTCCAACAGCACAACAGAAAATAAGTTATCTTTAAAATACCCTCTGTATATGTTGACTCTAAATGTATTTTGTAACAGCTAAAGCAGATGGATGCATCTGTAACACCAATGGGGAGCAGGAGGGGCTCTCTGCAGCCCTGTAGTGTCTCAGCTCTCATGAGGTGTAAAGCATGCCCCCTCCCAGCAGTGCTGCCGAGGATCTTATAGCTCCCATAATCTCCGTATCCCCTTTGAGTAAACTTGTCTTGTGCTTTTCACATTTTGTTAGGCTTTGAACTGCAGAGAGTATTTTGCTCAGTGTCACAGTGCAACGTGCTCTGATATTGAGTTCCCTGATATTTTCTGCAACAAATGACTCATGGCGGGATTACCTGGATCTGACTTCAAAGTCAGCCCTCCTTTGAGCATGGAGTTGGACCGAACGACCTTGGAGTGTCCCTAATAACCTGGGTCATTTGTTCATTATATGCTTCTATGGCCATTTATAGTCCAGGTTATGGAGGAAAATTGCCTGATATCCTCTTTTTCACCCATATCCACTTGAATCTGTTAAACTATTCATTCCCGGTTCCTTCATAAGCAGATTCTTAAAGACACTCAGCGAGACTTGAGGTTACATGCTGTACCATACTTTAGGTGGAGGAAATCAGCAGGAACGTACAGTGCTATCAATTAAATAAGATACATACACAAAGTGCAAGTAGGAATTCACTGGCAGAGGAATAGAAGGCAATGAAAGGTGCTTGTCCTTCTTCTGATAAGTCTGTGTACTCATTCTGGGGACAAATGATTCTTAAAATACCTGTGTATAACCCCTGCAGCGGGTTACCTGGCTGAAATAGCGACGGGACTGAACCATGTCCCTGTGAGCTGCAGCAAGAAAGTCCTGTTCAGAAGGAAGCAGCTTCTACTGTAATTAGTGCCAGGCTTGAATCGGAAGCACGGGTGTAAAACGTACAGATGTGAATCTGAACTTTATTTGCTTCCTTCCATTTCTAGCTATAAAGCTGCATTTTCTGCTTACTAATTTCTCATAAAGGCTATGAAGCAGCAGAACTATTAGTATGTGTTTCTCTTTTTTTGCAACAGTGAGTTAGCAGGCTGAAAGGAACAAACATTGAAACTACTGTAAATTTAGTAGGTCAAGGAAACTTGAGGATTGAACCCAGTGGCCTAGTTTATTGCAGTCATGACAGAAACCGTGCTGTTTGTACAGGAGGACTTTTATTCTTCAAAAGCACAGAAGTTTGCAGTCTAATTGTAATTAACTGTTTTTTCCTTCCCCTTCTTGAACAAGACAGCTACCTTAGGTCACAGAAGTGGAAGCCAGAATTAATGCATGTGGATAAGAAATGTAAAATAAAACATACCTAAGCTTTTGCTTTGGTTATGGTGACAGTAAAAGTTTAGTTTGGAAAGAACATATAATGATATACATAAAATCTTGCATATTTAAAGAAACTGATTTTATGTTAGAAGGTAGCACTCTACTGCCTTATCATTTTCAAATTAAGGACACTTCAACAGTTTTTTTTTTTCTAATGTAAATAAGTACTCTGAAGAGATACCAGATCTAGTGAGCAGTGATTAGCTGTGGAATATTACTTAGCTGAAGAGTAAAAAATAATGTACAGCACTATTTGTTATACTGGTGAATCAACTCATCAGTTAGTTGACACTAATTGAATGAATGCAAAATATGACTGAAAATAAAATTAAGAGTGTCGTCCCTTTAAATTCTAGTGGTTAAGCATGGTAGGTGTTTTAAATTACAGCTTGCAAAGATCCTGATTAATCTGGTGACAGATTCTTATCAGACATCTATTTACAGCGTCTCCATTACCTCAGGATCCAAAAACAAACTGTGTCCTGTCCAGAGCATGCTTCCCCACCGCCCAAGCTGCAAGGCTTTCCTAAATGACTATAATAATGAAAACTATTTATTTTAAGAGGATAGTAAATAATACTGAGTGTATTGTTGTGTCTTTGGTGCAGACTTGCCAGCCCTGATGCTTTGAGCAGAAAGCTGCATCTTTGAGACTCTGAAGGGATTGTGGCTCTGGAAATGGCTGTTTTGCAGCCTGATAACTGCGTTCTTCCTATATTGCATTTGCTGCCCCTGCACTTGCCAGCTCTACTGGTTTTGCGATTGGCTGGAAGTAGCTGTGGTGCATTGGACTTGTTGCACTTGTGCAGATAAGCAGGACATGCACAGGAAAGCTGTCACAACCCATGACATAACCAGAGAGCAGCCTCTGTCTTGTGAAGAGCTGGTTTGCCACTGACTATGAGAGTTCTGGAGCGATGAAGGTGTTAAGCAGACTTGAGACGCTTCGTCATGTATACTTTTGAGGTTGGTCACCAGAACTATGTGCAAACCGAAGAACCTGGGAATATTTGACAGTTTCTGGGCTTGGCCATATGTCCCAGCCAGGTCATCCCTCCTTGTCAGGACAAACTCCATGCATGGCCCAAGTCCTCTCCCACTTTCTACCTGAGATATGTAGGCACATATGTTTGTGTGAGCTATGACAAGTATCCAGTCTGGGCAACAGGGAGATCAGAACAAGAAGGAGAGCTGTGAAGAGTATTGGCAATCTGTCAGTGTGGGCAAAAATGCAGGACCTCTGTTGTCCCAACCACGTGCTCAAACTGGAAATGTTACTTAAACCTCTGAGTATTGCAGGGAGGAAGTTTGTGAAATCTGTATAATTTCTTCCACAGTAGATCCCATGTAACCATGATGCGCTCTGCTTCCCAGACAGTGTGCTTCTTTTGGGCCCCAGAGTATCTTTCTGTTCAAGACTGTGGTGAAATCAGCTGACAATGACAAGAGAGATGACAATTATGTCACTACTAAATGCAGATGGGGTTCTGGGATAATTTTAGTAAAGCTTTCCTTCTTCATAGTCTTGGAGTCTGCTTAGGGTTAGAGCTAGTTTTTGCATGACAATGGCCATTTTATTTTGAGCTGACTAGTTCTGCTTCTCTATCACCAAGTGCAGCTGAACAAAAATGCAGGGTAAAGGCTAGGATAGGTGCACTGCTTTGCTAGCAAAGCCTCTCCACTTGTATTTGTAAGCCACTACCTGCCCCATTGGTTGCATCTGTCCCCACATCAGACCCTCTTCCTTGGGTTTTATTCAGCCTAATGTGCTTGCAGGAGCTGTGCTGCTTGACAGAGGTCAGCAAAGTACACTGTGTCCTCTCCCAGTGTCCACATGTCCTCCCAGATTTGTCCCTCAGAAGTAATGCTGCCAGTCACGTTGGGGGTGTGGATGTGTTGGTGAGGTCAGAGATCTACCATATTTCAGATCTTGGCTGTGGTCATCCAAAGTAGGCTGTGCTAGCTCCATGTAAGATAAGGTAACGTCAGTTCAAAACTAACTTTAGTTAATGAAGAGAAACATGTTCAGAGTTTGCCAGTAACTACAGCCTCAGCTGCTGCTATGGACACCCTCTTGCAAAAAGCTAAGAAAGTTTACTATGCAAAGGTCCTTTTGAAGTAACTGCTGCTCCTGTGATTCCTCTTTCTGCTTTGCAAAAAAATTTTTAATCTGTTCTTTTCTACGAAAGAACCTAGACATGCGTGTTCATAATGTCAGTGAGCTTTTTTTGAGCTCTCCCTAGGTCTGCTTTTCCATTCACACTCACAACCAGGAATGTTTGAGTTGTTCAGAGGTGGGGCTTTTGGCTTAAAGGCAGAAGGCTTTCTGCAGTGGCATCTCCGTAAGACATTGCACCATAGGCAACTGTACCAAGCAAGCGATGTACAGCCAGTTATGTCATTCTTTGCTCTTCTTCCTGCTGATTAAGAAACTCTGTTTACTAACACAGGCTCAGAGCATGAACACACAGGTGTACTTATAATAAGCCTTGTCTGTTCTCTCATGAATCAGCCTAGATGCCCATTTCATTCATTAGTAGGGGTTTTAAATATGCAACTGCACCATCATTTCTGGTGGTGTTTTTTCTCCTATTCGACCCTATGCACAGGCAAAGCAAGCAGTGGCCTAAAGTGCCAGAGGCTGACAAATTGCCTGTAGCCTTGCTGCTTTTTTGCCTGGAAAGAGGAGCTGGCTACTGTCACTGCCATTGAGGAGTGGAATGGTTTGGTGGGACAACTGCTGGTGAGAAGGGAGGGAAACCCTGTCCCAGAACATGCTGCTGCATCCTGTCTGATGTCCCTGAGCAGCAATAGAAGAGGCAATCCCTGTTTTCCAGGGCTGCCTCTGGCTCTCCTCAGCTCTCCCTCTTTCAAAACACAAAGTTTGAGTGACCCCTGCACAGATGATGTGGATTTAGTATGCGGCAAAATTCTCCATATACCGATGTCTTCTCAGAAAACTCCCCACTGCGGAAACAAGTCTTATGCCCTAAACTTAGGTTCACCAAGTTTGAGATTGGTTATGGAATTTGAGATTGGTTATGGAATAAGTTATGCTTTGTAGTTTGATGAGGACTATGGAAAAGAGAATAATATTCTGTAGAAATGAGAGGCTAAAAAAACAGTCAAACCAGATAAATACAGGGTAATGTTTGTCTTTCAGGATTACAGCTTGTGCCATGACCATGAACAAATATGTGGAAGAAAATGTTTCTCAAAAATCCTATACAACAATAAAGTATTTCATGAAGATGCTGAGCAGTGTCAGTGAGACTTTAATCTTCATCTTCATGGGAGTGTCTACAGTTGGGAAGAACCATGAGTGGAACTGGGCCTTCGTTAGCTTCACCCTCCTTTTCTGTTTAATCTGGAGGGCACTGGGTAAGCAAGTCTTGGACTACATGTCAATATTCTTTGCAAGTTAAGCTTTTAAACTCTTCTCAAGTAGAAAATGCCAAAATTTAGACAGAGTCATATTAGCTTGCAGCATGGTCTTCTTATTTGCAATGTGTCCTAGATAACAGAGACAGCTTCCACCTTCCCCCGAAATGGAACCCAAAAATCAGTTTAGTCCTGATTCTGTCCATCTAACATCAGAGGCAGTCTGCTTGTTAATCAAAGTACATGTATTTAACTAAACATTTACTTACAAAATAAGCAAATTTTGCTTAAAAGAATTAGTAGTTGTACAACAATTAAACAGGTTGTGGTGGGGTTTTTTTTAGATTTTTTTTTTTTTTTTAATTTCTATTTGCTAGCTTTGAGATTTTCCCAGTCATTGGCATGGATAGCATCAAAACGGGAAATGCTGTAGTTCAAGTTGTTGTTCAGAGACATATTGTGAAGAAAAAATTCCTATAAGAAACTGCTTGATCCCTCCTGAGTTTGCAGTAGTAGCTATTTTTCTTTTGCCTTGGGAGCTAAATGCAGTTTCATCTGTAATGATTCAGTCACTCCATGTGCAAAGATGGCTCATGCTCTGATCTGCCTCTGCACCCCTACTTCCAGCTCCCAAATCTCCTTCCAGTGCAGAGATCTGGATTATTTTGCCTCCTGCACCTGCAAACCCACAATTAATACCTTATGCTGAAAAGCAGCCAGGCAGCCTGACTGCCCCCCAGCTCCTGGCTCCCAAGCTCCCTTCACCTGCCTTTATACCTTTGATCCAGTCTGCCACGTCCCTGAAGCTTTTGCCTTTGGGACACCAGCATGCACTGGCATCTTCTCCCTCCATCCCCAGTCCTGCATCCTTCCTGTCTGTGCAAGTAAAGCTAAATGAGTGAGTAAGAGTTTGCAGGATTCGAAGCACAGATCGATGAAGGTGACAAGGCGAAGCATTCAAAAGCACCTCAAATCCTATTAAAAAAAATTAGAAGTCTTGTTCTTTACTGACACAGAGAATTATTGCTGTTTTAGAGGTGTGGAGTCTATCAGATAGCTGGCTTGTGGAGATCAGTTAGCTGCTTCAGGTCCTAAATGCAGCAGACCTGAGGTGGTTAAGATTACACTCCTTAGTCATTTTAAATTTTTCTTCCATGGTGTTTTCAAGCTGCTAAGTAACATTTCATTTCTTTGGTAGTATGTAGGTAAGAAGCAATTAAAAGTGTTTTAAAACAAATATTATCATTATGGGGAATTTGTGTGTAATTTAATTTCCCTTTTTTTTCCTTTCTCCCTGTATTTCTTCTTTTTACCCACAGGTGTTTTTGTTTTGACTCAGATCATTAATGTGTTCCGGACAATTCCTCTCACTTTTAAGGACCAATTTATTATCGCCTATGGAGGCCTCCGAGGAGCTATTTGTTTTTCACTTGTGTTTCTGCTTCCTCCTGCTGTATTTCCCAGGAAGAAATTGTTCATCACTGCTGTTATCGTGGTGATATTCTTTACTGTTTTCATTCAGGTAATGCTTTTCCTCTTCTGGACTTCTCCTTTCTCAGGTTGTAAATAAGCAGTGGGCAGAAAAACAAATGTCCTAACCTACTAGAAGAAATATACTTGAAGATACTCCCCATTGTCATAGTTTAAAAAAAATGCTATGCAGACTGCAGACAGGTAGACAGAAGTATGCCATATAATAAGTACTCCTGCTAACATATAAGTAGTATTAAGCATTTAAGACCTAGTGAGGTTGGAGTAGAGATAAAAGATAATCTGGGTACAGCCCCAGCACTAATTCCTTGTTAGAGTAGTTTATGTTGTGCATTTACTCAGGAGTTTGGTGTTGGATACAGTGCACAGTGAGCAGGGGATGGAAGACACCAAGGGCACTGAGAAGTGAAGTGTTTGAGTCTGTGCGTAGGGCAGTGATGCTGCAAGCCAGCTAGACATCCATCCAAAAGCACTAGGTGTGCGGAAGAACATGAAGAACTTGTCTCTGGTGGCAACCTGGCCATGGAGGCCTGGCCAAGAGTGATCAAGAGAGTGGGAAGTGACTGAAAGCAGCAAGATGAAGAGGTGGCCGAGGCCCTCAAATAAACGTGTCAGACTAGGTGTTATCCAGAGTGGTGAGAGAGATGTGAGAGGATAGTATAAGGAATTTCAGGTCTGTGGGGAAAAAAAAAATATTTTTTAGCCTGTCTTTTCCATGGATAAATGTGTTATGGGAAGTAGCGAGTATCTGTGCTCATGCTTGGGAAAGGAGAGAAATGTGGCTGGAGCAGCTGGAGGTCAGGTAGTTGACCTTAACATGTAAGCTGTGAAAATGGATTTTGAAGAATGGATTAATTTAAAATATGGAGGTAAATGGAATGTGTTATGAAATGCAACGTGGTTTACTAAATGGAAACCTGAGATCATTCTTTGATATGGAAATTTATTTTCTAGAGTAAGCTCCTCTAACTGGACTATTGTAAATCTTCAGGGCAGGGGGCTACATAGGCAGTTGTTAGCTTAACTGCTTGTTAAACTGAGGCTTAGATTGACGTTAGAATGATTGTAAAGTGAATGAGGAAGAAGCTGACAGTTTCTCCTATAGAGGGAAATAGAAGCATATGGTCCTTTGGGTCAGAAAGGATCTCTGGGGGTCTCTGGTCCAACCCTGTGCACAAAGCAAAGTCACCTTCAAAGATAGATCGTGTTGCTCAGGTCCATGTCAAGTTGAGTTCTGAATATCTCAATGGGTGGAAATTCTGCAGCCTCTCTGGGCACCTATTCCAGCATTCGACCACCCTGGTCAGATAATAGGCTGATGAGATGTTCTTAATGTAACTCCTCAAGTATGGTTCCTGGGGATAGTTTTTTTGTTTAATATTCTCATTATTGACTGTGGCTCTCGAAGGTGTTCTCAGGGTGACAGTGAATGGGGTATCATGTAGAGAGATGAAAATAACTGAGGGCAAATACAATAAACAGAATGAAATTTAATAGTAATAAGTGCAAAAGTGTTCTCACTAGGATTTTTTTTACTAGAGATTTGTCTTATGAAATGGGAGCCTTTTATTTGGAAAAAATAGAAAGGGGAAAATGCACAGGTGTACTAGTTGATAACAGAATAGAGTTTAAGCCACTAGTGCAGTGGGGACAGAAGAAAGTTAAATCTGATCTCAAGACATCCTGAGACAGGTATTTCCATCAGAGAATAGTGCCATATTCTGGAGCGATCATGGGACTGGTAAGCCTGTCATGTGAAAGGGCCAGGATGCCTTTGCCTTAGCAAAATGAAGAGGGAATATAATTACTGTTTATATGAAGGAGTGAACACCAGAGAAGGGGGAACACTGTTTAAACTAAAAAGACAAATGTTGGCACAAGAACAAAGTGGTACAAAGTGACCATGATGCAATTAAGAAGCAGCTTTATAATTATCAGAACAATGAGGTTCAGGATGAATGTTCCAGTATGAGCAATGGGGCAAAGAAACCCAACTACTTTTAAGATAAAGCTTGATTCATCTATGAAGAGAAATATGTGACCTGGTTGTCAGTGATCGTACAGACTGATCTCAACACCATGAGAGATTCATTCCTCTCCCTGTGCCAGTGTGTCTGTACAAATAAACAAATTATGTCAATTCTTCCACAAATAATTGTTCAAAACCATTATATCATTCAGGAACAGCCAAAACTTCTTGTTCTTTCTCTGAGAATAGTCAGGCAAGGACACATATTTACAAAGGTCATAGTGTCACGATCTTGACTAACGATTTTAGTGCTACTGTTGACACATCTTTGAGTACCTGTTTTGGAAGTAATCACTAAAAAAGAAGACTTTATATGTTTGCTTTGGAATGATGGTGGATCTGTTTATTAATTCAGAAAATAAGTGTTGTGGGGTTTTTTGGGTTTTGTTGTTGTTGTTGTTGTTTAATACATAACAGGACTGAAAAAAAAGTTTAAAAATACTGTGGATGGGATAAGTGACTTATTCCTGATGGGGTTTGTCAGGTTGCCCCTATTGGACCTCCAAGCTCTAGGGGGCCCCTTCCTTCTGTTGCATTAGTGGAGTCTGTGTGCTGACAAGGACTTCATAGCTAAGTGCAACACCTGCTAATCCCAAGAGTGAATTCACTGTTGTAATTATTGTGTCAGGCTGGATTTGGGGGTCAGGAAGGCGAAGGGGTATCCAGAGCTAACAAGGTATCCACAGCCATTTTCAATGCTGTGACAGAAACAGAAAAGACTGAAAGGCTTGTTTTTTTTCTTGATGTTTATGGAAAAAAAACCACCCAGAACTATTTGCCTTTTTTTTTTTCTTCACAGGGAATAACAATTCGCCCACTGGTGGAGTTTCTTGATGTCAAAAGGTCAAATAAAAAGCAGCCTGCTGTCAGTGAAGAAATTTATAACCGGGTATGTTGCAGCTTCACTGTCACAAATGAAACCCTTGTATAAATGAAATTCCTAGTGGCTTTCAGTAAGACAAGGATTCAGCACACACTCTTCAGGAAGGCACACACTCTTTTAGATTTCTTTTTGATAGCTGTTACAAGCACAATAACTGCAGAATTTATATTTAACCTTTGGCAATTACCAAAATTAGCATTATTACATATCATTATTTTGGAATCTTCACTTTCTTAATTGTTCATCTCTTGAGGATGCTCATCTCTCTTCATCTCTTGGCTACATTAGGAAACCTTTGCCAATTTAATTATATTACATTTGAGCAAGTCTAATTAAACAAATGCAAATTCCTCTTAAACGCACTCTTAACTTAACTCTCACATCATCAGCCTCTTTATGGATTTGTATTTGTACATGTATATATCTAATTATTGCAGTTTATTAGCCATGCATATTCTTGAATGTATTTCTCTTGCAGCATAACTGTGGCAGGTGGCTTGAAATTCCAAAGATGAGGAATAATAAGGGCCACATTCAGCAAGGAAGTCAAACTAAGCATCTAAAAGTCCGTCCTTTTAGAGCTTATCCTTTGGACATATCTACCAGGATTTCCCTCTGAGTTTGAGAGACCCCTACTATGGTACTTCAGTTAAGAACAAATGAGCTGCGTTTGGGGATCAAGCGAGAACCTGGCTGAACTGATTCACTCTTTTGTAATTCCTAATAGGCCGAGGAACAGTGTGTTTCTAATACTAGATGATTAGGATGCTTTGAGGTGAGGCTACACCACAGTTCCTTAAAATAGGAGCTCAGGACCTGATACTAGGTGTCTCAGCTCTGTCCTGTGCATACCGAGGGGTCGATGCTGATGTGGGGAGCTGCTGCCCACTCAGGCTCTCTCCTCCACAAAGTCATATCTGGTTCACTGTGATGCCTGGGGAAGTCCCTGGAGAAGTCCTAAGCATAGCCATGAGTGGTTAGGGAATTTAACAGAAGTGGAAATATGGGAAGAACCTTCAGATTCAGGCAGGTGCTCAGCAAGATTGACATTGAGGAAATTAACAACTAACTTCTGTCCTTTTGGGGCTGAGCTAAAGAAGCTCCAGGGGAACAAAACAGAGTCTGTCTCAGTTTAGTTAGACCCCATTTAGTTAAACTGAAGCTTCACACTGAATTTTGACTAGATATTTCTATTTTGAAGTAACTTAGAAACTAATATAAATAAGGGCAAGCCAAGTTTGTGTAATGAACCATCATTTCTCCTTCAGTTCTTTGACCACGTGAAGACTGGAATTGAAGATGTGTGTGGACACTGGGGTCACAACTTTTGGAGAGATAAGTAAGAATGGCATTTAAATCTCTGTTATACAGGAAAGGCTGAACTGGCTCAGCAGCAGCAAGCAAAAGTTGTTGGGCATCATATTTCATTTTCAGCACTTTATTCTTGAAAGTGGATGGTTGTTTTTAGAACGTGTGGGTTACAAAGGCAAAGCAGCAAAACAATGTCTTTTTATTAAACCACAAGCAAGTAGAACAAAATCACCAGCTGGGAAGTAATGCAGCCCTCTGATCCCAGGGTACAGGATTGTACTCTCTGAGGGTGTGTATCATCCCCCTCTTCCTGACTGTTTCAGAGCATTTCCTCTATGTCTGCTGAGCCTTTCATCCCACCTGGCTTTCCTCCTGCAAATTGTACGTCTCTCTGGTGTTAACTGAAGGGTTAGTTCTGTATTTGATGGGAAATACACAAAAGCTTTGGGGCTTTCTCTAGAAACATCAAGGCACTAGCTGGCGTGAGGTGCATGGGAGATCCTGATGGCAGGCAGCTCCACATTTCATGATGGTATTATTTAAGACTGAGTGTCAGTTAAGTAGATTACCACTGGCAATATGTGAATAATTCATGTTTTCAGTTTAGCTGCTGAATCTTCATCATCACTGGTTTGGATCTGATGCCTTTTTCTCAGCAGCACATTCTTTTACACCCAAATCCTTTAGACTCAGAGCATGGGCATTGCTCACCTGTGTTCTAGTCGCTGCTCCAACAGGAATTTAAGTGTTTTCTACAAAGAGGAATAGCACCAGCAGGAAGGGCTGAAAACAGCCCTCTCCCTATGACTTGGGTGCATGACAGTGAGAACATTCTCCTGATACATGAATGACATGGGGACAACTTTCCTTTATTCGTCCTGGTTCTTCTCCAGTCTGTGTGAGAATTTTAACAGTGTATGGAGCAAAGGAGAGAGTCCTACCTCTTCATGACCTTCAGAAGTATTTTTTACCCAAATTCAAGATTAATTTCAAAATGGCTGGAGTGCAAAATATTTTCTAACAAACAAAATCACCCCAGCTATAATCAATATTTTTTCACTAAACGTCCAAGAGGGTTGCAGTTGCTTCAGAGGAAAGGAGAAATTCCAGAGTTTTAAAACAGTAAGCTAAAATTTCAAAGAAAAAAGCAGCCAGTGCAGATTTAGACTTTTTATTTATTATTACAGTAAATATTTAATGTTCTCTTTGTCACAATGAAAATTGAGAATTAAAAATAATATTGTCTAATAACACAGAATACCTAAAAGCGAAAAGTTACTGTTAGGGAGACTGTCGATTAATGGATTAACCAAAACATAGCTTAAGTCTGTCTATCTGAAGAAAATATGAACTTGACCCTTTATTGTGTTACTCAGCAGAAGCTTTTTAATATGAACAGACAAATTCTGAGGGAATAAACTCCTTTGCAATTGCCTTAGCTACGGTATATTGCCTTTTCTTAACTATGCTCAGTAAAAATTAACTAGTTGGGTTGTTTTGCCTCATGTACAGGTTTAAAAAGTTTGACAATAAATACCTGCGAAGACTTCTAATCCGGGAGAACCAGCCCAAATCCAGCATTGTTTCTTTATACAAGAAGCTGGAAATAAAACATGCCATTGAGATGGCAGAGAGTGGAATGATAAGCAAGGTCCCTTCATCAGTGTCTCTCAGGTAAGCAAGTGATGCCAGCATGGCCTAGAATTTCGCCTGGGTCATGTAATTTATTTCCCAGCCCAGGCTGTAGGCAGGTTAAACACTTTGACTTAGGACATTTTGTGTCTAAATGTGACCTGAACAGTAAGAGGACACAAACCAAGAGCATTTTACTTGCAGCTCACACACAAAGTGCTCGGTGAGCTGTGCTTGTCTGGAGCGTGTGTTTTTTATAAGGGCAACTGCTCATGGGAACACTGATTTGCCATGTAGAGCAGAGCTAGATTTGAACCAGTGTCTGCACATCTGCTGCGAAGCCTGAGGGGCATTTTCAAAAGTACCTTAATGAAATTTGCAATTTAATGTAATCTATATCAAATTTTGGAGGCTGAGTTTTGAGCCTTACCACTGCCTCAAATGAGATTAAGGTTTCATTCCTACACGTTACATTTTTACCTGTTCCTCTGTTGATTTGAAATGTTGTTTTGAAATGTGTTTCCAACACCAACAAAGGAAATAGTTCAAATGTAATTCCCAATCATAAAAATAATAACATTCTTTCTGTCTCTCTCTTTCCTCTATTTTCTGGGTTTTATTCTGCCACAGTGAATATCATGAAGGAAAAATAAAGCCACTTTCTCCCACTGAAATGGAAAACATGCGAGAAATATTAACGAAGAATCTCTACCAAATACGACATCGAGTAAGGATGAAGTTTTACCTACTTAGATACCCCACTACTCTTTGAATATACTGATTATCTTCCTAACATATCTTCGGGCTAGTGCAGCATCTACTGTAACATAGCATCATAATTAATGTTGTTATTTACTTCTGTTGCCTGTGAATCCATATCCTGTCACATGTACAGAAACATTTTCATAGTCCTTTATGTAAATAGCTTCCTTGATCTTATACTATGGATAAAGATTAATGTTTTTGTTTTATATTATCTGAAATGTATTTTAAAAAGATCATCAGTTCAAAGTCAACCCAACATTGTCTCACTTATATTAGTATTTTGGTCACTTCATGATATGGGATTAGATTTCCCATTTGCCTCCAGTTGTGAAGTTGTTTGTATTAAAAGCAGAGGTGATGAGCTGGAAAAATAGTGAAATAAAAGCAAAAGGACATTTCATATTTACTCTCCTGTGGCTAAGTAGTTTGAATGTCTCAGCCCTTGGAAAACCTTCAAAAGTGGAGCAAGCTTCAGCTTGCTGGAGGTAAAAATGACTTCCCCCTAGGTGATTCATCTTATCACTTTCAAATATGTGTCCTCTGTTGACATATTGACTGAGTTAGTACAATGTGGGGGTAAACACTGTATTAAGCCAGCTTTTTCCAATTTATCTTTCATAATAAACATCAGCAGGTTAAAAAAAAAAAAAGGCAAGTGCTTGTGAAGTAAACGGCTAAAAAAATACTGGCATAATTACTGCCCTTGTTCTTAATCATCTTTGATATGATTTTGTTCAGAAGGATTTAATGATGCTTATTAAAACATTAAAGCAGAAAGACTGCTTTGCACTGTGCTTATAGTTCAGCACATTTGACATTGTGCTTTTCAGAGTCTAACTACTGCTTTTACATTTCAGACAATGTCATATAACCGACATAGCTTGGCTGCAGATGCAAGTGAAAAGCAGGCCAAAGAAATTCTCATTCGTCGCCGGCACAGCCTTAGGGAGAGCCTGAGGAAAACTAACAGCCTGTCAAGAGAAAGACCGGTACTTACATTTTAGTTGTTTTACAGAAAACAGTTCTTTGTAGCTAAATGTCATGCAGAAAAAAATCTTCTGAAATGCAGAAAAAGATAAATCCTGAATTTGGAAGACATCTGCACATCAAATGTTACACACACCTTGAATTGCACACATGGACCTCTTAATTCATGTTGACCCCTTCAGGAAAGCTTCAGTCTTGTAGTGGGGGTGGGATCGGCTGCCACAATTTTATCTTGGAGGGGCTGAACAGGCTCCATACAGAATATACTTCTAAGAGATGGTCAATATTTTCATGAAGTGTGAATGATCGAGGTAAAAAGTTACTTTGAGACAGGCAGACTACTTACAACATGCTTCAAATTTGGGAAAGAGGAGAGCTTTTGATCAAGTCAGTCAGGGTGAGCTCTTACTTTAATATTCATGAAATGTAGTCAGGACTTCAGGTTTTGAGCCAGAATAGGAAAAACCCCTCCACCTACAAGAAACATCATGGCATGATGACATTTGGCTCTCTGAGGCAATCCTGCAATACCTTCGTTATAAACTTTGGACCATATTTGACAGACACGCTGATTCAGCAGGAAAGCTGATCCCCCAAATCATCTTCCTATTTTAGGTACTGGGGAAATTACCCATCCTATAAATATGCATTTTCATGTTACATGAATACTTAGGGACTGCTGCCTTTATTGATACAGTTGTCCTTCAGCAGCTGAAGCTGGAATGATGTCTTCAATAAGTGCTATATCTCATTTGTGATCATTACCACAGTTACTGTGCCATTAACTCTGTCAATAAGTCTGTCCCTGAATTATTTTTACCCTCTCAAGCACAGTTATATATGTTGTCTTTGTCATACAAATAAATTATTTACTAGGTGCAATAATGAAGAGACTTTGCGGGATTGAGACTTTTTTGGGGCAGGGAAACAGGGTGTCTGACAGCTTTTTAAAATGCATGGGCTGTGATTTTAAAAATAATTATCCTTGGGTAAATTCACCATAGAGGGCAGCATAGTGGTCCTGAGCAGCACAAAAATATCCAAAGAGGAAAAACGTCTCATGGAAAATTAATTTCCTTTCGGGTTCCCTTTCAGTGTGCAACAGTGAATGGTACAAGCAGGGAAGAGCTGGTAGACTGTAAAGGTTTTAAAAAATCTTTGTAACAAGTGTAAGAAAGGATGCCCTTGAGAAATGTTTGAATTTTAAAGAAAAGCAACCTGTTCTGGAAAGTACCTCTCATGTTCCAGGAAGTGTGAGGTGTGCTCTGCACCCAGGACCTTTAGAGCTTAGTCCTGGGAAAACAAGGATTTTATGCCCTGAACTGGTAAATGATCACACTGGTGCCTAACTTCCCCAGCAACTTCAGCGTGACTAGTCAACTGTATAAAGTCACTTATATGTATAAAGTGCTTGCAAGATCAGAATACAAATTAGTTCATGTGCCTGAGCTTCAGTCACAAGCAAATTTTTGCAGCTGACTAATGAAAAGTTCCAAACTGGAGCTGCATGAAGTGATGCTTGCAGAGTTTGCCTTCCTTAGGAAAACCTGTACAGGTAAGGTTGAGGTTAGAGAGCTTACATTTTTTAATTTTTATTTTAGAGGCCATATCACTAGGCTTTCCTTTGATTAAACTGCCTGAGATTACTCAGTCTTTACCTTTGTTAGCACAGACCTCAGCCATCAATAAGTGTTAACTTGAATGTGTAGTAAAAGATCACGTATTAGCTAATCCCAAACTACTCTCCAGCCCTTTAGCTACATAAGCCCATTCCAGTCTCAGTTGTATATCTTAAAATACGTTATGCAAGTACTTCAGTCTGCAGTGACTTAACATTTCTTACATTTCTTTGCACAGGCTCCTGCAAATACAAAAAGATTTCTTTCACTTCCTAAAAACACTAAACTCCCAGAGAAATTACGAGTGAGAAATAAAACATCTTCCAGAGGTAATGGAAACATTTCTGCTGTCTCTTACTGTGCTGCCCTAATATTGCCAATGTAGAAGGAATTTCTAGGGATGATGTACAGAAATCAGCATGTTCATTTTCAAATACCTGTTAAATGTTTTATGTTTACGTACTTTCATTCTAGAGTTAATACCTTCATAGCATATTTCAAGGTGTTGGATATTTGTCAGGAGTGTTACAACATTAAAAGCAATGGGTCCAAAAGCAGTTATTTGAGTGTAGAGAAACGTCCCAGCAAGAGAGTCTCATGGGGCTTTTCCAGTTCAAATGCTGAAGCAGCGCAGTCATCACAGCACATCTCCTGGTGTGACCAAGAAGCAGCCTTAAATGCTTCTGTACCAGAAACATCACCATGGCTCATTCGGTTTGTCTCTGTTCCATATTTTCCATATCCCCCTCTTGGTTTACATGGTTTCTTTTTCCTTTGGGGTCAGGGTAGAGGACACTGCCCTGAAAACCAAACCAGAGAGGAAAGTGAGGACATCTGATCTATAGATTTTATGAAGAACTTCTCAAAATGCTGTGGTTTACAACCAAAATGTCAATTATTTTTCTGCCTAATCTCACAAATGTTTCATACTGGAGTTCTTGAATTCTAAATAAACAAACAAAAATCTGGAGGAAGACAACCATTTGATGTGAAAACTTTGTCCAGTTCTATATACTAATTTGATTATTACCTTCCCATGCTCCGGAGCATTCTCTTTTGTACCAAGCAGCCATCCAGGTCTCTTCTTGGGAAGATTAAATCTCTGCACAATCACTAATATGTCCTGATCCCCATCCCAATTAGTTTCCTACTCTTCCAAATCAATTCAGCAATAGACAATGGTTTTGTTTGTTAATAGTTATGTCTTTGCTCTCTTGAATGTAGGATCCCTTTTATTCTGTAGTTACATTTGCAGAGGTCACCTACTGTCACCTAGAATTAAAGAGAAAATGTGCCTCCAGATTATTCAATTGTCAAAAGATATATTATTTGACATATTTTGGGGGGGGAAGCCTGAAAACACAGTCTGATGAAGACCTTCCTTGACATATAATTATCTGGGTGAATGGACAATTATGTGGCAATACATTTTGGTGACTCCTTCCTCACCTTTTTAAAAGAAATAACATGCAGGCTACTAATGGAAGTTGTTCTTATGACAGTTCAACAGTAAACAATTCTTTTTTTTAATATATTTATCTGACTTAGCTCTAAGAACAAATCTGAGTAATTCATAAATGATTATTAAAATTATTATCAAATGACAGAAGTGTGCTAATTTTGATTAAGACATTACTCAATTTGAGGAATTCTGTTGGGGAAAGTGTATGCACATCCAGAATGTATGTGTACACCCAGAATGTGTATGTATACACATCTGGAATGTTTCCAGCTTTGTTTACCTGGTAGCGATCATTTAAGAGTATTCCGTGAATGATTATGCCAGCTTCCCCTTGACCATCTTCTACCCTGCTGTGAGGGACAGAAGGAGCCTGCAGCACTTGCAACCTGTGAAGATTGCCCTGTGGATTTTCTTTGATATCTGACATTCAAGAGTATTAAGGATGGGACATTTCCTCCCATCTGTTCATTGACCTTGGGACATCCTTTGCCTGGGGAAGTATTGACACTCCTTTTCCAAAGTCAAGTTTCTAGAGCCCCTCCGATTAGATTCCATGGGAAGTGAGGGTAAGAAATCTCATTTCTCTATGCTACTTGGAAATCAGCAGGAACTACAGCCCAAGTAGCTCAGAGAGAGGCAGGTTTTTCTAAATCCAAAGGCAGAACTGGGGAAATGGCAACTCAAATGGCATGCCACTCAGTGATTTAGGAGCAGCTGAGTGAGGGCTTTCTAAAAATCACAGTTTTTAGGGGAGGGGTGTTTGTAAGTCACATCTATCCTTGTTCCTGGTAGAGTTAAGTGTCTATTACTGGACCTAATCAGACGACACTGAGTTTAGGAACCACAGGGAAACTTTCCTCTATGTCTGCTAGTGCTCAGTCTGCTGTTATTCAGATACTCCTGAAACAATAATATTCTGCACCTAAAATTTTTATTTTGTTTTCAATTAACAGTGGGTGACAGCAGTGACTCTGAGATGGATGCCGCTACCACGGTGCTCAATTTAAGACCCAGAGCAGGGAAGATCTTGAGAGACCAGAGACTGAGGCAGCAGAGGCCACCACCTGAGTTTAGGGTGGAGTGGAAGAACGAAGTTGACGGGAGCCAGGACGGCCAAGGAGAGCAGCAGGAGCCGAGCACCTTGCCTCAGCCATCCACTGGGTTCAGGCAGCCACTGCTGACAAGACCAAGATTTGGCACTTTGAGCAGGGAAGATTTGACTGCAGACCACGGGTCAGCAAGACCTGTCCCACCACCACGGTTAGTTAGGCAGGCGTCGCAAGGGGAAAGGCAGAGAAATAAGCCTGAGAACGAGCCGTACTGAACGCAGCAAAAAGAGAACTATTGGTAATGAAACGTGGATGTATCGAATGAGGATTCTAAACTATCTGATCAGACTGTGGGATCCATTAAAAACAAAACCAAACCAAACCTCAGTGTGGATCTAACCACTTCCATTTGGGTGAAGTCAATGCCATTAACTAAGTGAAAGGAATACTGGAGCAATTGTAAAGATGAAGATATATAAAAAAAAAGAAAACCTCTTTTATAAATAACTTATGCCAATGCTTTAATTACATTATTTCCACTATTAAGATAGGATGGAAATGTGCCTTATCACATCATCTCTTGTGGAACCAAGTCATGCAGGTTCAATACCCAGTTATTCATTGAAAATATTCACTGAAAGTCCAGCGATGAATGGGTTCTTAAAAAAATCTGTATCATTTCAGATTTTATTTATAACCAAATAATACTTGTTTTAACCAGAGCTTTAATATAAGTAACACTGAAAATTGCACAATGCACCTATCATATAGACATTGTAAGAAGAATAAATGTATTCCTGAAGCCAAATTTGTTCGAAGAGCTGTGGTGCAGAAAAAGAAGGAGAAGGAACAAGCTGTAGACGCAGAATTGCAAATACAGTTTACAGAGTGGAGTTGCAACAGAAACAAGACCTGAATTGCTTGAATTTTTGCTTTCTGAAATTTTGGCAGTATGTTACATTTGAAAGGTACTGAGGATTACCAAAGGAAATCTGAATTACCTTGACTTTCACTAACGTCAACAAGAGCTGAGAGCAGCTAGCAGGACATCAGAAGCCCTAAAAAGAGAAAACTTCAAGCGAATAAATGACATTCTTATTCAAAATTGCTTTTTGCACCTTAGTTTCTGGGTTGCAGTACAAACACAGCAGTAGAATAGTTGCAGAGCGCTGCACATATACAAAGCGAGCAGTCTCCTATTTGAGTCAGGGACCACAGAGACTCAAGAAAGCTCGCTCACTCATGCTTGTGACCCTGGTCAACTTGTTTTGCTTTTGTTTCCTCATCTGTAAAAGGGGAAAGATAATCTTTTCTTTGTCTGAGCTATGCACTCCAAGGAACAAAAATGTTCCATCTAATTTGTTTGTACAGAAAAGTAGCACAGCGGGGCCCTGGAATCAGTTGAAGTCACTGTGCACCTTAATAACACCCATAAGAAACACAGACTTCTTCAGCCCAGCATAAATGGCTGTCATCTGAGACCATGTGGGAAGGGAGGGTGCATTAAAATAAATGATACTTAACTGTAGCTCTCAGGAATTTGCACTTTCTGTCCCACTTAATTTGTCTTAAGTTTTGGGCTTGCTTTAGCACAAATAGACATTTCAGCACAATGCAGAAATAATTTTCATCCTACTTGTTACCAGATTGATAACTTTCATTGAAGAATGTACACTGTGAAATCATAACTTCTCTTTTTCATTAGCACATTTCTAAATCTGTGGGCAATAAGATTAATTTTTTTTTTTTATTTAAGCTTGTCTTGAAAGAACTATTAAAATCAGAATTTCCTTTTAAAATCACAGGGTATATTTCTTTCAAAGTTTCGTGGGAGGGGTTAATAAATTGGTTTTATAAATGGGGATTAAGACTATCTTTCTTCTTACAGCTTTTCCAAAATATTTATTTCATTTGAAATGTTAAACCTTTCTAAACTCTTTTATTGGCACACGTCTTTTAGTCTTTTTCCTCTGTTGCAGTTATGGAAGTTTCTGCTGTGCATCAAATGCAAAGTCTAAGCTGCAGAGGGATGGCAATGTGAACCCTAGAAATCTTAGTCATCAAATGTTCATGTGAATATCATGATTTTTGTGGAAGGCAGTACTTAGCTATCCTTTAATGATCATCTCTTTTTGGAAATAAAACTGGGTTCAAATAGAGCCAGCAAGCTTTAAAAACAAATTTGATTTTTTCTTTCAACAGGAAAATATGTTTCATCAGTAAAATTGTCAGCAAGTACTCTGTCACTGCATTATTGGGATCATTTTTGAAATAGAAAAAAGCCTTGAGTTTGAATCTGAATTTTAGTTTTGAAACCATGTCCTCCTTGCAGATCAGACTGTTTACATTAGGTGTTTTATATCAGGCCCATCTGAAATCTGACCAAAGAAATAAATATATGGGAAAGGTTGCACATTAATATTTAGTTTACTCCCTGCGGAGCTTTCTTTTCCATGTGCTGGTAATGATCAAGCAATTGGCTTGTATCTGGGAAAAACTGCCTTTTTTTTAATGGTTGACAATTTTCATTTATTTATTTATTTATTGCACAGTTGTTTTAAATACTGAATGTAGTTTTCAGGAACCTTACTGATCTGCTGGTTGTCCATTAGTACAGTGCATGCTCAGATCATTGGTACTTAAACTGGGTGCCTCACAGTACAAGCACATCAAATTAGATGTCGTTTATATGAAATACGGTGTTAAGTTCTTGGTGCTTCAAAACATGCTAGCACGTTGTTACCTTTCCAAAGCACTTTGAGATACAAGCATCAAGGCAGATCTCTAGCACAGTTACACTGTTAAGTAGAATCAGAAATCTCCTGGGACTCTGTCACCTTGCAAGTGCTCTCGCCCTTCCTCACTCCTGCTCCTCCCACCCTTTTCAGGTGCTTTTCCACTACTGCTGGGTCAGACCCTCGTCACCTCTGGGAACTGCTTTCCTGGGTGTTCTCCTTTTCAGTAGCAATGACAGCAGCAGGTGTCACACGCTGTATCCCAGGTAGCTCTTCTTTTGCTCTGGTTTGGGTCAGAGGTTTACGTTTTCCTATATCTTATTTTCCTGCACAGGAAAAACATGTTCAATAGCACTTTTTGATCTCACTATAGGTAGCAGAGGAGACTTCATGGTCTATCAGTTTGTTTGCTGGAGAATGAAATGCCAACTAAATCTGTCCTCGAGCACCATCTGATGGGGAAAGTCATGTATTGACGGGGGACATGTTTTTCACTCTTTCAGGAAACCTTATCTTCAGCAGTGACTGGGAGACATACCAAGTCCACATGCAAACTTTTTGTTTCCAGCTGGAGTCTCCCTGCTACACTCTGTAGTATTGATATTTTACTGCCTTGGTGAGGAAGCACAATGCCCAGTTGTCTGGTTTTAGGAACAGTAAGAAGATATATATGTTACACTGTGAATTAGGGTTTTCTGAGAATTTATTTCTCCCTCTAGCTGCTCAGAGACCTATATATGGAAAGTAAAAAGGATAAGAAAGCATATTTAGCAAGGGCTAGAGAGTAGATAGACATCCAGTTACCTGTTTTAAGCAGCAATTTGAAAGAGAAAATTTGAATAATTTGCCATAAGAGGCAAAATTTTAAGGGCTGTCCTACTTGGTACTAGATTATAATGCAAGCTCCACTGAAACCACAGGTGTTCAACAAAAGAAAAACATCCTGCATAACAATTTAGAAACTTGAAAATATCTTTCTCCACTAAAGCCATGTAGAAATCACATAAAGAAACCAAGTTAAAAATGTATTAATAGCCAAAATGCTGTTGTGAAGGATATCTTGAGGTCTCTGGGGGCAAACACACTGCACCCTGCATGACCTTTTTCAAGATGTGCCTAGTCCACCAATTTCAAACACCAGCAACATTTTAAGGCTGACACTGCAAGAAATGCTTCAGCTGGTCACCATTTCCAAAATTGTCCAAGTTCTGCCAACATCCCCCAGCTCCTGAAGAAAAGATGAAGGATTTTGAAATTGGCTGGAGGAATGCTTTTTGTATGACAAGAGCTTTGATCCTATAAAAATATGCTTATGAATATGCTTGAAACATGGCATCTGCAATATACAGCCCCAGCCAGGCGAACAATAGATTGGAGGCTCATGCCAGAAAACATGGTGGCATCCGAGGATGAGAAGGAGGAACTGCTTCAGGACACGGTAGACAGAAGATATGGACTACTTGATTCAGGTGCTATTTAAATCTGGGAGAGATATGAGGACTGTGAGTTCTTTTTTTCATCCCTCATTTTAGCAGATCATGATATATCTTGCACTTTCTAGATAAACCTGCAGCTTTGCTTGACACTGCGAGTTGTGTGAACAACCATGAGGAAGTGTCGTGGTTTAACCTGAGCTAGCAATATAACCATGATAGCCACTCACTCACTCCCACCCCAAAATAGGGGAGAGAATCAAAAGGGAAAAGAGAAACTTGTGGATTGAGTTACACACAGTTTAATAAGATAACGAACTAACAATAATATACTACTACAACTGCTAATATATTTTAAATTGAAATAGAAAAGATACTGAATGCAATTCCTCATGAACTCTGTCTGCACCAAGCAGCCAGTCCCAGGAAGAGAGAGAACACCGTGGTCCTGAACAGATGATCCCAGAGAGAGAAGAGAGAAAAAGGCAGAAAGGCCCAGAGGCTTCTGCAAAACACCAGGATGGCAAAAGGTCGAAGAAAGTCCCAAAGAGAACTCTCCCAAACAGGTCTCTGTCCCAGCTCTGAGAAAACCTGAACCTAGCCAGAAGACCCCAGCGCTCCTTAGATATGAAGGATGATGCCAATGTGATGGAATATTCTTATTGATCAGCCTGGATGTCAATCAAGCTCTGCCCCATCTATGCCCCCCTGCCCAGCTGCCTCACACCTGTGGGCAGAGCTCAGAGGCCATGGCTCTTAGACCAGAGCAATTAAAAACATTAACTCTGTCCCGGGGTGTTATCTTCTTGTCCTCAAACTAAATCCAAACAATGATCATTCTAGCTATGAAAAAGAAAGGGTTCTAAATGCATGAAGAAAATTAATTTGTTTTAAGTCAAACTAGCACAAAACTGTCTTGCAACTTTAAAGTCAGAGAGTTTCATCTCCTTCTTGGCCTGTATTAGATGGCCAGCTAAATGGGGAGCTACTTAATAAAATAATAATAATTAAAAAAAAAAAAAGCATGTCAGCGTAAGTTGAAGGAACCTGAACACCTGGAGTTAATCAAAGTTGGGGCTAAAAATTGTCCCTTTTGGATACTGTGTTGAGCCAGTTGAGAATCTTATCCATCCGAAGAATTCTTCTTACAGGTGGTAGACAGAACTTCTAATAGCACAACACAATGGTAGATTAGGTTAGCATCATTCCTCTCCCAGGTCAGCAAACACTGAGGTGCTTCAGAAGCCTTTTTGTCCTGTGAGATTTGACAGAATATGAGGGACTAAGATTGCAGAAGGGAAAGCAATAATTATACTGGCTGCTCTGGTGAGCCTCACTGGCTCATGATCTGAAATGTGCTCAGGTTTAAATGTATGAGTTACAACTGCACCCTATTTGCCACAGGTTTTATTTCAAAAAGTAATTTTGTGCCACAAAAAGGAAAAGAGATTTTGAATACACCAGTTTACTTCATTTATTTTTCATATCTAAGAGCTCCTGTTTATTACAAATTTGACAGAAGAGCAACTCCTATGATATAGCACATCTCAAAAATAGTTCTTTGATGCTAATTTAGGATTTAAAACAACCAGAAATTTGCCTTAATTTCTCCTTGCAAGTTATCGCAGAAGTTTTTTCAAGCCTCCCCTTTAAAACCAGCTCTACAAACTCCTTCATTTTAATGAGAAGGAAGTCTGTGCTCCACTCATAGTCATTTGATTCTCAAAGTTCACACTCCAATATACTCCCTTACAGGATTAATGACCAGCTTTTTGTGACCAAGCTTTCAAAATTATAGCAATGACAGCACAACTGGTTTTTGGGTTTTCAAATCCCAAAGTGCCAAGCTATAAAGCATCACTTACTCAGGGTTATTCCCTACTACCCATAACCAAATGAGGGCTGGCAGCACCTGAACAGACTCACAGAGGTTCCCATCAGCTAGAATGTGGTGGCATTACAGACTGCTTGAAGTAACCAGCAAGCCAGTTAGAAATAAACACTTGTCATGTTTTTTTTTCTGTGTTACCTACTCAATAAGCAACCTGTTCTCAGAAAAGGAGAACAGCACTGACCTCTGTGATGGTTTTGCGGTGAGTAAATTCAGAGAAAACACGACAAGGAACTGAAATCTACAGAACTGGTATGTTTATAAAGGATCTCTTCAGTTGTATTCAGCATGCACCAACATGTAATAAATCTGACATTTGCTTCATCATTTAAAAGCAAGAAAATCAGTGCATATCATATGCTACCAGCTCTTTTACAGAAATAAATCACTACATTGGATACACAGCCTCTTCAACATCAGCTGATCATAAAGGTCAGAAAAGTAGTCACTGTTAAAAAGTTAAAATTTCAAAAGGTAAAAGGCAAAAAAACCCAACCCTGCCTACAAGCCCATGAAAACCAACCCAAACCTAAAGTAAGAGCAATCAAGAGAAAAATCTTAATTTGCAGTGATTTGAAGGTAGAATCTTTATTTGTTCCATATTCAGATCTCTGTTTTGTTGAAGTTTTCAGATATCACAGCTGGATTAAAGAACCTGCTGAGTAATTCAGTAAAGCCCACTAGACTGTAGGCAGAAATAGCTGGAACTGTTCCTCCCTCAACAGAAAAGAGGGAGTCACATCTCCTCCTCTCCAGGGAAGCAATTTACTCATCACTTTCTGAACTTGCACAGTTATGGCACTTGAGAGACAACACAGGGTATCCAAATGTGGTCTCCAGGCACTAGGAAGAGCAGCTTTACGCACTCCAACTCAAAACTGGCAAGTTCTCTATTTTCTATTTCTTCTTTTTCATTCACTGTCAAGCCACTTCTTGGTTGACTCCTTCACTCCAGTGCCTTTTATGTGAAAAGAAAGATTCAAATGAATATTTTAAGGAACAGCTTTAAGAAAAAAAAATCTGCACTCCATATTGACTTGAACACCTCTATTTTGTGCTGTATTTTCAGCAGAGTAAAGAAGTCTTCTTCTCTAGCATCAGTTGCAACATGTCCCTGAGACCACAGCCTTCCACAGATTTCTCAGTTAGATTATTTATTTTTGTTTTTATTTAGCTTAGAATTATTTTTCAAAACAAAAATATTTGCTAATTGTGGAAAGCATGTTTTTCACTTATGTATAAATAAAAACAGTGAAGTTTTCAAGTTTTTATAAGCAGAAAAGCAATATTCAGGCAGCTGTATCTGTTAGTATAAAGTGAATTTTATGGTGTCTACAGAATTCAGCTTTAATCAGTGAAGCAGCTTAAAACGGTAAATGGTATCTGTTATCCCATATAATCAACAAATATAGTAAAAGCTACTAAATCTTTCATATGGGTTTTTCCTCCCCTTTTCCTTTACTTCTTGCTGTAGTTGCAAAACGGAAATCCCTGACTTACAGAGGGTTAGTTTTAAGTAAAAAAACCAAACAAACTCCCCAAAAAACAATTTTAAAAGATGGAAAGATAGAAAAAAGGAAATTTAGGGCAAGAATGTTTCAGGACATCTACCAAGCAAGACAGGAGGAGACAAGCACTTAAAATGCCTGAAGTTTCTAGGGAGAAATGAATCACAGATTATTACAATAAGGAACTCTGAGGATATGTACTGAAATCATAGCAGTAATGAGACACACACATGTCAATATATAAAATTAAAACAACTCAGAATTCTATACATACTTCTGTGGTGCTGCCACTGGTATCATAAAGGTTTCAGCAAGGATTTAAATGACAGCAGGCACTGGAAAAGGTAGAGAAGAAAAAAAAAAATAATAAAATGCAAACCACCATCTATGATTCTTCTGAAGCAGCAACACTGTTTGCACAGATGTGTTCAAGAAGATAACTAATTTGTTTTTATCAAAATGCCCCCAACAATTATACATAGCTGACTTTGTACTTTCATCAAGTAATACTAGGAAAAGCATATGGAATGTTATCAGTACAAAATACATTTTTTCATAAGTTTCAAATGAAATGCAAACACTTATGATTGGCAAGTAATATGAGCTTGAACAGTAAATAGCACAGGGAAGTGCTACAAC
The DNA here is from genome assembly GCF_964273445.1 of Streptopelia decaocto. Classification (NCBI taxonomy): domain Eukaryota; kingdom Metazoa; phylum Chordata; class Aves; order Columbiformes; family Columbidae; genus Streptopelia; species Streptopelia decaocto. The sequence goes on from NC_138663.1 coordinate 145,692,366, forward strand.
TCTTGGTATAGCTTTGATAGTAAGCTCTCATTAGTAAAACAGTGCAGACAATGAAGATTAAAACACCAACAAATTTGTCACTGAAATGTCACTTATGCCTCCAGAGATGAGATGCGTTAATCCACATCCATGAACTGAGAGTTGCTCCAGCACACCTTTAACAGTCATTCAAAAGAATTAAGAAGCAAATTTATTTTTAAAATGAAGGTAGAAAAATTGCACAGGGAATATTAGCAAATAATTTATGACAAATTTGTTCAGTAGAAGTTTTACTAAACAGAAACCACCAGCTCAAGTTTCAATAAAGCTTACATTCAGTCGCAGTTTCAGTCTGAATGACCCCATATTATTCTAAAATTCTCCGTTTTAGGCCTTCTAATACATAAGTTAGCAAATATCCAATTCTGTTACCTGGGAATGACCAGGAATCAGCAAGGGTCAGATAGCTGCCCTAAGGTATGTCATCATGCTGTGCAGCAAGTTTTGTAGACAAAGTATGCTTAACGAAAGCACAAAATCAAACACTCTGTTAATTAAGCTTCTCTCACAGCAGACAAATGACAGCAGATCACACCATAAGAAATTAAGGCCAAATTCTCCTTCTGATTAAATAACAAAAATTCACCACTGATTAAATAATAAGTATCCATTTGCACCTTTTAACAATCTATCAATCTAAACACTGTTTCAAATGTGAGCTACAAGAGGGAGTTGTGTATTTCATGTAATTATCTTTTTCCCCTCCAAAAAGGTTAAAAATCCATTAAAAAAATCCCAGCCAGTACAATACAGCAACACCTGTCCTCCTCACAAGTGTTCTAGTGGTACCAGTTAGAATAACATTTGTCTGGAGTTAACATCCCTGCAGCAGAAATATTTATATGTACTTGCTTCCACATGAATATGATGTGCCTTCTTAAAAGATCCTGTACAAGTCTGGCAGGTGTAAACGTCACCCCAGGCTGATTCACTTTGCCTCTTCTGTAAGATACCTCTGTGCAATCCAAATTTGCAGCTACTGATTTTTTAACTTAACATTTCCATAGCTACAGTATTTTTGTTTGTTCGCGTTCATTATCAGAATAGCTACTAAAGCTAGTGCAACCCCTAGACTTGGAGGGCCACAAGGAGTGAACTCCTGAGCAATTCCAGAAAGGAGCGGAGCAACTATACGTCCCACCGATGTCACAGACTGTCCAACGCCTAGGAGCGTACCACTGGCCTCATTCCCACCGACAGTCAATTCAAGATCAATGATACAAGTACGACCTATAGTAGTTGAAAAGGCTAAGAACGTGGAAGATAGAATGACCATCCATATGCTCGGCGCTGACGCATACAGGAGAATCAACGTACAGGTAAGTGTGCTGGAGTGCAACAAAACTCTGTAAGTGTTGTGCTGGTAGAACCTTGTTATTGGTCCAAGCAGACAACCAGCCAGGACTCCAAGCGCACTGCTATAGCTCAACAGGTATCCAGAAAACAAGGGTTTCACTCCAAATCTCTCCTCCAAGGCCAGACTAAAATTGCTATAGTAGAGCAGTATGGCAACAGACATCAGCAACCGCACTAAAAATATATCCCACAGATCAGAGCATGCAATTCCTTTAATCCTCTTCAGCACTGTTGTAACTTGGATCCACGGAGACTGGAAAAGACTATCGCTTGCCATAGCTCCATTAGTTTCTGATTTCAAGTGCAGGTCACTATTTGCTTTTGCTGAGAAACTGTCTGTTCCTTTGTTGCCCTGTTGATGTTCCCTATTGCCAGTGTTTTCTTCACTCCAGGGTAACATCCAGACAAGACCTACATAGATCAAGAAAATGATTTCATTCAATTGCATTAACTTTACATGGAAGATATTAGTCTGATTGTAAAAGTTTTCTTAAAGATCAAAATTTTTAAAAAGGACTTTAACAATAATGCCACTTTCAAAAATTACAAAGATTAAGTCTACTGTTATTCACAGTATTGGTACAATTTTAAAGCAGGTGAAAGAAGGAAGGAAAACACTGAGGTGACACATTTGCAATATTTAAACACATCTAATGGCTAAAGCCAAAATTGTGATTTCTAGTCTTCATCTTTGGGCACATTAAAAATTCCCATTCCTATGTCTGAATGTAAAAGATATATACAAAGGAAAAGCATCTGGAGGTTAATGGTTTCAAAATTCTCACCCTTCCACACAGGTTCAAATTCAAAGGGTAGTATCAGTATACAGAGAATGTATGTCATAGATGATAAGTACCATGAATTCAAGGTATTACAAATGGCATAAAAACACAAGAGTGAGGAACGAATGGGCCCAAGATGCAAAATATGACATACAACTTACCAGCATTCAGAAGGAAGATGGAGGCACAGATGAAAGACGTTAGATAAAAGCCATCTTCCAGCTCTGTAAGGTAGCCACCAACAACAGGCCCCAGAATGAAGCCCACACTAGAAGCTGCATTGAAACGTCCCATTACTAATGGGCGGTCTCTCTCAGAAACCAAGTCTGAAAGCAGAGCTTTAGAGATGGAGAGGGTGTGCTTGAAAATACCTGCAACATAATATAAACACAGTGATAAACATATATTGCTCAGTCCAAAAGATTAAAAATTACAGAAGCTATATGAAATAACGAAGTTCAAAAACTCTATGATTGGTATTTTTAAGATTCCATAAGCTACAAATTCTTCAAAGCTAGAGTCATGCAGCCTTTTGGACCGTGACCGTCACCCTGGCTCTTCAAGAATTTGGACTTCAGAATCAAAATTATTCATGCATCTGCTTCTGCAGCCCTGCTGAAAGAAGAAATAGCTCAGCTAAGTGCCGGAGCACAAAAGGAATAAAAGAGTCACTGAAACAGGAAATTATGGGTGGGTAACGGTGGAGCAGGAATGGCTTGTCTGCTTATGAACATAGCTCTGTACCAATTTTGCTGAGCACGGAGATTTCCAGGATTGTAACACACCAAAAACATGTGGGAGACTGGTGGCTGGCAAAAGAAGAGAGCAGGGCGGTAAGCATTGCAGGAATACCTGCAATCTTTTGCAAGGTATGCAATGCAGTCTTTTATGCTCCTTCCCTCTGACCAGGGCAATGCTGTCACAGTCACAATGCTGTTAGCATTAAAAAGTATTACCTCTACTAAGTAATCAAATATCAACCAAATAATTCATTAGCAAATTGTCTTGAAATGAAGAAACAATATTAACAGTTCCTAAATCAAGACTATGGGCCATAAAAATGCCCTTGGGTAGATGTGTTCACAGTAATAGCAATACTTACTATATCACAATACATGTAATGAGTGTTGAGATTATAAGAAATAGATTATAAGAAATCTGACATGAACCCTGGCACAAACTTAGCTTCAGTGCTGCAAGCGTACATGCTTTTGCCCAACATAAATATTCTGCTGAAGAAGTGACCTAAAATTTCAGCCAAATTTTGTAGTATCACCTTGAGGTATACTTTCAGCATGAGAAAAAACAATAACACACATAACATTTCGTTCTGCATTGCAAGTGCAGGTCAAGATTTCCACCAGTGATTTGGTGTATTGTGTACCTGTTATGACTAACCTTACAATAGCTTCTTTCAAGGAACTGCCGCACTCCTATTCTCACAAAATTCTGCCATTCAAGGTGGCATAAAATTTATGACAGTTGTTTAGTATGTATTTCAAATTATTTTCAGAAAAAGGCCATGAGAATGTTTGATTTGTAGAGATTTTTCCATTACTGAGGTTCAGCTGCTGTTGCGTGGTGGTGATGCTATGTGGCCATCCACATACCATGACTTCTCTAGCAATAATTCTCAAGCTGAGACTACAGGGAATTTAAACTGCAAAATGCCAGGCATTTACTCACCTACAGGGACTCTAGAAATGGCAAACAGCAACACAGTGGTAGATGTTCCAAGAAGGAAGTAACCCAGCGCACTGAGAAGAATACAAGCAAGCAGGGAATACCGTCTTCCTACTATGTCACTCCAGCAGCCCTTTCATAGAGCAGGAAATTAAGATTAGCTTTTTATACCATTTAATTATGTACAGTGAACAATCAGTACTTCTAAATTAAATTGAGAAAAGAGATCAAAGGACTGTCAATGAAAGCTTAATAAGCTTATTATACAACATTCCTAAGCACTCAAAATCTGGAACTGATGAGCAGAGCTCTGCCCTGCTGGCAGTGCACCTGCTGGAACTATCATTCTATTTAATGTCATGCATACAGCTTTTTTAAAAAGAATTTCTCTCTTTTAAAAATACAATCCTGCAATAAACACCATGAAATAGTAGTAGCAGCTCTCTGAAAATGTTATCACAACCGACCACAAATATTTCTTTGCAACAATGGTTGCTATGTACTAGACACTTGTTGAGCATCCTAAAAGGAATGATCTTAGCTATGAGGAATTCATCATCTGAGTGTAGACAAGTGGGAAGTATTTATGAGAAGGGTGAACAGTAAATTTGCATGTAGCATGCTTATAAATCAGCTTGATTGCCTACTTCCTGTTTGCAATAGTCTTGCATAGCAAATCCTGAAACAGTTTTTTCCATGGGATGCTCAAAATCTGCTCTTTTGGAAGCTAGGAGGTATCAGGGTAACATTAAAGGTATTCCTGGCTAAATGTAGGGATCTAAGGTATTAATAACTAAGGCATACATTCAAGAGGTTCACCCCTGACATTTAGTCTTTGCACTCTTGCTTAGAACAGGAGGTAAAAAATCAAAAGCTAATGGAAAACAAAACTAAACAAATCTCAAAGGCATAATACATGAGAACAGAATACATGTATTCTGTTTAGTTCTGAAAAATTTGATGATTCCCTACAAAGGAAACAAACATTTTCCACACAAACTAAAAACTGGATACACCAACCAAAAATGCTTATATGAACACTATAAACATTTAAGAAATTTCAAGAAACACTCATTAACCTCCATCCTTTTTTCCCCTAAATCCACAGAAATGCCAGCATACTTAGGAACATAGTGTTAGAACTCACCACAAATGTGCTGGAAAATAGTTGCATTATACCATAGAGAGATCCTAAAACAAACAAGCAAAACATCAATGTTAGAAATCAAACTGAGGTTTTGGGTTTTTTTAAATGAAAACCACAAAAATTTTTAAATGAGGCAGCATGAGAGAAACTCTGCAAATAATTTACTAGAAGAATAAGAAGAGTGAGAAGGACAAACCAAGGGAGAAGTTTAGCACATAACCAAAGAAATAGTTGTACAAGTCTTCAGCAGAAACTATGTAATGAAGAAGGATGCTGCTTTGTGTGATGTATTAAACATTGGCACTCACAATTATTTTGTCAGAATCAGCAAAGAATTTCATTACCGGGAGGTACTTGTTACTTTCCATTTGGCACTCCAACATGTTACAAGGTACCACAGAAGCCCTGAAGAAACCAGAGACCCTCCTCTTTCATTTTGGAGGCTGAGTTTAGTATTATAGCAGTTAGTAACAGGAGAAGCCGCAAAGAGAAGCAGAGAGAAACATCTGCCAGCCTTTTTCGTTTATAAGAACACACCTCAAAACTCAGTTTCTTTTAAAGTTAAAAATCAAAGCAGACTGTTGAAATGAAACATATTTTTGATGAATTGCAACTTTAAATAATACTCCGACAACTCAGAGCAGAACCAGAATTATTTCATGAAAAGTGCTAAATTTCATCCAAAATAAAAGAGCAAGGTAATAAAAACCTGAATAACAGATCCCATGTCAACCATACATAGCTATAAAGAATATCATACATCATACTTGTATCATTAAATACGAACTTTAGAACCATGGAACTTCATCTTACCACTTCCTTTTTAAGACAAAATTCCAAACCTTCAGAATTTACTTGTAAACGCTCTTCAAAGATGATAAATATTTTGCCAAAAGACAGCTGCAAGGAACTTAATCAAACTGGGAGCAAGCATGGGCTTTGGAAAGCTCAGGAGAACTAGCTGCAGAAGTACTGTTTGCAAAGCTTGTAAATAACAACAAAAGTAAAAGCAACACCTCTGGCTTCCAGAGTTGCTGAGCTGTGAATTCCTGCATGGTGGAAAAAGATCTGTACAAGTGTTACTGCAAGATTTTCTTGTTCTTTCCAATAATTCTCTTTTTCAAGCAACTGCTTTTGGCTACTATCAGTATATAAGTTTGGAGGGGTCTTTGGGTCTAACACAGTACGGATGACCTTACATTTCTACTTGGAAACTGGTCTTTTTATTATGCTACTAGCAAGGAAGAACCATGTTACAATGTCCAATTTGCAGTATGGCATAATCCACTTCACATTATCTTTGGTAAATCAGTCAAGCACTGCAACTCACCTATTATTCCAGCAACTGTATGACTTGCTCCTAGAGATTTTATATGAAGGTTCATTAAAGGAACAACCATACTCACACCAAATAAATCCTGAAAAGAAGGCAGGAAAAGTTTTAATAACTGATTCCTTTTACAAAGATGATAGCAACCTGGCTTAATAACAGTAAATATTAAAAAAAAAAAAATTATTTCCATATCAATACAAGATTAAAATACATTTTTTCATGGCCAATGTGGTATGCTGTAACCTCTATAATGCATCCAGTATGTACAAAATTACAAAAACACATAAACTGAAAGATAAAGGGTAGCTTCACAGAGGAGTTAAATCTATGGGAATGGCAATCCTCTTTCCCCCTCCAGATACAATTATTCTGAAGATACATATTTAAACATTAAATATTCCTTTAATAGATACTTAATCTTTTTTAACAAGAAAAGTACTTGGTACCTGTATTTTAAATGCAAAGTGGTCTGTAATTTCAATCACCCAAAAATACTTTTCACTCATGCAATGAGAGTATATTTGGAAAATCTACAGTATTTTAACTCTCAACCACAATGGGGAAGAAGCTCTGGTAGGTCTAAACCTACCTACAGACTGTCTTTGTGTATAACTTGAGAAATGTAGTGAAAAGACAAAAGAAAAAGGAAAAGGGAAAAAGAAAAAAAAAAGAAAAAAAGAAAAAAAGCATAACTTTAAAACATTTTGCAGGAGGAGGGCAAAGGACACTGCCCATCCTGAACAGTACAAAAATCTCCTACTCATTCTTTTTGATTTTTTTATCTTTTGTTAAGCTAACCACATTGAGCCAGTGGTTCTTTCACTACTATCTGGCGCAGCCTACAGTGTCCTATATCAGAGCAGAGCATTACAGAAGATCTGTTGGAGCAAGATCACCTTTTATCAGTGACTGCTTGAGCTGAACTAGACTAGTGTTTCACAGCATGGCCCAAAGCCTGAATAACTGTAACACAGCATATCACTAAGTCAATTCTCACACAGTGTGTCGTTAAGTATCTTTTGATGAGTGAAATTAAGACAAGGTTAGAATCAGTGTTATACAGATGAGCAAACAGAGCACACAGCTTAGGAACATCTTCAATAACACAATCTTAGATGTCACCTGCAGACCTGAAGAGAGGTTCAATGACTTCATCCAGGTCATCGATAGAGACATTAAGGACAGGTCTCAGAATATACTCTGGCACTGTGTTGTTGGCATGCAGGTAGAGCGAGACCCATTAACCACGATCCTCTGATGGGTAGTTATTTCTCATTTCATCTTTAATTTCTTATGTCAAATGATAACTACATTGTGTTTGCTTGGTTACAGGAAGCCTGCATCCCAGGCAGCTGTTCTTCATGACGATATTTCACCACATTCTACACCCTCTAACAGGACATTCCTTGGGCGACTTCAGTGCGTACTCCTGCTCAGTGCAGTGAGGTATGACAAGAGATGAAGAACCACAGTGTTTAGAAGTGAGCTAACAAGCAAAGTTTGTTCTAATGCACCTTTTCCTACAGCCCAACCTAAAAGTTGGTAAGAGAACATACCCACATTTCACAGTGCAAATTTGTACTAATTTTGCATTCATTTTCCAAGTCATCCATTTGAATTGTAAATTAACTAAATAACATTTTTCCCCAAGGCTTGTGAATTGCTACAGAATAGAAACCTTCTTTAAAGACTGTACACTATGTTCTTTCAGTAGGGGGTGCTTTTCTTTTTCCCTAGAAAAATAATTGACCTTTTTTTTTTTTGTTTTGTTTTGGTTTTTTTTTTTTTTTTTCCCAAAGTTTACACCAACTACTTGTATTTCAAGGAAACAAGGCACAGCTCTCTGAGCGACCAGGCCATAACTTAGTTTTAAAGGGCACTGCACTGTTCCATTTCATTCACAGGATAAACCCCATACATTTGCATCAAACTGCAAGCAGTTTGCACAAATAAAACAACACCGCCGCTGCAAACCACTGTCGCTACAAACATTCGAACTCAAAAAAAAAAAAAAAAAAAGCAGCTGAAGGGATAGACCTCATAACCCAGCAGCTTTATCTGAGCCGGAACGGGGGAGTCCCGGGACTCGGCCGGGCAGCGGCAAAAGACGCGGGGCGGGCGCTGGTGGGGGGTGGCGTCTGCCCGACACCGGGCTTTGCAGCATCTCCTGACAACCCTGACAGGACCTCAGGGCTCCGGGGCCTGCCGCTGGGCTGTGCCCCCTCACCTGCTTCCAGCACGACCCCTGCAAGGGCTGCCCCAGAGCCGTGAGGTCGGGCAAGCACTCATGCGAGGTGGGCAGACTTCCCCTCCTCAGGCACGGCCGCCCGTTCCGGGCCGCGCCGGAAGGGCGCTACGGCCGCCGCACTCCGCCTCCCCGCTTACCAGGAAGCCCACCGCGTAAAGGCACCGCACGAAGCGGCCGGACGCCGCCGGGCTCCTGGCAGCTCGCCGGCCTCCATCCTCCTCTTCCTCCTCCATCCGGCCAGCGGCGGCCGTCGGCCCGCAGCCACCGGCGGCGCGGGGCATGCGCATTGCCGGCAGCGGGGCGGGAACATGGCGGCGGCAGGGGGAGAGGGGAGGTTGTACAAGCTCTTGGGATTTTCTTTGCATTAATGAGTGTATTCTTTGTGTTTCTCTTTCTCTCCTTTTTTTTTTTTTTTTTTTTTTTTTTTCTTTTTTTTTTCCTGCACATGAGGAGAAGCAGGAGTAAGGATCCCTGTCCCCCCGCCCCCACACACGCACCTGCAGGACTTTGTCCTTCCTGCCTCTTGCCTGTTTGCGTTTGGAGAGTTTTGCAACGAGTCACCTCAGGGCTGGGTGCTCTAATGAAAGCAGGAACAGCGAGATAGGGTGGAGGGGCTTCGGAGGCAGAAATACACCCTGGGGTCTGTTCCGCCTGGAGAAGAGGAGCCTGACAGGGGATCTTATTAAATATGTCAAGAAGATGAGACCATATGCTTTTCAGTGGTGCCCAACGATACGATGAGGGGCAACAGGCACAGACTGAAGCATAGGAGGTTCCATCTAAACACAGGGAGAAACTACTTTGAGGGTGCCAGAGCACTGGAACAGGCTGCCCAGAGAGGTTGTGGAGTCTCCTTCTCTGGAGACATTCAAAACCTGCCTGAACATATTTCTGTGTGATCTGCTCCAGGTGAACCTGCTTTAGCAGGTGGGTTGGACTAGATGATTTCCAGAGGTCCCTTCCAACACTAACCATTCTGTGATTCTGTGAACGTAGCAACAGGTCCCCTGCACCATTCTCTTGGTTGCTGTAGAAAGATGACTTTTGAACCTGTGTGCCTCAGGGCCTACCTCAATCATGGGGAAAAGCAGCCATGTCCCCCTGCCAGTGCTATGGCTTGGTCCTCTCATGGGGCTCAGCCAGGTGCCTTCATCATGTGTTTCCTGTGACAAAATGTTTTCCTGCCTTGTTACATGGCTGGTGGTTGTGGCACTGAGCTGGCAAATAAGGGCATCCCTCTTTCTGCTTAACATGTATGCTGCTGTGCTGCATTTCCGTAGAAGTCAGGGATAGCTGGAATTGTGGATGGCTATTATGTTATAATGTTTTTGCATCACAGAAGCACAGAATAGTTTGGGTTGGAAGGGACATTCAAAGCTCATCTAGTCCACCTCCCTGCAATGAGCAGGAACATCTTCAACTAGATCAGGTTGCTCAGAGCCCCGTCCAGCCTGGCCTGGAATGTCTCCAGGGATGGGGCATCTCCCACCTCTCTGGGCAACCTGGGCCAGTGTTTCACCACCCTCACTGTAAAAAATTTCTTCTTCATGTCTGGCGTGAATCTCCCCTCCTTTAGTTTAAAATCATTACCCCTTGTCCTGTTGCAACATAAAATTACATTCCTAAATATCTGAGATGCACAGGTGAAAGCAGTTGTCACATGCAAAATACCTTTATATTGAAGGCAGAGGAGATTTTTTTCATACACTTGCTAGGCCATGGATCAGTGAAAGGGCTGCAGCTTTAAATACTTTAAAAATGCACAAGAGAACAGAAGATGCTTTAACTTATTGTTAATTGTCAGTAAGAAGAAACTTTTGGAAAATGATGGTGACTTTGAAAAGTTAGGACTAGTTGCTGAAGTTTGAGAATTATCAGTCAATAACTGACAGTAGGATAACTTCAACTCTATCTTCATGTTTTCAGAATAAGTAAATATTACAGGATTGAGGGTCTCCAACACAGGTCACAAAAAAAGAAGGAAACGTGTTTTTCCTTATGGTTATGAAGAATTAAGCTCAAGATCCAAACAAACACCAAAACAAAACACCAAAACAAACACAAAAAAACCACAACCCAAACACTACCCCAAAACTGGAAAGCAAGACATATTCCTAGATACTCAGTTTATTTATAAGCTACTAAGGCAAAGTGTAGTTCAGCACATGCATAGGGACAAATATGTTATCAGTCTCCAGAATAACTCAATTGTTTAATATACCAGTGGCTGTGATATTTTTATAGTCGACTTAACCAATATATTAATTTAGTTCCCTGAAGAATAACAAATCCTCTGGGTGAGTTTTTTAAAATTCTCAATACAACACTAATGGGGATCACAGTTGCATTCCTCTGAAATGGACAAAATGGTTACAAGATATTTAAATATCAGAGCATCATGGGAATTGACACTACACTGCTCAATATTGCAGTAATGTTACCCTTGGTCAGTTTGACAGAAGAAATGGAGAAGCCTTGATGATTTGTCAGGGGAAACTGTTAAAGAGATGGAGGATTAAGAGGTGTTGCAATGGTATAGGTACTGTTCCTGGGTTATAAGGCAGATTGATTCCTATTCTAGCATTGAGCCCAAATGAAATTTTAGAGGTTACATGTAAATGTCAGTCTCTGCTATAAGCTTCAGAAACCAGAATTAGCAATTCTACCCTCTTAGATTGTGAAGATCAAAATGGTCTAATACAATGTGGACAAGATATTGTAGGCAGGAGTACTGAATTCCCTGACAATGAAAACTCTTTCTTAGTTTTGTCTATTATTTCTAGCTATCTCCATGCAGAATTGCTTGTAAAGCAGAAAATAACCAAACTTTTTGATGCTTCAATAACATCTTCAGTATAAAGTGTTCACGGAGAAAAAAAAAAAAATAGGAAACATTCAGATATCCTTTCTTTTACCAGATCTCTTACTGCTTTTTTATTGGCAAACTTGATTAGGTTATTAAAGAATTGTGCATATTACATGTGCATTAATATGTGGTAACACAGGAAATATCTCTGTTGCCTTTGAAATGGAGGCAGATGGTTCCTGCTGCCTTGGAGGTTCCCACTCATGTTCTGTCATTGAAATTACAAGATACAAGATAAAGGTTCCCAAAGAAAGTGATGGCATGACTGACAAGGGAGTTGCCTAACACAGAATTAAAGGAATGAAATATGATGAAGACCATTTATCACAGTCTGAAGGAAAATAGAAGCAGTCTAGTGTATTTTGGGGGCAGAATTACACAGCTGGTTAAGTAAAATTATACTGTCAATGTAATACACTTATATTACATTAAGGCATTTGACTCGTTGCTATTTTATGGTATTTGCCTTGTTACTGGGTAATTCTTTAGGATAGTGGAGCAAGACATACTTGGAACGGGCAAACAGTATGTGGATTCAAATTGTTTCATGTGTCTTCAGGCTGTATTTGTGAATGGATAATCTTCACTGAAGAAAGAGTATGTCTAGATGGTCCTCTTGTTCCTCACTCTTTTACCATGACCTGGAAGAAGAGGTAGTCAACATTATTGATATTATGGATAATGCTAGGACCAGGAAAATTATGCAGACTACTGACGTAATGCCATCTGAGTACTTTTCCTCATGACATATAAGTATTCTAAGTATAAAGACAACTGGAAACAAAGCATTAAGGCTGCCATCTGTTGTGGCAGTCAATGATTATGAGATGAACTTGGTAGTCACAGTAAATAATCATTGACCATAAGTCTTTTTTGTGGTTCTGTGGCCCAAAAAGCAAACTCCATCTTTTGATAATAAACAAGGGAACCTCAGTTAGAAAAGCAGGAAAACTTTATTATCAGTTATTTGGGATGGACACTAATCACAGAATCATAGAATCATTTTTTTTTTTTGGCAAAGACCTTTAAGATCATTGATTTGAGCTGTTAACCAAACGCTTTGAAGTCTGCCTCTAAAACATGTCTCTAAGAACCTCATCTACGCATCTTGAAACACCTCCAGGGATGGTGACTCCACCACTTCTCAGGGCAGCCTGTTACAATGCCTGACAACCCTTCCCATGAAGAAATTTTTCCTACTATTCAATCTAAGCCTCCCCTGGTGCAACTTGAGGCCATTTTTTCTCATCCTGTCACTTGTTACTTGGGAGAAGAGACCAACACTCTCCATGCTACAACCTCCTCTCAGGTAGTTGCAGAGAGCGATAAGGTTTCCCCTCAGCCTCCTTTTCTCCAGGCTAAACAGTCCCAGCTCCCTCACCTGCTCCTCATCAGACTTGTGCTCTAGGACAATGTTGAATGAATGGAGACGGTTCAAAAAAGGAGGCTTTAATGGCAGAAAGAACGTTTCTTACAGTGTCAGGCTGCTGAAGATGGGACAGTCCTCAGGCCTGCCTAGTGGGCTGTTCTTGCCTCACATTATGAATGGGAGGAGAACTAGTCCAGGGGAGAATGCCTGAGGTTCAATTTGGTAATGAGGAGAAGCGGTGAGGGATCTGCAACCCTTTACTACAAGCATCCGCTGTGGCCAGTGCTTGGTGTCACTTCCCAAGCAAGGGGTTGTAGTGATCTGCAACTGCCCTTCTGCAGCCAGCTGGGTGGTTGTGTGTACTCCAAGCCAAAGTGAAAGCTCTGGTGGAAGTCATCTGAAATCTAAGGAAGTTTTGAAGAAAAGATCCTTTTATTGCTTCAACAAGGGAGAAAATTTTAAACCTTATAAATCCTTAAATAAAGTTCATAAAATAATTTTGTAAGACAGGTCTAAGACAACTACAGGAACTTATTGCAGTAAATTGAACATATTATATTCCTGCATTACAAATAGGTAAGGTCAAGACCCCCAAATGTACAATTTGTCATCAAATTTAGCAAATCTAACAGTGACTTATTTCATTCTGGTTTACCGCTTCAGATCATTAGTGTAACATTGAACAGTCATTTCAACTTTTCATATACAAATTGAGCCCAGTAGAAAAAGTTACAATCCAATGGTCCAGAACATTTTAAGAGGTACTGGAAATGAACTTGAGTACGGCATCTGCTTTTAAAGATGTATAAAGTGTAATCTGTCTGAAAAGATCTGCAGATTAAAGAAATGTGGAAAGAAACCTTTTCATTGACTCCATCCTCAAAGCTCTAAGTGCTGGTGGGAATGACAGAGTGACTTAGAAAGCATTTCTAAAACTCTTTTCAAAAGAAGAAATTGTTTCAGATGTTGGGCCTATTTCTCCCCTCCTGGAGTTTTCTGTGGCAGTGTAAGTAAGACCAGGTAGCTTTCTATGTTTCTTTCAATTCGAGTTTAACAGATAAAATAAATATGCCAGTAATTATTTAGATACTGTTGATCCTGCTCTGAAGCAGAAGATGGCCTGGATGACTTCTGTTGACTCCAGTCAATTTCCTGTCATACTTAGTATCCTGATTTCATACACAACCCCCAACCTCTGATATTTATTTATTTTTATATATATCTATTAACCTTTGGAGCTCTGTAGAAGCTGGAAGTACACAGGAAGGAGTGGAGGCTAGTTACTCAGACTTTCTGAATAAAATCCTAAAATATGTACTAAAGTGTCTATGTGGTAGATGGGAGGAGTTACTGCCTCAGAGTGAGATTCATCATAGCTTCCTGCTGTGGAGGGACTCCTGTAAGCAATAGAAATGGTGAATAAGGGTGAAACTCTTTATTTCTGACTGTTTCTGGGGTTCAGGCACATAGCAATTTCCATGGGAAGTCGCCTTCAACATCTCCTAAAATTAGGCAACTCACTAATTTCTGTGAAAATTGCAGATGGGATGAGTCATTCCTTTAAAGCACCACAGAAAACATTAGTGGTATTAGTGGTATCCTTTCCAATCTCAACCATTCAGTGATTCTGTGATTTGTGGCATGATTTATGGTAGTGTTAAGATTAAAGTGGTCATGTCTCAAACTGTTTTTTTCAGGCCCCCTTTTAGTCAGTGGAGGAAAAAAAAAAAAGTTACTGCGGTTTTAGGGCATGATTCACTGCACATTGACGTAGTCATCCAAAAATAGGTCAGATGGACTGTGCCATAAAAGTGCCAATATGACTGTAAAGGAAACCTGAGGTGACCAGCTTAACTGAAGCCAGCTACTGTGCAGTTGTCTAGTGTTAGGTAAGGTGAAGCCTAGCCAAAGATTTAATGGACAACATGTACTATACTCTGTGTGTCTGCCTGGCACACTGCTGACAATTGATTGTGTAGGTGCCATGGATAACATACTGCCCAGCTTGTGAGGAAGGACATGATGAGGATCTGAATCAGCAGGTGAGGTGCTCCATCACTGTTCAGATTGTTTTTCTTCAACAGTAAATGAGCAGTGAGGTCTCAGAAGGACTCCACTCTGAGGCAGCTGCTGAAATTGTTTCTTGGTGTGTAGTGAGAGATGCAGCCAGTGCTAAAAGGCTGTTTTTAGATCATGGACATATCTGCCAGCAGAGATAAGGAGCTGCCTGCCAATTCCAAACATACTCTCACCACATTTACTCAATCACACACAAACACAAACATAAACAAGCAAATAAACAACCTCCCCCACCCATAAACTAATCAAGCTTTTTCTCCTTCAGATGGAAACAGGAGAAAGAAACAGCCAGCTTTTATTTTATTTTATTTTATTTTATTTTATTTTATTTTATTTTATTTTATTTTATTTTATTTTATTTTATTTTATTTTATTTTATTTTATTTTATTTCTGTTTTTAAATACAAGGAGGGGTTCAGATAGTATATTGAAGCTGGAGCTATTTAGATACATAAATAAACAAAATATGCAGTTTTAGGAGTTAGTTTAGGCCTGTCTATCTGGAAAAGAAAAATAAATGGAAATAAAATCATAGAACTTTTGCCGGATTTGTTAAATGAGATTGGAATCCATCTATTATGTGAGGGCCTTCACACTATGAAACAACAAAATCAATGAATGTCGTGCTTAGTTGGCCAAATTGATTGTATGTTAAAACTGATCTAATTACTTCATTCTCATTATAGTAGGGATAAATGTGGCTAAGCCACTTCGATTTTAAAATGCCAGTCTTTCTGTAGAAATTTAGGAGTTTTGGAAGGAGTTCGGGAATGACATTGTTTAAGATTCAGAATTGTTTTGGCTTGGTAAGCCTGGCCCTATTTTCACTGCCTCGATACGTTTTCTCCTGTTGAGGAACCTTCAGAATTGAATTGAAGAAAAAGGGCCCTGAGACTTTCTGCGAGTATTCAAGTAGTGGATAATGTGAATTTTTAAGCTGACATAACAAGTCTTAACATGGCTTCTGATTCATTCCTGACATAGCTGGGCATAATACTGGATATATCAGAGTGTTTGGAAGATAGCATTGCTGGAGAATGTGCCATAAATATGAAAGAGAATAATTAAATTAGATCCTCCCAGGATGAACATGCTAAGTTGAGACCATAGTGCATGTACAGTATATTAAAAATAAATACTTTTACTGCACAGGCAATGATTCAGCTGTCATTTGAATTCAGTGAAACTTCTCATGCAAACTAATTTCAGTGAAGCTACTCATGAGAGTAAGTTACTCTCATGCAGAAATGAATTCATGGAGTTACTGACATATTTCTGACCTGAAGCCAAGTGGGTGCAATAAGACTGAAGCTAGCCATTTCAGTTCTTTTATTATTTGTGGTTCAGTGGCTGAGACTGGAGTTCTCTTTTTGTTTCTAATATAACACTGAAAAAGATATTTCACCATTGTGTGTGCCACAGTTTCGTAGTTACAGGTATGAGTAGCAGTGCATAACCATCTTTGAAAACAGCTTTGAGATTTTTAGACTAAAAGCGTGCAACTGAAATGCATCTGTATTATTTTCACTGCGAGAATTCACCAAATCCATGTTTGTCCTGTTTTGCAGTACTCATACAAAGCACTGTCCAACTGGTGTTTTGTAGGTTGTAAATACCTGTCCGATAACACTGAAAAATAACTTTATTTAATGTAAAGAGCACATCAGAAATAATTCTGTTGTTGTTGTTGTTGTTGTTGTTTTTATTTGTTTGTTTTGTTTAATATATATCGTGAAGAACTTTGTGTCATTGATTTTGTTTATGTCATGACTTTCTGCATCTCTGGATTTCACTGAATAAAATTTCTTGAGCTCTGGGTCAATGCTTTGTAAGGCCACACATACAACAGCAAAATTATTGTGAGCTGTAGTCCACTGAGTAGGGTTCAGTTCCAGATGAAGACCTTTGCATTCAGATGTCTCCCTGTGAAATAAGGATCCGTGCTGCCATTAGGGTGGATGGAGGTCTGGTTGAAACAGTCAGTAGTGCCTCCAGAACGACCTGACCAGCTAATGGGAGCTGTTTTCAGCTGTCTAGACAGAGGTATCTAGCATGACTTTTGGGTGGTGTGAACCTGGCCTTGTAGCTGTCATTCAAGAAAAGTGCAGGTCTCCTCTAAGTCCTTTGTCATGCTTGCCATGCCTGTCACACTTGCCATGTCACACCATGCCTGCCAAATGTAGATGTCTTAGACATCCTGGAGCGTCCAATGGCAGGAGATGACATGATGGCAACTGTATCCTTCTGTTTCAGGCTCGATTCTGTCACCATCATGTAGGCTCCTAGTGCCATTTGAGGTGGTAGAGGGTACCTAGGACCCTTGCATGGGGCTGGCAGATATGGTTAAAACTGGGAGAGAAATATGCTCTTCTGGAGTGGCAGCTAAAAGCCAACAGGATGCCCTGGGAAGCAACTGGAGCTGGGTGTCTGCCTGGGTGATGGCACTGAGCTCTCTATGATCCAGGTTGTGCTGAGCTGCTCTCCAGGCTCCACTGACTGTATTGACTAGATTGCCATTGATTATAAAGCATCCAGCTCATGTGAAATTGTTTGAATTTGGGCATGTTAGTCCTGAACTAAATCATTAACTGGTATTTTGGACACATGATTCTAACCTCTAAGTAAATATTTTCTAAAATATGCCTAATTTTCTTTTGCAGCACATTCTATGTGCTCTTCTTTTTCCTAAAGATTTTTTTTTTTAATTTTTTCTTTAATAACATAGAAACCAGTAAAATATCGCTTTGTGCTATAGCAGAAAAACATAA
Source organism: Streptopelia decaocto (assembly GCF_964273445.1). Taxonomy (NCBI): domain Eukaryota; kingdom Metazoa; phylum Chordata; class Aves; order Columbiformes; family Columbidae; genus Streptopelia; species Streptopelia decaocto. The sequence continues at coordinate 145,710,036 of NC_138663.1, forward strand.
TTTTCCAAAGTGACGTTTCCAAACGTGACTTTCTGCTAAGAAAAGTGAACGGTGTCAGTGGCTGTCAGGGAAAGCAAATATTGCAAAAGTGTCTGTTTGACTGAAAGTTCATTTACTGTTCTGTGTTCACTGAAATTGTTCATTGCAGAACGGCCACCAAGTATCAGATGTGTTTGTGTATGAAGCTAGTATACTGTCAAGTCTGGATAAAATATGACTTGTAACAAATGCAAATATGGGATTAGGCAGATAACTTAGTGTTATAAAAACACTCAGGATACATCTCTGGTTCATCTATCTGGAAATGAGGAGAGGTGGTAGAAACAGTCTTTTCCTTGCTCTCCTTGAGCACGCTGCCACACTCTCCACACAGATATAGGGATACTGGAAGTAGGAGTCCCTCTGGAGACCTAAACCTGTTGCAATAATATTTTGTGACAAATATTTTCTGGAGTAAACTGACTTCATCTTTCTCTTGGTCCCAGAATTTCTCAGCATGGGAAGTCAGTGGAATTTTTTGGAGGTAAGGGCTGCAGGATCTAGTGCATGATGAACTCAGCAAATCTCTACAGGAGCATGCCCTGTACTCCACAAGAAATGTTCGGGAAGGCCTGCTTGGCATGAAAAAAGTTGTTGGAAAAGCCTTCTTCTTGCGCAGTGAGTCCTTGAAATTTAAATGTGTTACCTCATCACCTTCCAAAATGGCCAAAATACACATGTGGGAAAGTTTTTCAAAAAGACTGAGGTTTCTTTAGGAGGTACTGGGGGGGTGTGCTATAGTAGTTGGTTTCACTTTTTCATCTTTAGAATAGCCTTTTTTTTTTTTTTTAATGGCATACTTTTGTGATATATGCATATAAAGTGAATGTGAAGAAATCAGGTAGTTAAATGCTTAGTTTAGTGTTGTTAAGGCCATTACTTTAAGATGTAGATTTTTAAATCTAACTGTATTTGTAATAGAAATGAGGATTTTTCAAAGGCATTTCTGCAATTTGGCTGCTATGTTCTAAACTTCCATAAAAAAATCTCAACCTCAATTTAGCAACATGACTTATAGTAACTTCCAAGGCATTGCATGCGTCTCTTTTCCTGCTAGCAGACACGGAAACATTCACCACCAAGCATGAACTTTGGAAGTCCTTGCTGCTACTGCGTGCCCCGTAACACAATTCACGTGGATGGCCAGAGCCATCGCAACTCCATCACCATCTGCATCTCCACTGATGTTCATGCAACAACTGCAATAATATTTCAAGTCAATCCCTGACTAGTTAGGGGAAGGTCAGCTATTTCTGACTGGCCTCACCCAGACAGAGAAACAGAATGAAGGTCTGCCATCAGTGTCCTAAAATAGAAGGCCCTTTTCAACTGTCAGGCTTGTGTCAGACACATGGAACACAAATTAGGAGACGCAAATTGACTCACAGGGCATTGGGAAACACAGGCAGAAAGTCAAGCAAAGAGAAACTTCTTCAGATATGAGCTGTATTCTCCAAACAGCTTTTTAGTCACTTTCCCTAACCTTTCATTTATTTTACTGCTTCATCTTAAGTAATTTTAAAAAGTACTTTTAATTTTTAAAAGTACTTTTTTTTTTTTTTTTTTTTAAATATAACTTTGATAATGAAACTGAGTGTGGGGATATTTTTTGGAGGCTTCTTTGCAGCTCTGGGGGTTTTACTTTTTTTGGTGGCATTTGGGACTGATTATTGGCTTCTTGCTACAGAAATAGGAAGGTGTTCAAATGCACCTGAAGATGTCGGGGTTAGTATGGACATTTTTATTTATAATCAGAATTATATATGTAGGTTTCTTGAATGTATTTATTTTGTAGAATTTACTTCTCTATGAACTTTTGAATAAGCTCATTTTGAGCTCCTGGAGATTTACAAGCCTGCTTCAAGACCTCTTGTAACCAATTGTAATCAACTCTAAAATTAATTTGTCTTTTGTGATGCTACTTTTGCAACATGAGATTCTTTCAAAGGAAGTATAACTGTTTAGATATGCTACAGCTAACCTATATTCAAACAGGCTGTGTTTCATTGTGATGGTGGTGTTTTTTACCTCAATATCTAATTTCAGTTGAACTTGATTCTTTCAACCATTTAAAAATTGTTTAATAATGGCTTCTTTTTCATTTTTTGTTTCCCCCTCTTAGGGAGAGAAGGCCACTTTCCATCATGAAGGTTTCTTCTGGAGGTGCTGGTTTAGTGGAAATGTAGGAGAGAATAATGCTAGCATGTGGAATTTCTGGTACAGTAAGTAACTTTACATTAAGTCATACATACTTAACTATCACCTTATACAGCGAGTGTTATGGCTGTCCTGTTAACCTGTTAACCATTCTTATCAGGACAGCTTCTTGTGATTCATGGTTAAACAGACTGTTTATTTCTGTAACATAGGATAAAAGAGGTTAGTGGTTTCAATGGTCCATGAATTTTTCCTTGGGGAGTTTCTCCAACTAGTTCTATGAGTGGGTTAAGGAGGGCAATTCCACTGTGAAAATGGTGTAGCACACATCATCTCCAGAAGAATCCCTCTACTAAATTTGCAGCTGGCCCTTTGCTTTCTTTCACTACATACCAGGATTCTGGAAGATCAGAGTGTATTTTCCAGCCAAAATCTTCCATGAAGAAGAGGTCAAGCAAAACTTTTCCTGTCTCTGACTGTACCTCTGAGGTACAAAGCTCTCTCTCCTTTTTGCAAGTTTTCCACAATCCTTGTGAAATGCAGGTGCCATCATACAAATTCGACTTCAATAACCCATATTTTATTAAAGTATTGCTTGGCCTTAGGTGGCAAATGTAATATTCACTGTAGTTAATCTCCCCTTGTTATTTATCTGGACAATTCTGTGGTCAACAATCTGAAGACTGAACGTGGTTTAAGCTATAGTCAGCCGTTATCTTTTGCAATGAAGAAGGTGATGTTTTTATAAGCTTTTAATATAAGGAGTGAAATTACCCTTCTTTGGAGATATTTATTCCATAGACTAAAGTCGTATTTGTGGAGACTGTAAACTTTCTGAAGATGATTGATACTTTTCACTGTTCTTTCACAAGAGAAAAAGTAATTTCCTGGTGTGCTGTGGTTTTGTTGTTGTGTTTTTTTGGTTGGTTGGTTTTGGTTTTTTGGGTTTTTTGTTTTGCTGTTGTTGTTGCTGCTGCTGTTGTGTTTGTTGTTGTTGTTGTCATTGTTTGTTGTTTTTTGTGGGACTTGCAATAATGAGATGGACATAATCCCCACAAGAGAAAGGTACATGTGCATATAAAAGCATACCTATGTATTGCATATAAATTGCAGGGTGCCTTCAGCAAGGCTGCTTTGCTGTTCACCTAATACAAATCTGTACTGCCCTTTAAGGAACATCCTTGGCTGGATAACAAGGCTGGTATCTCTTATCAAACCAAATCCACTCTAAGCTATTGCCTGGGAAAGAACCTGGAATTTTGACCTACAAAACTCAGTTTGCCTATTTGAAGAAGAGGCTTAAAATCATTTATTGTTAAGGCAGTAAAATGTTAATCTTTAGTTTTATTTCACTTTTAGCTAACCAGTCACCTTCTAAGAATTGTACACATGCTTACCTGTCACCATTTCCTCTTATCCGAGATGAACACAACTCAACCTCCTACGATTCTGCAGTCAGTAAGTATTTTTTTTGTCTGCAAATGGATACAATGTCTGTAGTTTCAAAAAAACAATTTGGATGCTTCAGTATAAACAGCCTTATCGCTCCACACAGTTTAATTAATACAGTTTTGGTGTTTCGTACTTCTCATCATTTTACAACACACATATTTAAACCACTTAAATGAATGCTTAGCTTTAAGCATGATGGCAGAATGGAAGCAATTTCTTAAATAAGAGACATTTCCTTTTTTTAGTGCTTTTTATCCAACATGAAAAGTAACTTCCTTGGGCTGAATACATTAAAGAAGTACTTCTTCTCATGTATATTTTTTTTTTTAGTAGATTACCACATGCGAAATATATCACATTTTTACTTTATGAGGAAGGAGCAGCGGGGCCTTGATACTAAGTTTATTCAACTAACATATACTGCACCAACCACTGGATGTGACAGCTTCTCTCCATTGACACTACAGGGACCTAAGGCTCTGCAATTACTCTGAACAGTGTTTGCCATACATGAACAATATAGCCTAAGACTGTAGCAATGGGGTGTTTTGGTTTGTGAACCAAGCTCTTTTAAAATATATATATATATATATATATATATACACATATATATATTCTTAATAATAGTTCAAAATCCTTATGATGTTAAATGGCGATATTAATACAAAAAAACTTTAGTGCAGTAACAGAATCTATATAGAAGGTATACAGTAATTAAAAACCTTATATTTGAATGATACATGGAAAGCTCTGTTTTTATGACTTCACTTAAAAATATTGGTCACATTTCATCAGATCAAGGGCTTTGTGTGAACGTACTTGAAGTAAATCACTTCTGACACATTTTATGCAACTTTTTATATAACTTGTGATGTGTGGATGCTGAATATCTCTGAGCTCACTGACTCAGCGACTTGAGTGATCCCTTCCTGTCCTAAAGCTGTAATTATCCATTTGCTAACTTTGAAGTATCTTCAGAAACCAATTTTTATGCTGCAGACCTGAAAAAAGAAAAGAAGTTGGACTGATAATTGTTCTGTTAATCTTTAGAAATGATGAAGTGTTTGTCCATGCAGAATTCAGACCTCACCATTCAGAAATCTAATCTGTAACTTCACAGCACATCTAGAACAGTTTACCTTTTCATTTGAAAGTGACAGAGTCATCAGCTCCTAATAATCTAGACAGAGTTTGTATTCCACCATTCACTCCTACATTCACAAAGGATCCTCATATTGTACTGCATGATTACATAGAAATGGACAAACAAAGAATAAGGAAAGGAGAGGAATATCATCAAAATTTTAATTGATTTTAGTTAATGTTTGCCAAAAGAACCACTACTCAAATATAATTTTCCTATCTATATTTCATATTAGGAGTTTAAAAATAGACAGAACTGTACTATAGATGCTGGCCCAGGTAGAGTGTATTCAGAGCCATTCTTGCTATATAAATAGATACAGTTGGATTGCTTTCAAGCTCATTAAAACTGAAGAGGCTTTTTTTATTCCTCCAGTTCATTTTCAGCTTCCAATCTGAGTTATTTACTAGGGCAGGTATGGTTGTTTAAGTATCTTTCACAACTTTTTATGAAGAAGGTTATGTCATTGTGTGTTCTGTTAGTTGAAAACTTGTTTCTTCTTCAGTCTAGTTTGACAGTCCTGCCCATGATATTTGGCGAACAAGTTTTTAAAACCTTGCTGCAACTGCAGTTGCTAAATTAAGAAATACTAAAAGGTTATCCTCTTCTTGATTCACAGTGGAGGAAATGCTTCTCTGTAAAAGCCAGTGGTGAAAGCCCTTGGTTTGATTTAATGAAGAACAAGATTTTGTCAGCTATTTGTACATCCAGTTGGCTGCATCTAATACCGTACATCAGCTAAACATAGAACAAAAGGGCACTACCAAAGATTGAGGTTATTGTCCCTTTGTTTTTTTTTGGATTCTGCTACTGTTTCTTGATACAATATTACCATTTTCATGGCTCATATAGCTTTCTCAACACAGTAACTTTTGGGGATAAAAAAAAGAAATATCCCACATGGGTTTATCACAATGTTTTTAGTGAGTTCCTCCAGTCCTATTTTTAATTAGGAGTGGATAAGCAAAAATATTCTCTCATCTGAAAAATACTTAGTTGCTCTTTCATAGAAAAATAAACAGCTGAATAAAAAGCTTTAAATTTCATTAGAAAAAATCAAACGTGTGAACAACACATATTTGTAGAAATCTCTAACTTTCTGTAAACAGAACTGTGAGTTCCTGAGCAAGTAAAAGCACGTGACTTCTTTTACAGCCTCTTTGGCTTAAGAAACTTTGGGACCTTATTAGAGGAATTTAGATTTAACTGCAGGCCTTAGTGGAAACACAAGTCTGGTTTATTGGTGGAGTTCTGTGTTACCATCCAGTTAGAAGGGCTCAGGCAAAGAAAAGTTTCCTGAGGAGCATAAAATCTCTGATGATTTTTGAGTTAAGTGACCAGACCAAGTTCTCTGTTGACATTAACTGCTTTGGTATCCATAGGAATTTGACTCAGAGTTTTTCTGGGCCAGAATTCGAAAGAGGCTCAATCTATCCCCTCTTAGCTTGTTTACATATTTTTGTATGTTGGTTTTGCAATGGCTGTGTGGTAGTTCCCAAAAAACTCAAAACACTGAAGACCTTGAAGTTTAGTGTTATAGTACACCATACAAAGCTTTAGACCTAAGGCTTGGTTCATATAAGCCTAGACTATGAGCTCTTGGTGTCAAGAATTATAGCCTTAGATGGAAATGCAGAGACAGAAAAAGCCTGCAGTGCCTCTTGTATTAGGGATTTGAACGCATGTTTTAATGTCTCAGATTTCTTTCCTTCATTACTGTCAGATGCATAGTCAGCTTCAAATGGTTAGATAGCATTACCTTGAAACTGCAGCTTTCTCTGTCTTTTAATCACAGTTATAATGTTTTTGTTCATTCTGTGGTTTTGTTAAATATCTTGGAGGAGTGGGAAGGACTTCACCTACCTGCAGTGTAAGGTGTGGTCCAGAGCTGTGCTAACCATCATTTATGGTTAATGCACTTAAAGAAATTTGCAGGCCATGTCATTTGTCTTAACCTGAATTAGGTATCTATATAAACTCAGGGGAAGCCTGACTCCAGTGACTTTCTATTATAGTAAAGTGGTTTATAGTGACAGCTGTTATAGTGTGCAGCTATTAAGTGGACTTAGACAGCACCTTATTGTGTTGTCAATACATTCATTTTTATGATGATTCACAAACATATGTGCAACAAAATACAAGCTAGGAATAAAAAAAAAATAAATTAGCCCATCCAGTAAAAGTGCCAGAGTAGTGACCTCTACATCCTAAAATAAACACACATCTGTATAATCATAATTAGATTGATTATCCCATCAGGCTATTTTGGAAACATAGTAGTATAGTACCTAAATAGTTATTCATTGCTAGCTGGATTAATGCATAGGATCATGTCATTAGGTTGTGTAACACTGACATTCAAGGACTATAAAACTTTTAAAAACTGACATTTACTAAAGGACAATACTACGCCTGTTTTGAAAAGTGTACGAAGTCCTTTACTTGTACAAGTAGTCCCATTTGCTATAGTGAGATTATTCCTAAAAAAAAGAAGTGCAAGATCTAGCACTTAGTCAAGTCATTAATTTTATTTTTGAGGGTTTATTCTTACAACTTTATTTGGAAATAACAATAGTTTATTAACTGTTGTAAATTGCCCCAGCACCTTCTGAAGCTAAATTGGAAGCCATTTAATGGGGCTGCACTGACACATTAGTTTAATACTCTGAATTGTAGCTGCTATTACTTTTTTTTCCTGACCATTAGTATCTTATTTTGTCCGGCACTGGGCATTTTGCCAGCATTTGAAGCAGTGCCTAATAGAATGTCGAATACAGAATGTTTATAGGACTGAAGCAAAATTCCCATTCAGCAACTATTGCATCTAAAATGGTGTGATCAAATTTATTGGCGGGTTTGTTCCTAGATTGAAATTAGTGTAAAGTAATCCAGAAAATATCACCAATGAAATCTGAAAATAAAGATTGTACAGTGAAATGTTAGCAGCAGCCTATTTCTAGGGTAAAAAAAAAAAATTATATTAGGTAATACAGTCACATAATTGCCCATGAGAGATTGTTATACAGTACATTTACAAAGGGAGAACTCCCCAGCCACCAAGCAGTGATAAAGCAAGGAGTGTTTAAAGAGACAATGTATTCATACTGTGATTATTGTATTTGTTTTACTGTTAAGGTTATTAAAAAAAAAGATTATTACTACTAAGGGATTGTAAAGGGTACTGAGTGAAACTGAGAAAAGTTTTGCAAGGTTTACTATTTGTCAGCTGTGTCTCCTGTGCTGCTGCTGAGATGTTTGATGTCATTTACAACTGTTTATCTGCAGAGAAGATACCTCTGATTTAGAGCAGTTCAGGCACTTCACCTTTCACTGTATTTTATATTGTAAGTGATGTTTGGATACCTCTTGTCAGAAGCATTTTGATAACCTCTTACATTAAATAGAGAGTTAAAAAAGAAATATTCTAAAATACAGTCCACAGTCAAATCATAGGAAGAGTTCACTTCAGGATGTGAGCTTGTCAGTGAAAATTCAAGGCAACTTTTCCAAGTCTTTTTGCCTGTCATTAATATTGGTTATGCAGCATTCTACTCACTTATGCTTCAAAAAGTTTTTCAGCTTTGTAGTGCTTAATAATTTGTGTTCGATATTGAATTCGAGATTAAGTGGCTGGGGTTTTTTTTGGTAGGCCACAGAAAATGTATGGACTTATGGCTGAGATTTTAAAACACTTGAAGTCAGCAAGGGCAGTAAAATGTGCTATGGTTTCATGAAGTTGGTGTTAACATCTGCAGTTGTAGCTAGGTGTTGCATTTTGTCATTAACCTGTTCCTGAATAAGCCATTATGGAGTTTCTGAGGTGTGTGCAGCTACTACATGACAGGTGTGCACTGCAGGTGACACAGCTGTGTAACTTTGTCAAATATATTATTGCTTCTCTTTCATATCAAGCACCAGTAACATCTTAAAATAAGAATCTGTGGTGTCAGTTTATGATCAATGCTGGGATGTACTATACTAGAAAAGGAGTCTTTTAATAGTTTTTAGCCATTTATCTGAAATTGTGTCCCTTACTCAAAACCAGATACTTCAGCTAGTTTTCAGATGATGCAGAAGTCTCCAAAGGAACCTGAATTAGGATCTTTAGGGAGGAAAGCAAGTAACAAGGCAAAATTACATGTCATGCAATTTTGGAGGAATATCCTGCAGCTATAATATTCCCATAGTATCCTGGCTGAACGGTGCTGAACTCAAAGGCAAGCGTACCGTGTGTACTCCTGTTTGCCTCTATGTACTATTTTATTTTTAGGCTTGCCTGTCACTGCCAAGGCATATGTTGTACCCGATAAAGGGGCAGCTTACCAAGACATGTTACAGCACTCTTGCAACACAGAGCAATGATATCTAAGATTAAAACTACAGATAGATTTACTCGGACTCTACAGTAGTGCTTATAATTTATTTCTTCTAATGCATACTTGGAATAATGCATGTACTTGAGGTAACTAACTCAAACATATCTGTGAAGTACCTTTCAGAGGTAAGGGTACTCCTTGTCGTCTGGACCAGAACATGGGCTGTCTTATGAACTGCCTCAGTGAGACTTGAAATGGTGCAAACTTCTCTTAACACCTTGTACCTATACACTGAACCATTATTTCATGAAAGAAGATGCTTGTATCACAGTGTCATCCCTTTTCATAGGATATAAAGAAGCATAATTCACAGCAGCATCTACTGTTGAGGTGTTGTGTTTTGTTTTTTGTTTTGTTTTGTTTTGTTTTTTTTCTGTCATGATCCACCTCAGTCTCAGAGTAGCAAAGTCTTTGACTTGAAGGGTAAGTTCATTCTTAGGTAGATCTAATTTTAAGCAGCTTTTTTGTGTTTATCTTTAGATGTCAGCTAAAGCTAACTGACAGCAGTAGGGCTGCATTGTAATTTTGAATGATTAGCTCTGCAGGAACTGATCTTGCCCATCTAGGGAGAGAAGATGGGAAATGTGGTCTGTGCAAAAATGGTCTGAATATTAGATAAGTAAAGCCTTCTTTGCAGAAAAAAAATGTTACTTTTAAACTCCTTTACTAAAGAAAAAGTCTAAGTGCTCTTAGGATGTTTCCTCAGATCTATGCCACAAATGACCCTAATGACTCATTGTCTTGCAGATTAGAGGGGGTAGTCTTTTGCTTTAAAAGTAGCAGATTTGGGATCATTGCAGACTTTTTACCTGTCAACTCTGCTCTGTTTTCAAATTGATGTTTAATGATGGAATTAGCTGGTTTAACAATATTACAATTATCGGAATTTATCTATGATTCTCTAGAGTAAATAATTATTTCTAAAGAAATAGAACGGAAGCTTATTTCAGGTGATAAATCAGTATTTCACATATAATGCATCAAATAGTTATGCTGTTGGAGCAGAGAAACAGCTTTTCTCTTGTGTAGTTACAGAGAGGTTTCAACAAATTTTCATCAGTTACATTTGTACTCCTTTTGTGTTCAGTTTTCAGGAATATTTGAATAAATCAAGCTTTTTGGGTAAAATTTCACTAAAGGCAGACTTCAAAGCTTCTTGTAGATAATGAAACTGCATACTAATTTTGTAATTCTGGAGAAGCTTGTATCCTCGTCCATTCAGAAAGTAGCAACACTGCTGTATGACTTAGGTGACTGACCATAATGATATCAAACAAAGATTTTTCAAGGTCCATTTTGGCCAACGTGTCCTATTATGTAGCATGACTTTGAAGTACCTTGAGCCATCCATGTAAAAGAGTTGGGTGGTTATAGGCTGATTTAGCGGTATTAGGTTTTAAATGAGAAAGTAATGTCCCATGGACTTGGGGACTGCGATGAAGCTTAGCAAAGTAGCCCCATGAGTAAAATAATATGAAATTGCTTCAGAGACCCAAGACTGAAGGACTTGAGAGATTTACCTTTCTAGGTCTCCGTTCATTGTCCATTTACATTAAGTGAATCATTTAACTATGTATTTAACTTTAAACAGGTGCCTAAATCCCATAAGAGGTGGAGTACTTAAATCAGAACACACACTAAACTGCTTTGCTAATCCAGTCTTGTGTCTTACAAATTATTTCCATAGTTTTTTGTTTATGTGGAAAGAAGACTTGTATTGAATGCGGACTAAACTGCAGTTTTAACCCTTCTGCCAGCAACTTTCAGACACATTCATCCTTCCCATGCCCAAATCTGCTGATCAGTGTGGTGAAAACTAATATATCTCTGAATGCTTGCCTGGATTAAAAAGGATGTTATTTAAAAAGTGTAGCTAATGTGATGTGAATGTGATCTAGCTAATACAGTTACAAGGCTTATAAAAGCAATATGGTGTGTATTTTAACACGAGTTAAGCTGGTCAAGTTAAAAACTATAGATTTTTGGAACACATTAGTGGGAAGCACAAGCTGATAATGTCTAGAGCACCTTTAAATTTCAGATGAGAGAAACCTGAATTATTCCAGAATAGCTGTCTCTAACAAGCTGTATGAATTTGAAACTTCCATGATATGAACCAGTATAATAGTTCTTGGTTGTGTTTTGCCATAACAGTAAGTAGGTGCTGTCAAACGATAAGTGGCAGTTTCTTTTGTGACTCACTTTTTCTGACTTGCCAGCTGGCTTAAATGCTTTCCCTCAGTTGGGTGGAAATGTTTTTCACTGACTGAATTGTCAGTGCTTCAAGATTTTCAGATCTGACGATGGAGATCTTTGCAACTCGTAATTTTACTAATGGGTTGTGTTAATATACCAATTTTTAAATTCATGGGAGAAATTTATGTCACTCTTGTAGCATTTGTAAAATGATGACTTTGTTAAAGGGATGTGCAATTAACCAGCTAAAAAATAATTGTTAGAAAGAGTCTTTTGGCCAGAGTATGTCACAAACTCTCGGCTCATTTATCACCAGCTGCATCCATTAATTCAGCACTGCTTGGCACTGTCTAACAGGGGCTTCTGAAACATCACATTTTAAATTTAACAAAATACAAAGAGCTTCAGAGCAGGAATAGGCTGCTTTAAAATACTTAACTGTTTTTCAGAAACTTGGTTTACATTTTTTTTCCTCCTCTCTGCTACTTTATATTTCATTCTATTGAATATGACTGTATAGAAGGAGGATTAATCAGTTGTAAACTGTAGAGAACTTAAGATTGCTATTGGTGATATGGTATGAGCACTAAGAATGTCAAGATGCTACAGCTCCCTCCTTCTTCCAGACAATTTTTGTAAAACAATTGAATCCTGTCAGTCTACTCATTTATCCCCAAGAATCTTTGCTACAACTTTGGTGTACCATTCTCCAAAAAGCATAAATTTTTTTAAGTTGCTATGTTGCAAGTCACTGCTAAATATTAAGCAGATGGATTTCATTTGTGGTAGCTTACAACGTATTTTCTATGATCATCAGATAAGGACTGGCATTCAAACCTAATTTGGTCCACATGACATATAATATATATGCACAATGGAATGAATGCTTCATTTGTTAATAAGGAAAGTTAAAAGAGAGAGGGAAAAGAAAAATATTTGTTAGCCAAACATGTCACTTATTTGAGTTCTAAAGAGTATTTTGTTCTTTTATCCTTCCTCCCTTTCTCCAGTTTATCGAGGTTTCTGGACAGTTCTTATGCTCCTGGGCGTGCTCACTATTGTGCTGGCTAGTTTCTTCATCATCTGTGCAGCTCCTTTTGCCAGCCACATTCTGTACAAAGCAGGAGGAGGCTTTTACATCATTGCTGGTGGGTATACAGTTTGCTCAGTCAATTAAAGAATACAAAGGATTAGGTATTTCTCCCATATTCTGTGATCAAATATTGTATTAATTATGGTTAAAAGAAAGAAAAAGCATATGATGCTACCCTTTGGTTTGTGGGGTGCCTGCCTTGGAAACAATTATTTCCACAGTTATTTAGTTATGACACTATTCTAAAAGCTACTTTTGGATTAAGATAAAAAAATCCAAGACGAATCATGGAATTACACTGCAATTTCAATCTACCTTTTTTAGCAGGAATAATAATGCATTTTTAGGATGCTGCCTTATAGGATTCTTAAGGGCTTTAGCTAAGGAGAGTGTTTTTTTTTTATCAGTGACACAAAAGCAATGAAGATGATTATGGTGGGCTGCTTCTAAAGAAGTCATAAGACAGAGTACATTCACATGATTAATATAGGAAAAAATGTTTTTTATATGATTGGAATACATGAAATAGTTATCACATATGAGTAAGTGGGAGCTCTCAACTCTGCTATTGGAAGATAACAAATAACTGAATTCCCTCCTTCCTCACAACCCACACGTACCACGGAGGATGCCCCCTTTCAGGATTCAGCTGATATGGACAGATGTCTGGGACGCTGTTCTGCTAACCTTGCAAAGCCTGAGAAGGTGCTACATTGGTGTGTGAGATACAGTTGTGTAGGATGTAAATGACAGTATGTGCTCAGTCACTGTTCTCTTTTTTATAAAGTTTGATGAGAAGCATTCCTGTGACAACAGAATTGTGTTACGGGGTAGAGCCACTTGTGTCAGGACCAAAAGGCCTGGGCTCTCTTTCTGCTTCTGTTACTGACCTGCTGACCTTGCTTACCCGCTTCACCTCACAGCTCTGCATACACAGCTAGTGATCATTGTTCCCTTTTAAATGACCATCAGCGAAGTGTGAGAAGTATTTTATAACATTTTTGCCCCAAAATCTCCTGCATACTTGCATTTGATCCCTTGAGAATTACTGCCGCATTCTTTTAAAAGACATACAAAAAATATTCATAGTTTGATGGAAATTCTAAGATATTTCAATGCTTTCTGTCACTAATTTGCAGGCTAGAAGCCCATGTGAGTCCTGCTCTTTTCCTGCATTTGTACTCTGTAAAAACCTCAGTTGTCACTAGGAAGTAGCAGAGGCTGTTGAAGAGGAAACAGGGACTTGGAAGGCATTGGGAACTGATGGGCATAGGTCTGAAGAGATGCATGTGTTCTCCATTCTGGGTCACATCATCTTCCCTCACTTAGACAGGGCTTCCCTAGGAGGCCTGCAGGAGGCAATAACATTAATTGACAGTAAAAATGGTAGCTGTGTGAGAAGTTCCCCCACCTGGGAATTAATTTCATCCTGAAAGAGGGGCATAGTATGTGTCAAATGAATGTGTTATGGAGGAGCTCTACACCTCTCTTTCCTTTACTGAGGGAATCTGGAGAGACTATTTCTTTTTCAGATGTGTCATGTTATGTGAGCTTTATTTTCCCTGTGTGTTACCTTGGGCCTGTCTCTTTGCCCCTGTCACCCTTTGTCCCTCAAGAGAAGACATTCTTCAAGGGAAATTATGACTTCTTACTCTCTTTCAACCGTAGGACTGTTTTCAATCAGGGCTTTAGAGAAGACCTGTGTTATTTTTACTATTACCATTGTTGTTGAAAAGCAAAGGTATTTAGTATTCCACAGCACATGCACTTGTCCCAGTTACAATAACTTTATTATACATTCTTTTTCCTTATATCTACCTGAAATCATCCTTGCTGCAGATTGTGACCATTGGATCTAATCCTTTCAGTGTGCATGTGTCTGAAGAATCTATATCCGTCTTCTCTATAACTCCATTTACAAAACTGAAGATTGTTTTCCTCTCCGGACCAAAACTCGCTAGCTCACTCAGCTTTCCTCCTTTTCCTCCATCTCGCTAACTGTCTTGTTGGTCATCACCTCAATTTATCAGTATCTCTCTTTAACCAGAGTGGCCTCAAACTGGACACAGTATTCCAGATGTGATGTCACAAGTGCTGAGTAAAGGGAAATAACAGTATTTTCAAACCTGCTGACTGTGTTCTTACTAATGCAGATCTGCATGAGGTTAACTTCCGTTTCTGCCAGACCTGCTTGAATTCTTGCATACTGAGAGGGACTGTAAATTGTGCTTAAAGAAAGTTGCCTGTGAGGAAGAATCAGTTTTTCCGGGCCCCTTTGCCCTTCAAAACATCCTTTGTCCTTCAAGGTATGCTTTGCCCTTGAAGGCAGCCTCTGTTGAGATTCTGCCTACCAGTTCTCTGAACAGACTGTTCTCCTGAAGTTCTGGATTTTTTAATCTCCTAGTCACCTTCTGTATTCCTCCCAGGATACTAAAGTTTGCCATTTCATGGCCATTATAACCACAGCCAGCACCATTTGTCATATTCCTGACCAGTTTTTCCTCATTTGTGAGTGGCAGGTCCAGCACAGCACTTTTGTTAGTTGTTTTGTTCCACATCTATTTCAAAAAGTTAGCCTTGATTTCATCCATCTACCTGGATTGCTTACAGTCTGAAGTCTTGGCCTTCTAGGAGATGTTGGTGTGGCTGAGTCGCTCATGGGAACCAGAAATCATAACTTTTTCTAGTATACTTCTTCTTGGTTGCCTGGCCTGTAGCAGATGCCCACCATGACTACACCTTTTTGTCCACCTTGCAGATCTTAATCCATAAATTCTTGTTCCTGTGAACTCTGTGTATTCAACATATTCTTTGTGCAGACTACGTATATCCCACCCCATCTTAACTTCTTGTCCTTAAAGAGTCTGTATCCGTCCAACACAACTCTCCAGTCTAGCAAGTTGTCTTATCCTGTCTGCGATTGCAGTGGTCTCATCCATCATCCAGTGACTGCATGAATTCCTCCTATGTTATTCCAGTGCTGAGTCCATTTGTGTACAGGCATTTGAGATGGGCTTTCAGTTGTGCTGCTCTCTCAGTGGAAGTGTATGAGCCTCCCTCATTGCTCTGTCCCATGCATATGCTCTTCGTTCCCTTCCCCCTGCTTATCTGGAGGCTTTGATGTTCCTTTGCCAATGGTCTGTGCTTGTATCTCTTCTCAAAAGGTTACTGAGCTTGTTACTCTTGTCCCACCTTACCTGATGGGTATTATCTCTCCCCAGCAGTCCTTGTGTCTCAAAGAGGGTACCATGGTCACGGAAGCCAAAGTCCTGCTTGTGACACCAGCCACAAAACTAGGAGCTGATGTACATCAGTGTGTGCCAACTTTTCCCCAAGTCTTATCCTTTAGGCAGTGGATTAGAGAACATCATCACCAGTACCCCATGCCCTTATCTCTCATCTTCAGAGCCCTCAAGGACCTGAGGTCTCTCTGCCAGCATCACTGGTGTCCAGGTGGATGAACTGCAAAGGCTCTCCAAGGGCCAAAGGAGCCTCAGAATGCTCTCCATAGTATCACATATCTGGGCCCCAGAAAAGCAGCAAAACTACCCAAATAGGAATTCTGATGTCTGATCTATGGCAGAGTCACACACCTGCCTTTTCTTCATCCCGAACTTTAGGGCTGCCCACTTCTCTTACTAAGTGGTGCAGCTGCTAGTTCAAAATGGAGAGGTACAAACAATTATTAGTATTAGTGGCACCTTGTTGACTAGCAGTTTTCCCCATTAAGCTTTGTAACTACATTAACTACTTGAGGCTGAAAGTGAAACTGCAGATGCTACATCTGTGGGGTAAAGTGCATATCACTTCAACAATACAAAAATCAGTGATTTGAGCACTGTCTTTGCATGCTCACCTCTGTGTCTACAATATCAGAGGATGGAACAAGAGCAGCTACAGTAATACGAACTGTAAAAAGCCTTGTAGTTGCTTCAAAAATCATAGGAAAAGAAGGAAAAGCTGCCATAAAATAATCACTTGAAACAGCCTTCAATAAAGTCCGTAATTACCTTGGGCCTGTTCCTGCCTGGGTGGCAGTAAAAACTGTCATCTTGTACTGATGTCAAACAAGCAAACCCCCGGGATATGCATAGAGCATTACAGAGTCACACCCTTGTAAAGAAGCAAGATTAGAGGTATGACTTCCACTTCCTGCCAAAAGAGTGAAAAAAGCTGATATTTAATTCTAGCTCCTAGATGAGGACAAAAATCTGTCTTCAGAGATCGGTGCCAACTCCCATAACTCTTAAGTGGGATCTTCTGCACGTACTTCAGAGTGGAATGTCAACCATCCTTTTTAAATAAAATCACAAGAGGCCAAGGTAGGTGGTAGAATCTGTAATAAGGACAAGGACACAAAAATACAATTGCAAAAAAAAATTAGACACACATACAAGTTTTACTCAAGTGAGATAAAGATTTCTAAACTTCTAGGCACAAGTAAAAATCTCACATCATTCTTTCCAGCACCTGTTGTCTTCGTGTCTGCATAGTAAAAGATTCATGCCGTAAACAGCCATTCACCATTGACAAGTGAAAGGCATTTCTACGTGGGAAGAATAAGTACTAAAGGCCAGCAAACTGCTTCTTGAATTCATAAACATTTCCAAAGGTTCTCTATTCTTTCTCCTCTGCAATATGCACAAGTATTTCTTTGAAAGAAATTCAAAAGAATAAATGCAAAAGACAGAAAAGAGTGACCTCAGAGAAGTCCATGTCTTATCACACTGCACAGAGCTGTATATCAAACATGTGTGTTCTTAAAAATATGCAAAATGGAAAAAAAGAAAGAAAAAGGAGAAGGAGGGAAGTATTTATTTGTCTTAATCTCTCTCAGACATATTTCATGTCCTAGGAATAATTTCCCCCATCACTCCTGATACATGCAACTGCCGTTTTATTTTATATTCACTAAAAGGCAAGGGCAAATGGACACCCTCATACTATGAAAAAGGTCTAAATGCTGAAAATTTAGAAATACATTACAGTACACATTGTTCCTAAAAATATTTGCTTCATTAAATTGTGGAGTTTTTTTCAGTCTAAGTACTTTGCCTTGGAGCTTGAATATGAAAGTTCATGACATTCACAATAGATAGTCAGTGTAGGAGTGCAGCAACGGATTTCCCAGAATAAATATATGTTCATTTTAGTATATACTCCTTCATAATGGATACATATTCCTATTACACTTCAAATAGGTGCTTTCTCAACTCTTACTGGCATGACTAATATTCTGAAGGAAAGAGATAAGCTGGTGTGGCAAACCTGTGGATACAGAAGTAGGATGGAATAGCAGTAGTGTAGTTACATAAATAGAGGAATTCTTCCCATTGTCTTCCACAAACAGCATAAAATGTATCTAAGGAAATACTCTCCAGCAGTTAAAGAGTCTAATTCTGACCTCTCTTCAGTTTTGCATGGGCTCTCCCAATGGTTCTGAGTTACTAGTATTCCAGTGACTGTACTAGTTTCTGCACAATTGACTTCAAGTCTTGTGATTGGGGTGATATAAAGAAATAGGCTATTTTTTAACCTTTTGCAGTATAGAACTTTTATTCAAAAATGCTGTATTCTCTACATATAAATTAAGGCAGTGAAATTTTGCAATGATGGGATCTAGTTTAAAACACTTAAGCAGACCAAGATAGACAATTGCTCAACAAGATTTTTATTGCCTTCAGTCCAATGTCTTTCCTTTTGTTTGAGTACACTCCAGTGAATAGAACTTCACCAACTGGTATAAATAACAAAAATAGAATGCTGCAGAAATAATGTAGATGTACAAACAAAGTAGAAGGATGTAGAGGCAGAAAACTTGTATTTATTAGCAAATCTGGTGCGATATGTGTTAAGCAAATCTGCCTTGGCTTTGAGGAGCAAAACTCCTTTGAAAGCCAGAGTTGAGAGCAAAGCTTGGATACTTAAAACTGCTGAATATCAGATTAGTTGTTTCTGTGCCTCATTTTAATTCCTACAAAATGGAGATAAATCCAGCTTTTGATCTATATTTTTGTAAAGACTATATAAAGTGCTGACTGTTATTTGACATGACTATTACAGCTCATAATGCATAGACCCAATGGCTGTCTTATGTCCTGGAAAAAATACTTCACATGTTATGTGTATCTGAATTTTACATGCTGCTTAATCCACTGAACAAATTGTACTCTGTTCTTGATACTACTTATTCTTCAAAACTTTCTTGAACTATTAACATCCCTCCATTTTGTTAAAATAAGACAATGCAAACATAATAATATAATCTGAAAAGAAACAGTATTCTTTTGGAATCTAACAACCAGATAAATATTTAAGCTCTAGTAACCATTCATTAAGCTCATAACTTGACTTTGAACCAGGTATTTTGATGCAATCAATGTGGATGCTAGGAGGAAAAAACATTTAAATCAGAGAGACTTGCACATGTGCTTAAATTTAAGCACAACCTGAAGTGCTTAATGGATAGGAAGGAACTAAAGCCTCTGGCCCTAAACATCAAACGTTTTAAGTAGATGCATTAGTGATAATAGAAGTACAAGGTCTGCTTCTCTGCTCTCACCACTGCTTCTAATGTACTCTAATGTCTTAGGAAACGAGACCAAATGGACAAAACAGAGTCTACCTGTTAATAAATGCTCCTGTTTTCCTTTATCTCTGTTACCATTTGCAGCACACAGGAGCCTCAGTAAACCTCTGTGAATGTGCTTAACTCCCATGAAATCATAACTCTGTGAACCTTCGACAAAAGGAGCACTAATGAATGAAATGCTGTTGGAGGCAACAGGACATGGTCAGTTTTTACATAGCCTGATTCTACTGTTCAAGACATTTCTTGAACAAACTAAGCAATAAACTTACTAATTAGCCTCCCTTAGCAGATAATGAGAATCCTTAAATACTCCTTCAGAGCTGCAATTAACTAGGAGGGCTTACATATTGTCCCGTTTTCTTCTCTTTTAAAGGACATCTATCTCTGCTTGACATACATTTCTTCAGCAAATTTCCATGCCCAACAATTTGCCACACACAGGTATTAGCAGCTTGCTGTGAAATCACCCGATGGATTTCAGCTTCCCTTAAGCTGTTTTACCACTGGCAGCACTGGCTTGCTGTTTTGCACCAACATGGACTTGCCTCTAGTTTAACCACCTAGAAGGTGTTGCTTCAGACTGCCCGAAGAGCAAGGGGTGCCCATTTTGTGATGAAGACACCTCTGAGTCTTGTTTTTATGGCAGATGTTTCTGACTAACTGGGTTGTTTAGCTTTGTGTCAGCCCAGGGTGCCAGAGGTCAAAAGCGTTCCAGACATGCAAGGCCTGGTTACATTTACCTGCTGCTACAGTAAGAGAATATACATCACCACTTTCTGTAATTATTAGTGTTTTGGACAAAGTTTGCCCTGATGTAGAGGGTAAATAGCAGACTACAGACATTCGAAAATGCACAAGCATAGCCATCTGAAGAGGTGGATTCCAATGTTCATATGGATTATGCTGTATTATCAGATCTTTGGGGTAGAGGGTTTTTTTTGGCTGAAGTTTTGAAACCTTGAGAAAACTCCATGTATCTAATAACTCCATTTATGAATTTGGCCCTGAATCTTTTTACTTTTTACATCAAAAGTTACTACCTCTGGTTCTAATTTTCCTGTGTTGCATACATTATCTGCTATCATTAGATGTTCTGTTAGAGGAATCTTCTGCTCAGTTTGACTTATATTTGTAAAGTCTTCAATTTAATTTCTTGTTCTTTGTATCTGGGCCTAAGGTGATCCTTCTCTCTGATTGTTTCATCAGTTGCATTTTCGATACAATTGCAGCACTAAATGCCATCGAAATTGAGTTTTACTTACGTAAAATACTTTCAAAATTGAATTTATGCCTTTTAGAGTTGAGTGGTATTTTTTTTTTTAAACTTTGTTAGGAATTTGAGCCCTACCAACACCTGTAATCCTGGAAGTATATTTCATAGGCAGGAAATGTGACTGCCTCCTTTATTTAGTTTTTCTCCTTTCAGCCTCATAAAAATTGCAGAACCTTTGGGATTTTCAGTCACATTTTTATTATGCTTCATGTTAACTACTTCAGCTCGTTTTTTGGTGGGCTTCAAAAGGTAGTGCTCACAAACATTAAACTGTGAGCTCTCACCTGTCAGATGTTCAGGATGTCCAGAATGTAAAGCTGTTACATTTTGACTATAAAGCACCAACAAGAATGTAATGTCACCAGATCACCAATTTAAACTGCTGCAACTAACCTGATTTTGCCTGAAGCAAATGAGGGAGGGGTGATAAGAGTTGCTCCCTGGTGAGTGGGTAAGAAGGGCAGGGAATGGAGATCCCCAGCATGTCAGGGTGGGGATGAAGAAAAATAACCATGGAAGGTGATCAGGACCAGTGGGTGTGGAAGCAAATGCCTATCCATGGGTGCTTACAAAGTGCATTTGTGGGTTTTGCCACAAGTGTCACATTTACTCAAGGTTGCATTGCAAGTATTTAGGAAGATGGGGAAGAGACCACAAGAGACCTTTGACTTTGCTGTCCTAGAGCCTGTAGACTCAAATTTGGCAACAGATGTTCCCAGGAGTATGCACTGGCTTGTTGATTTAATGAGGCACCTGAACACCATGGGATAAAAACATGGGTGGTGTCCCCCAAATATTTTGTTGTTGGAATAGATAGTCCTGCTGCTGTAACTGTGCTGTGGCAGCTGGAGCTCAAGGAGCAAATGGGTACAGGCTCGAGCATGCAAAAAATTTAGACTTGTGCCCTCAGTTTTCCAGCAGATCTGCTAGAGCATCTGTGCTGCAGGCTTGCATTTCTCAAGTGTCCACATTCCTCTAAAGTGAAATGAAATATTAGGCATGCCACTGGTACTTTGGAATGCACTTTCTTCTTATATCTCCTTCTGGTGCATAGTAACAAAGAGATTAGCAGAGTTTGTAGGGACATGTGCTTCTATTACTAGCATGTGTAAACAATCCAAAGGCCTTTCAGAGGAGTGATTGGGAAAAGGCTGTGAATTATGTGGTGGATTATTTCCAGGAAACTGTTGTATCCAATCTGAGGTTAATACTAGTAGCCTGCTCATAACTATTATTTAATTATTGTTGGGTTTTGTTCCTATCCCAGGAACCTCTTTTCTAATGTGTAGGATTTTGAATGAAATACATCTGAATTTGTCTGCACAATATTTGAGTCTGAAGGTAGTATGTTCCAAACAAAACCCTTTTCTTAAGAAAAAAGAAGCAAAATCTAGAGAGGTGAAGATTATAGAAAGATTTCCCACCCCTTTCACCTTTTGATATCTCATCCAAAACATTGTGATAGAAACACTGTCAGAGTTTGGGAAGCAAAAGTGAGTTTTTTTCCCAGGTCATCCTATCCTGTCCCCCCTCCTTCCCCCTCCCTCAGCTCCTGAATACAATATGGTAAATAAGTGCCTAAAATTTGTCCCTAAACACACCTGCGTTTCAGTCTGCCTACAAAAAACAGATACATCCCTTGTCACGGGAGTATGCCTTTTAGTGCAAATCAGAAGCAAGGTGGAGAAAGTGCTTGTTAGACGAAGCCAAAGACAAAACCCATCCAGTGGTGACTGACCGTGCCTTGCAGACAGGGCCTCAAGCATTGATGGGTTTCTAGGTATTACAGTAAATGCACCCAGCATTTGTTTCACACTCTGTTTTTAAAACCTGGTGTTTCTTTTCCAGGTGTCTTGTTTTCGCTGGTAGTCGTGATGTATGTCATCTGGGTCCAGGCGATGGCTGATCTGGAAAACTACACAAACATGAAAAGAATGGATTGTCCAGACTTTACTGTTTATGTACGCTATGGCTGGTCTTTTATGCTGGCTCCTATAGGAGTGTTTTTTGCTTTATTGGCAGGAATGCTGTTCTTGTTGGTAGGACGTGCCATTTATTTACACTCAGACTAGTCATACATGGCTGAAAGGAATACAGGAATCCTAATGATTGTAAACTAGAACACAATTTTATACATTATTACCATTATGGCAATCTTAAGTATGCAGGCAGACTTCTGGAAATACTTGTGTTACTTGTTTAAGGGTAAAGGACACAAATCGGTACAGGAAGAAACTGTGTTTAGTCCAAACTAGTTTTTTTTTAATTCTTTAGAAAGTACACACATGGTTCTCCATATTGTACTATTAGCAGCATTTTTGCAGTTTTGCAAACAGAAGAAGGCAAAAATTTTCTGCAACCAAAAGCCCAACGTGAAGTGGGCCAAATCAACATTTTATACATTTGTCTTTTAACATTTAATTTGTGCTTCTTGTGGAGAATGGTACAAGGTAGAGGAGAAAACAAACATTCAAACACAGTAATTCAATCTACCTCCTCTCCTGCTTTCCACTACTTGCCTTCACATGAATACAAGCAAACATATTTGCACTTTATAAAAATAGAGTGCAGTTGTTTATGCAGCATCCATGGGAAGGGGACGAGAGAGAAGACAGTTGCTGTGAACAGCGACCTGGTACTAGTTCATACATGCAAAAGCTTAACTGCTTCAGTTACAAGTTTATCTTCTCTGTATGCATTTTAAAGCTGTGTACATCTGTATTCTGAAATCCATGTTTGTTGCACGATTCTGTAAGCCAATATGCCATAGTTAAATCACTAGCTGAAGTTATGCCAAAGCTGAACTTTGAATTACAACATTAATATTTTTAATCAGTTTTAAACCTTTTATTTTTGAATGGAATAATTGGTTCCTCCAACAACCATTTTCCTGGTTTGTGTAAAATGACTTTTTTATTTAAAACTGTTCATTATGAAGACAATATCTAGGACATGAAAATGTATGTTTTATGTAGCCTTCGTTTTCCCAAATATTAAAAATTGGCATTATAGACCAAGCCAAACTTGCCTACTGGTCATCCCAGGGAAAGCAGTGAGCCTAGCTAAGGTGGCAGTGGAGGTGGATTTGGTTCTGTATTGTACGAGCGGCTGGTTCTCTGTGTGTGTATGTGTGTGTGCGTGCATACGCTTGGAAGATGGGTGAGGATGAGACTGTGTGCATGGTACGGAAAAGATGGGGTGGAGTTTGGGCACTGGGCCCAAGCTGAAATTAAATCCATCTGAGGGTATGTTGGTTTTCACTTTGTAACTCAATGCAGAATAATTTGGGACCGATGGGGAAAAATAAAGACTGCATGTTGGTTTCTTCTTGTTCATGATGCTTAATTCCACAGCTGTTATGAATACTGAAAGCATCTCTAAAAGGCAGGAAAGGAATGCCCACCTAGAAGATGTGGTGGGTCAGATTGGATGTTGCTTCCATTTCAGGAGCTTTTGTGATTGGAAGCTTTCCAGCCTTCCCTGCTACTTATTTATTTTTCCATCATCACTATTAGCTTCATACGTTATAGAACAGGAAGACAACAAGGGTGGGGGGTAGGTGAGCTGCAACTATGAGGTTTGGCATAATTACCAAATCACAAAAGTATTTTTATTGGCAGCTAACATGGTGTTTTTAATTATTGTGTCAGAGAGTACGATAGGTGAATTTTAACCAAATATTAATAAGTGTGTATATGAACTCCATATAAATGATAGCCATCCGGAGAACATTAGGGTTCCAACATAATGCCCTTAGTTAGTCAGGAAATGCTGAAATTAACCCTGTCCCTTGTGCATATGGTATTATATTCCTGCCTTTAATTACACAATCACATACTGTTTCTCAAATAATACAATCTGTTGGTATTTACCCCCTTTACAGTCTAGGATACCCACTGGTGATTGTGGAGGTAAATTCAATAATCATGAGTTTCTTGGCTAGGTACCCCTCCCAAACCCTGTCTGCTTCTCTGCAGGGGAGTCCTTCTCCACAAGAGCTTAGAGGGGGGCAATATTCTTGAGCCACTTTCTTGCAACTTTTAGAAGCTGAAGGAATTGAGGGGTGCCTCAGAGCTGGACTTCTTCCAACAAACCTAACCATGTGTGCAGCACCAACTAATAAACTCTACAAGGAATGAGCCAAAGGCCCCTGTGGAGGCCTTAATTCAGCCCATGTGCATCTTCAGAACTCTCTCCATTACGCAGCTAAATTAGCTACACTCTTTTGTGCGAGATGGCCTCTCTTGGAGACAACCCTTCGGGTCAGATAGTGGGCATAATGGCTGTTGAAGATCCAAGGTGTTTCTGAGGGTTTCCTTAGAACCTTCAGGAAGCCTTTCTGGTGTCAGTAGAAATCGCTTGAGTACTCATAAATTCTTCACTCAAACTCACACCTTTGGCAATAGTCTGTAGCTTGATCCATTTGCTTTAACTGGATACCACCTTCTCCTCCTCACAGCAAAACTGAGAGCCAGTTTCCTTCTGAAACGGTATGGACAGGTTGCTTGCTCTCTCTGAAATGTGTACATAGCTGAAAATATGATGTGTGATAAGTAGCTGCTGCAGACCAGGGAAATATGTTGAGG
Organism: Streptopelia decaocto; assembly: GCF_964273445.1. NCBI lineage: Eukaryota > Metazoa > Chordata > Aves > Columbiformes > Columbidae > Streptopelia > Streptopelia decaocto. The sequence continues at coordinate 145,734,944 of NC_138663.1, forward strand.
GTGCTGGGAAGGCACTTCTGTATGGATATTACCTAAAAGCACAGTCTAACTAATGTTTTTCTGATTTTGTTAAAGAACAATGTGCAGGAGAAGGGGTTTGTAAGAACTCAGGGAAGACAGGCCCGATAAGGAGACTCACACCAGGGCATTCTTCCAGATAGCTTTTGTCTAGAAAATCCTTGGTGGCGACGCAGGGATTTTCATGATCAGAGCTGAGTAAAAGATTGTAAAGCCAAAACACTGTAACAAAAATATTCCATGAAATTGCTCAAAGAACTTTGTTCCTCACAATCCTATAGGCTTGTGGGGTTTTTATTTTTAATTGTCTGGTGTCTGGCTGGCTTAATAACCTGTGATCATATTGGAAGAAAAGAGATTTTTGCTTTTTTTTTTTTTTTTTTTTTCAAGTAATGTGTTTGGTAAAGTGATGGTAAAAAAAACAGGTAGATAAGAAGCATTTTCTGATTCCTTTCAATCTGACAATCATCTGCTTGTCCAGTGCAAACATGATGAGGACCATGGCTGCCCATGAAGGAGAGAGTGAGAAAACAAGGGGATGGAGGTAAGAAAGGAAAGAGAGAAAGGAGGGTGAGCATCCCTCTGTGATGCCCTCTGCCAGCCCGCTGTGCAGCTGTTGGGGATTTCTGGAGGATGCACTGACACAATGTGGTAAAGACAGCTGCAGACAAAAACAGTCAGAAAAGAATTTGCCCTGGGTTTATACTTGTTACTCATTAGGATGGCTGCTGGAAGTTTCACTGGAGCTGACCTGCATGAAATATGTGGGTGTTTCTTGACATTTATGTTTGTGAGGTAAAGCAATGTTCTCCTTTGAGGAAATGCAAAATAAAGCCTGCTCTATTTCTCTGCAGGGTGCCTACCTGCTGCAACTGAGACTGTACTCTACAGAATGCTAGTAAACTTCTAGCAGGACAATCTTAAGTAGTGTCTGTGTTGCTGTGTCCCCATGCAAAATTCTCTCTGCAAAGTATGTTGTACTTATTATCTTTTAAGAAGTCATGTTGAACCCCAAAGGTTTTCCTCTGGCTTTCGTGTTCCTATCTGTACTTCTGGTGGTACGATTTCCAGGCAGTGAAGACTGGATAAAGTATGTTCACATGAAATTCTGCTGTGTTAACTTACAGTTAAGTCTGGACTGATGCTGCTGAAGTTGGTGGAGACACTGAAATCGAAAACAGAAGTTGGTCATCTATAATCAAAAGTGACAGAAGAGATGAAGAATCACAAGCATTTACAATACCACTTTCCTCTCCAGATCTCTTACATTACCAGTTTAAACTGGGCTGTCTTCCCAGTCCATAATGTGGCTCATCTACCCAGAAGACACACTGACAATAGGGATCAGGAGAGCCTATATTAGACATCTCCAAACACTGCACCTGATTTTTTGCTACATCTCTAAGTGCCCAGAGGGGCCTCAAAGAGTGCTGCAAGGCTCAACATTTTACTGTGAGGATAAGGGAAGGGCCTGGAGCAGAAGTTACCCCATGTTATTTTCCATAGATCTGTCCCTTATCTGTTCCTAAAAATTGCCAAGTATACATTTTGTATAAACTAGTTATCCTAGATAAAGGGGTGCTTTTCACACTGGGAGGCAGCCGCTCCGACCTGGGTTGCAGCAAGGGGATGGTCTCAGCAGTGGTACTGCACATTTGGTACAGCCTTCCCCCTCACCTTGTGCCTGGGTGCCCAAGGAGACGTTCTCTGAAACGACCTGCACATGATTCAGGTTTTAAACCAGTTAAGAAAAGACCTTAAATTAATGCATCTTTAAGATGGAAACACATTTTAAACAGAATGAGACCCAGAAAGATAATGAAAAACGTTCCCCCCTCCCTTTCTATACCACATCAGATTGACTTATCCTCTCTTATGTGGCTTTACTTTGAAACAGATCACTCTCATTGCAACACGTTTAATGCTGCCAGCCACCACATGGTTATTTGGCAGCTATTTAAAGCTCAGATCATATTACTCTGTCACAGTGCTGGGCACCCGTGTTGCAAATGGTATACAACTGATCTAAAGAGAAATCAGCTTCAGGTTTTGTTCTCTGAAATTAAATGTGACGGCAGGGTCTCTATGATCCTTTTTGTTTTTTACTCCCCTTTTCTCCCTTTTTTTTTTTTTTTTCTTATCCTTTCCCATATGCATTATTACTTTTTGGAACAGCATTTTGCTAGCACCACAGGGGAAATTCAGTTAGGTTGTCAGCCTGATACAGCGTATTATCAGATGCGTTAGCTTTTCCTCCTTCTTACATTTGCTTAAGAGCTTATAAACCACAGAGAATAAAAAGTGCTAAATAGAATGAAATGACCTGTCAAGGATAGATATAGTATTTGTGAATGACTTAAAAAAATTCCACCAGCTTCAAGCACTGCAGTCTCACTGACTATCTGTGCTATCTCAAAATTTGGTCTCTTTCTTTTTTCCCCCAAGTAAAGCGCCTTGATGGTCATTGATCTTTGATGATTGCTTCTTGAAAAGGACTAATTTTGTCTTACCATATTCAGTCCAGGATGAGATTTTGAAGCAGGAGAGGATGCCATTATGAGATTCGAAATAGATTTGAATCCTGCTCTTAGTATAATGAGCCTAATCTTGAATTTTACAAAACATTGAACAAAGTCAAGACAAGCGGCTCCCAAGAAGAATTAACCAATAAATACTTTACACTGCAGGGAATTTAATTATTTTATTAATGGAGAATAGGAGAATTTTCCATAGGAAATAAAATTACTGATTTCATACCCACGTCATTGTTAACCCTGATAGATGTATTAAATTGGAGAGCTGGGTGATCAGCTTGCATTTAACCTCTCTCAGGAAATATAGGATAGTGCTTACCCAGAAGCTCCAGTATATATTGATTAGGAAACTGAAGTTTTGTATGTAATCCTTCTTTCACTCCTTCTTTAAAGTCCTGTCTGTGTCATTCGTCATCATCCCTCTCCCACCGATTCCATCAGAACCTTTTCAGGGTTTAAAACTTTGGCCTGAACTTTAAATAGCAACTTGCCAGTCAAAGCAATATGAATAGCATATTCCTGTATGTTCCAGAACTGGCACTAAGGTTATAAGGTAACTTGTTTCTTTGGCATGTACATCACACAATCCAGTACAAGAGCACCTTTTCAGCCCTCCAGAGGGGCGCGCTTTAGGGAGGGAATTGTTAAAGCTCCCTTGGAATATCGCATGTTTCAAGGCACTGGTGTGCTACTGCCAGTCACAGACCAGCCCTGGACATGCCTGGTAATGAGGTGAGCCTGCACAGCTATGTGATCTGCCCCAGGATCCACACTGCAGTCCAGACATGGGAGAATGCAGCATAAAATGCAGCCTTCAGATATGTCAGTGTAGCAATATAGTGTGAACACATGAACTAGCTCCAGAAAGTTAGCTTGAGTACTGGTCTCTGCCAGCTAATGGTGGGTACACTGTTAGTGTGCAAGATAGAGTTGATCAAAGGAGGAGGAGGAACTAACCAGGACTATGCTCTCTGCCTTACCCGGTGTGCCAGTACTGTGGTCCCATCACTACAGCTCCAAGTGCTTGTTTTGTTCCTGAAGTTGCACAATACACCACCTGTGTCTGAAGAAATGAGCCTGGTGGGATTCAGAAAAGAACATGGTATGTGTAGGTTGTGGCTTTTCAGCTGGCTTCATGCAGAACTGTATAGAAGCTCTGCAGAGCTGCATGTTCCCATGGAAGACATTTCTGACAGACTACTAACTCTGTTTCTACACAGAATGCAGTCTACAGGAGGTAATTCTTCTCATTGCTCTCAGAGAAAAAGAAAAGCTCTAACCTGATAAAAAACCCCAATTCCTATCAGCTTAGGTTTTCTAGCCCTAATGAAAACCTAGTAGTATGTTACTGTACAAACAGTCCCATAGAAATCAGTGTCACAAGGCAGTGACGTACGTACTCGAAGACAGAATGGTGACAGCTGGTTCTAGTATGTGAGACCCTCTTATAACTCTAACCTGTGATTCACCCCATAGGAAAATATTTGGATAACCTTTCTGCAGTTAGAAGCATTACTTTGTAATTCAGATGTATGGGAATATTAAGTAATTATATTCCAATTATTAATTGCTATAAAAAGGCATGTCTGACATTTTTTTTTTTCTCTGCAGAAAAGAACCCCAACAAATTCTATGCATACTTCAATGTCAGTGAAATACCCTTCAAATTGCCCTTGGTAATCTGTGCCCATATCTCTGCTGCTCCAGTGACATAAGCACACCCCTTGAAGACTCTGCATGAATCAGTTATAGGCTTTTTAATAAGGAGCTTCTGCACTCAGAAAGGGAGGAAAATCATGAACTAGAGGGACCAAAGTATTATAGAAGCCCCAGTTAGAAGCTAATGCCCTACATCTGCGTATCTGAAGCTCTTTTGATCAGTCATATGTTTGGGTTATTAGCTCATATCCTTATTCCAGCACAAACACACTGCCTATTCACTTATCGCCTGTATGTCTAGACATAGGGGTACCTTTAGATGCCAGAGTGCCTAAAAACTGCTCAATAACAGAAAAAGATGGGGCCCTGACAGAGGGATTTAAGTAAAAGCATTTGGCCCATGCCAGCTTTTCCATACACCTGGGTTCCACTGATGAAGAATGTTGAAGGCCTGGCTTAAGTGATAAAAAGGGCATTTTTACTACATGAGCTTCTGAACTACCCCTTCTTCCAGCATAAGATAAACAGTTGGCAAAAACAAGCTCTCACCTCATGAGACAGGGATGCCAAACAACTTCTTCCTCTGTGAATGAAGAACTGCAATCTACATCATGTTTATCGAGATTTGTATTTGCTGTTTAGCCATAGAGGCAGCAGAGGTAATGTCCATATCAACCCTGTGCATGCCATAACCCATATGTTATCCGCAGGCTGGAAATCCCACCAGCCGATGCCGACATCTGTCAGCCCGCCGCTGCTCACTTTCACCTGGCGACTCATAAAAGCGGGCTGGAGGAAGCTGAGGACGAAATTTTTGGAGAGGGGTGTGTATGGGCCAGGGCTGTGTTGCTGTGGCGGGGTCCTCCCCGCACCAGGGGCCGGGCCGGGCTGCGGGAAAACCGCGGGGTTTGCAGCAGAGCCGAGCGGGAGGTGCGGGCGGGGAGTCAGGGGCTGCAAAGCGGCCGGCGGCCACCGGGGGGCTTCATTTCACCTAGAAAAGGAGCTCAGCCGGGAGCTGCTTCCCGAGAAAGCGGCTTGTTAGCGCTAATGAGAGCCTGGCTTTCCTCCTCCCGCCGGCGAGCATTTGCCGTTAGCTCAGGTTTTAGCCATTTAAAGATATCTCAGCCTCCTTGTTTATTTTGGAGATTTCAAGTCTGTCGGCCTTCACAGAGTTGAGGCTAATACACTTAAGCACGTTTTACTCTTCACACGAACCTCGTGTTACCTTGATAACAACAAAGGCTGTTTCTGGAGCAGGACAGCCCCAAATGTTGTGCTAAAAGCTCCTTACAGCCTACCAGACTCCTGTTCCTGCGGTGCTGCTCTACTTTTTGCTATAAACGGGTGTTTCAGTAATTTCTTGATTAAATAATTAGCTGTGAGAGTAATACATATTAATAACGATAATACATGGGGTTTTTTAAACACTTATATTCATTCATAAGATCTCAAAGTGCTTTTTAAATGAGGTCAGCACAATTAACCCTATCGAACCACTGCTGTGAAGAATTTCCAGATGTGCTCATAACTGATGCTCTCACTGTGCCTCACTGGGCAAATGGTCTCATTTCTAACACCCTCAAGCCAAGGCTGGAACCACAACCAAAACAGCAGGAAGCCCCCACATTAGATAAGGTTATTGATCACAGAAGCTGCTGCTGTCTTGAAAGGAGGAAGAAAACAGCCTAGAAGCATTTGAAAACTGCCCTGCTGTGGTTAAAATGGTTGGGGATCACTGAAGAGCTGAAATGAGGAGAAACGGCAGTTGGCAAAAACTGGAAGAGGTAGTAGTGAGAAGGAGAGTAAAGTTTCTTAAGTAACATGTAACTTAGAGAGCTGTCACAGTTTTTGAGATAGGTTCCTGCCCCTCCTGAGAGAAAAATATTCCCAGTGATCTGGAAGAACAAGGTGGCAAAAGCCCCGAAAGGAGGCCTCCAATTTTAGAAATTTCTCTCCTCTCCATAATCCCTCCACTTTTGTAACATCTTCTACGTATGACATACAAACTCTATAACTGACAAATCCTCTGTTTGCATTAGATTTAAGTGGCTTCCCTCCCATTGCTCCTCACTGTTAAAAATACATTACAGAAATTACTATCCTGTCTAGGAAAATGTGTGACGACTCTGGTGTCTGTCGCTTATTTCTAAAACATTTTGGCACTTTTCCTGCCAGGTTGTCTTTCTCTTTCAGCTGTGAGGTGGGAGAAGGGAAAGTGCAGGGTTAGGGTAAGATTTTTCAGTTTCCCTGGTTATAGCATGCACTCATTGCAACCCCCATGCCAGGCATGATGGGATCTAAATGCTGAGCAGGAGCAGTGAAATGCTCAGGAGGAAAGGAAAATAGAAAGCACAGAAAAGCCACAGTTCAGACTGCTGGCAGAATGGCTGTATCGAATCAGACCAAAGGTACAGGCCCAGGATCTTTTCTTCCTACAGTGGCCAATATTTACAGAAAGATACTCAGCAAACAGCAAGTGTAACATGACCTTTCCTGTCAAGTGACCTTTCAGCTTCAGCAAAGGGGACAAATTCACCATTGCTTTCATCTCCTTGCCACATGGGCTAAATTTGGCCCTCTGCATCCAAACAACACTTCAATCTCCTTCTCTCCTTTCACCAGCAGGCCTTTGGCTGATACTCCAGTGCTGCTTCTCAGGGGCTGCTCCCGTGGGGTGTTTCTGAGCAGTAATCATGCCGCAGAGATCCGTTTTGCCTCTGATAAGAGCTCAGCTCAATCTGCAGAGAAAGGAGGGGAATCAATCTGCCTGATTGCCATAGACCCTTCATTTTGCACCCCGCAGCCCCTTGCCAAGCGGAGCAGCAGGGGAGTCTCCGCTCAGTTGCTCCCAGCAGGTGTCACTATGGAATGGGAAAATGCAATTCCAGCGCCAGGAAAAGAGCCCGGCTGCAGGCAGAGCATCCTCTGACACTGCCGCCGAGGCAGCATGCCACTACGTCCAGGAAACTTTCATAATTAGATCTGAAACAGATGTGCTGCTGCCCTCTGCTTTCCCCATTTTTCTCCCCTCCGTCGCAGCAACCTTAGTAGCAGCTCAGAGGAATTTTCTCATTTTTTAAAACACTGCTTAGCAATGAAGGGACACCCATCTTCATGGATCACTACCCTGTGTCGTAGCACAGCAAAATAACGTGTAAAGTTTCCAGAACTGTTAGTAATTACTGATAAGCCCAGTTCAGCTCTCAGTTACATACAAAGCTGGGTAAACAATGGGAAGAAAAAATTAATTAGAGCCTGTGTTTGCTAAAGCTGGCTAGCGATTCCATCTGATCACGTTCCTGCTCTTTTTATTCCCTTTGCACAAACATTTGGGTGCTCAGGTTTTGCTGGCACCTGGGTGTGCAGGAGGAGCTTTTGTCTGTGCAAATAGTACATCTCTCCCAGGGCATGGGCCCTTCCAGCAAGTGCTTGCCCATGCTCTGCCCTTGTGTTTGCAGCTGGGAAGGTGTTTGGAGGCCTGGGGAGGTGGAGGTTAAATGGTCACCTCTCCTAAACAATACAGGGAGTCTCCACATCGGCAAGAGCAACAAGGGAAGAGGGAAGAGAGGAAAACCAGGAATGAGACACAGTGGGAAGCACACTCATCTGGAGGCATTTTGCATGTATTTTTATCCCAGAGTACTCCTGTGCAGTATGTCTTCTGTGACAGCAAGCACAGCTTCCATCAGAGGGGAATTCAGCATCTCACAGAAAGCTTTTCCTACGTATGCTCTGTACACACTGGTGACATGAACATTGGTCTTGGCTTGGATTGCCTCACGTTCAGGGAAAACTGGGGTGGGCCCGGTTCTTAGAGTTTTGTTGCAGCCAAATGGTGAGGCTTGGTGAGTGCTACATGGCAGCTTGAACACTGGGTGGGCTGCTTCTCCCTCCCTGATTCATCGTCAGGGACTTTGGCAACTTCTCTCTGTTCTGGGGAATGAGGGGGTCAGAGGGTGTTGCCAGGGCTCTAAAAAACATGTTCTCCTTCATGACTGAACCCCCTCACTACAGTAGGTCTGATTTACTAATGTCAAAGCTGTCTCGAGAAGGTGGTCAGACCAGATGACCTCCAAATGTCTCTTTAAACTAAAATAACTCCATAACTCTAGGAATATGGGGTCACATGTACTTAGCAATGTACTTGAGCAGAGCCCTTGTGTTTTCTGCATGTCATAGATCAGTTTTATGCAGTGGCAATGCCTGTTCTTCCACTCTGCTATTCTCAGAGATCAGAAAGAATGAATGCAACATCTCTTCCACCGATTATAAACCTGGTGTACATCTTTCCCTCTCCTTCATCCTGGAAGGAACTCAGATAACTCTGCAGATGAGGACCATAATTGGTCATGGGTAAACATGGAAAAGACTTCAGTGCCATCAGCATCCTCTGCCTTTCTCCATTCCCTGAAGTTCTCTCTCAGAGTCAAGGCCTCAGTGATTTCTTCAGATTCAGCTCTGAAGTGTAGAAACCAGGTCAGACAATCATAGGAATAGCTTGATGTTTTTCTGGCAGCCAACATTTTGGTGAGACGTGGCATCTGCTTAGACTCATGATATGTTTCTCCTCTTGTGAAGAAATGCTTGGCAGATGGATCCATAAAATCCTGCCCTTAAGTGCACCCCTTTTATTGGTGTTGTTTGTGTCCTGGTGCACAAAGCTGTGTTTTATGGGGTGCTGGGAGAGGCTCAGATCAAAGCTAATGTGATTTAACCATGATACTTTCAGCAAGAAGAGGAGTTCAAAAGATAGGAAATCATCTATGAAGACAATCAGGCTTCACATATCCTTCCTGTACTCTATGCTGAGTTGGGACCACAAAAAGAAGGGTTCTGGGCAAAGGCCTAATATCAGTCCCTGCCTTTTCCCATATGCACCCCATCTAACTTAGCCTGTGGGGTCTCCCCTTGGCCTCCAAACACAAGCATCTGCCGTGGCAGTGTGCTTCTAAAACAAACTTAGACTGTGTGGATGTAATTAAGTTACCCCTCTCCCTGTTCGAGGTACCGTCAGGAAAAAAATCATCTCTATGCTCTAATTTTTGTTTATTCTGAACACAGCTGTTGGATGTAAGCCATTCTAATTAAACTACAAACTTCTTTTGTAGAGAGCTCGGATGTCGCTGAAATCAATGTCAAGCATTACACTAGTCTGTATCATTTTCACTGAACTTTCTAAACACTGCTGGTATAGAGAAGGAGTAGCAAAAAAAAAAAAAAAAAAAAAGCGATCCCCAAAACAAGCCCCCAGATCCATTTAGTGTTGCACTTTGGCTGTCTCTGGGATCTCCATGGAATTTACAAAACCAGGAGCAGGGTCTGACCTAGGACGTCAGCTGGCAAATGTGGGTGGTACTCGGGTGTCAGATAAAAATTCCAGCCAACGAGAAGAAAGCCTCCTTCCATATCACAGAATCACAGAATGTTAGGGATTGGAAGGGACCTCGAAAGATCATCTGGTTCAATCCCCCTGCTGGAGCAGGAACACCTAGATGAAGTTACACAGGAATGTGTCCAGATGGGTTTTGAGTGTCTCCAGAGAAGGAGACTCCACAACCCCCCTGGGCAGCCTGTTGCAGTGTTTTGTTACCCTCACTGTGAAGGAGTTCCTTCTCATATTTAAGTGGAACCGCCTGGCTTCCAGTTTTCACTCATTGCCCCTTGTCCTATCATTGGTTGTCACTGAGAAGAGCCTGGGAGGTCACCCTTCAGTCTTCTCCAAGCTAAAGAGACTCAGCTCCCTCAGCCTCTCCTCATAAGGGAGATGCTCCACTCTCTTAATCATCTTTGTGGCTCTGCGCTGGACTCTCTCAAGCAGTTCCTTGTCCTTCTTGAACTGAGGGGCCCAGAACTGGACACAATATTCCAGATGTGGTCTCACCAGGGCAGAGTAGAGGAGAAGGAGAACCTCTCTTGACCTACTAATAACACCCCTTCTAATACACCCCAGGATGCCATTGGCCTTCCTGGCCACAAAGGCACAGTGCTGGCTGTCACGGAGGTACCCCGAGGTTAGTTTAAGGGACAACAGGGTCCAAAACAACTTTTATTAAACCGGTGAGAAACAGGATTTTAGCACTCCAAAATGACTTAAATAAAGGTTCGGATATCAGTTGAGGAAATTATTAAGGGGCAGCAACTAATACAACAGGCGGCCCACAGAGTGCATGCACGTGGCTTCACTCAAAACAATGCCGGAGGCGGCCCTGAGTCCGAGACGAATACACACTTGCCTAAACACGGTGTGGGATTATTTTTAAAGAGATACACGTACTCGTAGCGAGTACGGGAAGTGTACACTCGTGATTCCGCGAGGGTAAATTTATAATACACTTGCAATCCTGCGAGGGTTAATTTACTTATACATGCAAATGTGCACAGAATACTACACGTGCTTATGTGGAAGCACGGGAGGAAAATACACTCACGATTGTGCGAGGGGCTCTCGGCGGCCACTCGCGATTGTGCAAGGAAATAATTTATACACGTGCTCATTTTGAGCACGGAAAGTTACACATGCAAATGTGCACAGAAAGTACAAATATACTCGCAATCCTGCGAGAAGTTCTACTCACACCCGTGGCGGCAAGGCAAGCGGAGTCTCCATCCCGGGGAGGGGGGCTCTCGGCGGCATCATCTTGCTCGTGCTCCGAGAGACCCACGACAATGGGCGTAGTCTCAACGAGAGTCCCGTTTTTATAATGCCTGATCAGATCTGACTGTAGGCATTCTAGAAGCTTCTCTGCACCCCCACACTGGCTGTGGGTGCCCCTGAAGCCTCCAAACATCCCCCACACTGGCCGCAGGCGCCCAGCGGCTCACTGGCACCTCGGCACTCCCTTCTCCTAATGGCCCTGGCCAGGGTGCTCTGAGGCCAAACAAAAGAAGCTGTTAGCCTCAAACAGCAGAGAGAGAGGGAGATGTGCCTACTCCTTCCATATTGAAGGAGGGAGGGGGAGAGAGGGGGGTTTGCATTCTGCCACACTGGCTCATGCTGTCCACCAGGACCCCCAGGTCCCTTTTCCCTATACTGCTCTCTAACAGGTCATTCCCTAACTTATACTGGAACATGGGGTTGTTCCTGCCCAGATGCAAGACTTTACACTTGCCCTTGTTATATTTCATTACATTTTTCCCTGCCCAACTCTCCAGCCTGTCCAGGTCTCACTGGATGGCAGCACAGCCTTCTGGCGTGTCAGCCACTCCTCCCAGTTTGGTGTCATGAGCAAAATTGCTAACGACTCATCAATATACTCATCAACGACTTGGATGAGTATATTGAATAGTACTGGGACCAGTACCAACCCTTGAGAGATTCCACTAGATAAAAGCCTCCAACTAGACTCCGCCACATTGACCATGACTCTCTGGCTTCTCTCCTTCAGCCAGTTCCCTGTCCATCTCACTAACCAATAATCCACTCCACACCTCCTCAGTTTAGCTGTAAGGATGCTGTGGGACACTGTGTCAAATGCTTTACTGAAATCAAGATAGACCACATCCACTGCTTTGCCATCATCTATCCACCTTGTTATGTCCTCATAAAAGGCGATGAAGTTGGTCAAGCACGACTTCCCCTTGGTGAAGCTGTGTTGACTGTCCTTAATGACCCTCTTATCCTTGATATGGTTTGAGATGGTACCAAGGATAAGTTGTTCCATAACCTTTCCAGGGATGGAGGTGAGGTTGATCAGTCTGTAGTTACCCGTGTCCTCCTTCTTGCCCTTTTTGAAGACTGGAGTGACATTTGCTTTCCTCCAGTCCTCAGGTACCTCTCCCGTTTCCCACGACTTAGCAAAGATGATGGAGAGTGTCCTAGCAATAACTTCAGCCAGCTCCCTCAGTACCTGTGGGTGCATCCTGTCTGGACCCATGGATTTATGGATATCTGGATTGCTTAATTGCTCCCTAACCCAGTACTCATCAACCAAGGCAGACTCCTCCATTGTCCTGACACATTGTCCAGCACAAGGGCTCAATCAGGTCTTACAAATCAGACCTCAAGTTTAATATCATGCAGTGAGCACGTGCTGTGCAAGTTGTTCCCCATGTGTAGATTACAGAGGTGATGCTACTTTAACTTACATAGTTGCACCGATTGTCCAGCAGAAGACCTTGAGACCCTTTGCTGGTGTTGCAGGAGATTCTGGAACATGAGCCAGCCAAGTTGCATACACTTGCTCATACTCAATTAGCAGGTTCAGTCTGTGTGTGTAATCCACACTGCCTACAGTGCCAAGCCACCCCTTGCCCTGAGCAACTAATAATATAGAACTGCAAAGTACAGTTAATTAAGTAGTTAGCATTTATTCCATAGTACGTTCCGTATGTACAAAATGGTGTGTACTTTTCTGCTAGACAGGTAGGATGTTGCTCCCAGAGTTTTCTCTCATGGTCCTGGTCTCAGGTGCTGATTCCTTCACACACATTCCATGTGGGACCATGGCCTGCACCTGGAGTTGTGGAGGTCATGACTGGCACCAAAAACATTAATTCTTCTTTTGGGCTAAAGTCTTACTGGTCTTGAGGTCTGTACTTGTGATGGCCTTTCTTTGGCTACATTTTCCATCAGGTGTCTCCTAAATTAGGATCCCAAAGAATGTCTACAGCTGCAGTTCTTTGCTGTTGGAAAATAACAATATGGAGGGCAGTGGACAGGACGAGAAAAGTCACTTTTCTATGCTAGCATCAGGATTTCTGTGAAAGCTTCATCAGAGTTACTCATGGTCTTCACCACCAGTGTTCAGTCAAAGCACTGAAACACCATGCAGCAGCCTAATGCAGGGATTCTGCATGAGCTTTGGTCATGCACAGAGGTGAAGTGCTGTGACTTATAGGTACAGAGGATGTATGGGAAATGCTTTGCAGATAGCAAGGGTCTTGTTTTATAAGCTGCCAGTGAGTCCGCCTTCAGAGAGAAACATGTTTTTCAGGATGTGTATCATGTTGTTTGAAAGCAGATTTATGATGACTGCATTGTTAGTTATGGAGTGAAGAGAGATGCAGTGAAACTTTATAAGGACACTAAAAATCATTACAGAAAAACCAAAAAAACACTGGAGTTATTTATGAAAGATTGAGAGTTATCTGGAGGCTGCCATATGAACAAAACCCTATTTCTTCTCTGTCCCTGCTTGCTACAGTGAGATTTTGGCAGGATCTGCCATTTATCTGGGTCAAGGTGAAATATCCGTTTGGTTTTAAAGAGGAATCAAACATTTTTACAGCACATTTCGTCTTATTTAAAGTGTTATTCTCGGGATGTAAAGAAAGCTTGGCTACCACAATGTAAATGAGGTGTAAATCCACTGAAATAGACTCAGACTAGTCTAAGCAGAGACCAGAAAACAGTACCACATGTTTCTTAAAAATAAAAAAAAAAAAGAAAAAAAAGAAAAGAAAAAACAACAAACAAACCAAACAACAAAAAAGCTGGAAGAGAGAGTGAAAGATAAAGATGTATTTGAATGATCTGGTAATTATATGTACACCAAGAGCCATTCATTCATTTATCTATTCTTCCTTTGCCAGCACTGGCGAGCAGACAGAAACGAAACTCTTCCAGCCTTCTCTGTCATTCGCTGCTTCTTTCATCTGCTTTCCAATTTCAAAATCAAACATTGAGCTCTCCCTTCACTATGAGGATTTGTAAGGTTTCTCTCATGTTTCCTTACCTGAGTTGGTTTCCAGTTCGCACAGCAGTGGACAGGCCCAATACGAAAGGCTAAATGATTAGTTCTGAATTATTGCTTTCAGGAGAAAAATAGAAGATCATGAATCCAGCACGCTGGGAACGACACTCACCATGATGAGGAAAGTGTCTCAGTGTTGGGGAGGGCTGATGGACACATAATGGACACAGCCTTGTGCCACTTCTCTACCACTGGCATAGGGATAATCGCCCTACACGTACATTTCAGACTTATGGGAAGGCAAAGAGTCTACCCATAACATCTACAGTTTGACTTAGAACAAATACAACAATGATTAGGAGGAGAAAGAGCAAGAATTAAGGCAGTACTAATAAGATCGTGTAGTAACTGCCTACATGCACAATTAGACAGTTCCATGCCATTTTAAACTGGAGTTGTGTGAATAATTGATTTTTCAGTTCACTGGTCAAAATGAAAAAAAACTATTCATTTTGGATTGACCCAAACATAAAATTTTATTGGCTTTCATGGCAAAATGAAAAAAAAAAAGTTAAAAAAGTGATTGGGGTTGAAGTCAAAGTTAATCGTTCATTTAGTTGGGGGAATTAATTGCGTTTTTAATTTAGAGAAGTTTAGAAATAGTAATTTTAGAAGGTTGAAATATTGTGAAAATATGAAAATAATGTCTCGTTTTCGAAAATATCTTGTCGTCAATCAAAATTCTTAGCGTAATCAAGATAAAGTTAGGAACAAATTCTATCTGATCTGTTATAAAGCTAAGATTACAGAGAAAATATTAAAGTGGTTCTATAGGATTTTTTTTTAAGGTAATACATAAATAAGTAAATATAGCTTGACAAATGAAGAAAACAGTTATTCTTAAGCAGTCCATCCAAACAGCTACTGGGAAAATTACTAATTATCAGTCCCGAGAATCAAATCAAAATAAAATAATGTAAGGTGTCAGAGTATTCAGGTAAGTGTCACAGATTTGCACTATAGTTACAAAGTCATCATCCCTGCAGCAAGTGGTGATGACGATGGGTGCAGGGGAAACAGGCCACTTTGTGGTCTCACGTGGAGCTGAAGATGGAGGAGATCAGTGTCTGGTCATGCTGGCTGCCTGTGTGTTAGGTCCCCAGTCTGGCCATCTCATTTTCACTTACTAGGAAAAGCTGGTGTTTCTCCTGTGGGCTGGGCTTTCAAGGTTGCTCTTCTTCCTGCAACAGTTCGAAGATCAGAGAAGTAGCAGAAGCTATTTCCCCAGACCAGAAAGATGCCCATCACATGGATCTTGCAGGAGGTGCTTGGCAAAAGAACAGCGTTTAGTCATCTTTTTTGTTAGTCGCAAGTTCATTCCTCCCAACCCCTTAATTTTTCTTGTATTGAAAATGTTTTTGTCTTATGAATACCATCCACTCTTCATCAGTCCTTCTCTCAAGAAGTGTGCTTTATTTTTGCAATTCATACTTTATACACACTTTAAGATTACTGAATGGGCTACTTCTACTTGTATTAGCTGAGTAACTTCAGGCAAGGAAAGGAAAAAAAATGTCTAACATGACCACCCTTCCCACATCCATCTCTCAGCATCACCGACCTGGTGTGCTTGGTGCACTTGGCCTCGGCCTGGGTCAGGCGTGAGAGGTCTTGGAGGGGCCTGTATCGACCTCTCCTCATGCGGGCTCAGCACAAGAGTACAGGCAGCTATTTGCTGGTCTGAAACCTAAGCAGCTATTCAAAATGAAGACACCCTTATCCAGTTAGATTACAGAAAACAGTGGGTACTATACGTGCCATCGGTCCATCCTTTGGATGCTGCTGAAGCAATCAGATAATTCATTTATTTTATATTAAAACTTTATTAGAGACAGCCAATCTTGCTTGCCTTTATGTGTTTCTCTATTTTGTTCTCCAGAAAAACAGAAAGATAGAATGAAAATCACACCCAGATGTGTTTGTAAAACGATTAATAATGATAAAAATAACATCATCACTGTCATTATGAATGTACTCTGATACTCTTTCACCTTATAGATCACCTTATCATGACTTCTGTGCATCTCTGTGCAAAAGAAAAAAAAAAAGAAAGCTTCTCATGGTGTATAAGGAAATTGAAACCTGTTTATTTATGACTGGAGAAGAATGAGCTGCCTCATTAATGTGGTATAAAATGGGTATAATTCAGCATTCCATACAATCCTCTGTGACGTGTTGACAGGTGCTGTCATGCACTATCACTTTTAGGTTATTGCACTCTAATAGACTACAATTATAGCTCATTTAATATGATATGACAGTGGGAAAGCACGAGTGAGGTTACAAGCAGTTATACTTACAAAACAAGCTGATGGCAATGGGTATGGCTACAGGTAAATATGGAGGGGCAAATGCCTTTTCCACCATTACAGGGCCCAAATCTCTGTGTCTATGGGCCTTATACATACAATTCTTGCAAAGAAACCTTTGTGTCTAGCCACTTGCTCTCATCTTCTCTTATTTTCCCCACAAATGCCAATATTACTGCTTTCAGTTGTGCCTCCTAATGTCGCTCCAACAGTTGAAACCACAGCAGGGGGTGGAGTAGGCTTGAAGAAAAGCCGAAGCTGTAAGTAGCATAAGATTTATAACAGTTGGCAGCCCAACATCTCATCTCATCTCATCTCATACAAACAACTCGGTTTCCTTTTGGCGGCCTGCTGTGCCACTAACAAGGCAGGCTACAAAATTCACCCACTGGGTGACGGGGAAGGCAGCGCCAAGCACATGCCAGCATTGTTTTCATATGGTAGGAGGGCGGCAGAAAAGTTGGACCCTGCACTTTAGTTTCACTCATTAAAGAGGAAAACTAAAGAACTGATGCTGGACAGAAATATTTTTAACCAGTTTAAAAAAAAAAAAAAGTGTCCCTTCAGGGAGGTTAAAGATTTCTCAACAACATTTGCAACCCAAGCATTGCGGGGTTTCATCAGGGCAAGATTCACACTGCGGCCATGTAGGTAGCAGTATGAGCCACAAAGATGCCAGCTAGTCTGTATTTTTGTGTAAGCTGTATACTGAAGCGAGTGCCTTCACTACTTTCTTGCTTAAAATGTATTTCAGATATTGTTTTAAACACTGAGGCTGTAGTTGTACTTGCACACTGAGCAACTGTAGGATATACTCCTTCTGGCAGTTGCCACCTACTTAAATCTAAGGATTTAAACATAAAAACCTAGAAGCTGACTCTGTGCGATGTTTTCAGAAAACCAGCTTTCAGATCCGTGCAGCCATGGTGCCTCGACAGCTGGGTCACGCCATATGGGTGCAGATGCCACCTCTCCGTTTCACACATCCATGGAGCCAGAGTAACGCTCCTTAACCAGTTGGTAATGAAATATCTCCTTTGCATTACAAAGAACATGCTTGTTCACTGAAACTCTTTCCTCATCGGCAGCAATCACACGCTTGGCATACCTACTGGAAGAGTATACACGCAGCCTTCCCTGCTCCTCCTCAGCAGCATAGAAGGCTCAGCTTGGTGAACCATCACCCTCTTCCCTCTGTTTCCGAGCAGCCTCTTCTCTCCTTCAGATTTCAGTTTTCCCTGCCAGTCATCACACCTTTTCCAACCTCCAGCACTCACCATGTCCTCTGGGTGCCTGCTCTGGCTCCTGCCACAGGCTCAGAGAAGGGGAAGGGAGGTGGCTTTCTGGTCAGGTCCACGGGTGGGGCTGCTGCTCCTCTGCTAGTGGGAAATGATTTTCAGCCAGCCCTATGTACCCCAAAAAATGGGGTTTTCTGACCACAGCTAATTTTCAGGGGAGATGCCTATGCACACTTCAGCTTGATAATCACAACTGGTTACCACGTCCTGAGGGCTTGCCCAAAGGATATGTACTGGAGCCATTGTCACAGATAAACCCTGTTAAACTAACTTTGCCCTCTGGTTCTTAAGGAGATTGCAGTGCTATGGAAAACATCATAAATAAGTCTCCCTGCTAAAAATGGTAGCATGCTATTTTGCATCTTTTTATGCTATTTTATGCCTCCATCCCAAGGGAAGAATTGAATTAATACAGCATATTGGGATGCTGGAGAGAAAATATGAACAGTGCTGATATAATCTCGCAACACTTACCTTTAATATTATTGCTAATTTGGGGCAGGACTCTGAAAAGCTCCTGCTGCTTTTTGGGGAAGAACTTCCTCTGCAGAGCAGTGATACTTGGGATCCCAATCCCTTGGTTCCTTCTGACAATCTCCCATTTAGTGTCACTGTTATTTTTAAATTTTCCTACAATAATGACAAAATTGTGAATATGAACGTAAACAGGAATACTTTAGTGCCAATTTGACATTCGGAATTGAATTAACCTAAACAATATCTGAATATTTAGACTGCATTCAGAGCTACCAGTCCTTTTCTTTGTTGTTGTGACCAATCTCAAACCCAGTAGCCTTTTTTTATTTAAAAAGTACTAAAATTTTGAAAATTGCTTTAGTATACCAGTAATGTGACCTAGTTGAGGTCTTCTAAGAAAGTGTGAGTGCTAACACTGTCGCGACAATTGGTATCCTGCAGGCTGAGTACCACAAACACTTAATCTTCACAAACACAAGCACCTTCAAGTATTAAGCAATACCTATTGCTACCATTAAAAAAAGAGAAAAAAAAATTGAGGCTGGAGGAGCACAAAGCAGGAACGTTCGCTTCTGAATTTTCTATTTTTTTCCCGTTTGGCATGAAAAGCTGTCTCTGTAAACTGAAGAACAGTTGGACCCAAAGCTTCTGCCCCTGATCAGCGTTTGGTTGGCAGGAACTGTGTTCTCCTTGGTTTTGGTTGTTACTTCTTTTGTCGGTAGCTGAATAAAGACTGTCAGTGAGTGGGGAGGTTAGGAAGTGGAATGTGAGTTAATGCTGCATGAAATGGAAATAAAAATCCAAGTGAATTTCTATGACTATCTTCTGGGGGTTCCCTAAGGATGCCACAGATGGCATGTGGACCTTGTGCTTTGGACTGCACCCAGCAGGCACCTGTAGGTGGGTCTGGAGGGTGAAAGGAGCAATGCCAGAGAGAGCATTAGAAACAGAGGTATTGTTTTTCTGCAAATTGTCTGTCAAACAGCACCAGCAACCTTTCCTGTTACAAACTTTGGTGATTTTATCACACATCTTTTAATACTTCATGCTTGTAAGAAGCTCCCTTCTCATCCTTGCTTCCATAGTCCTGGGAAAGGAATTTATTTAGCATACTTTGCTATGTACACAAACTTCAGTTGTGGCTGTGTCGTTTTAGCTATGTTTTCAGGAGCTAACGTGCTGCACTCTGCTACTATAGGATGATTTCTAATACATTTCATAAATTTAATTCTGAAAGAAAATGTCAAGTAGAGAATTCAAAGTCCTGTTTTTAATGCCTTTCTTCGTGAACTGCTCACTGTGGTTAATGCCATAACCTCTACTGGTAACACAGAGTATTATTAAAACCAGGCATTCACAAATCAGCAGGGAGATAAAGACCTGAAAGGTTTTTTGTTTTGTTTTTACTTTCAAACAAGCATGGTCAGATCTTTGCAGGTTTCTCTAGGCTTTAGGCTCTGTACTGTTTTTGGCTTGACCAAAACCATGCTGAAGTGGTAAGTATTATCTTTTCCCTCTTTGTTGCCAAGAGTTGCGACCTGCAGGTTTTCTATTAATCAAATATTCAGACATATGTATGTGTGAAAAAAAAAAAAAAAAAAAGAAAGTCTGGTACCTAAGTGGTTTTTTTTAGACTACAGGCAGCATTCATCTATTTTGCCCTCACATAAAAAATACTTTGGTAGTAACAAAATAATGAATTGAGGCACCGCATTTTTAAAAAGAGTTTAAGATTATTGAACACTTTCAAAATCAGGTTCCCTGTGAAAGAAATATTTGTATTTTTATTTCCTCACACAGTCACACTGAGAAACAGGGGGTCTCATTAGAATTTGCCCAGTAGGGCACACTTCTCCTTTCTCTTTCCCTTCCTTCCTTCCTTCCTTCCTTCCTTCCTTCCTTCCTTCCTTCCTTCCTTCCTTCCTTCCTTCCTTCCTTCCTTCCTTCCTTCCTTCCTTCCCTCCCTCCTTCCCTCCTTCCTTCCTTCCCTCCTTCCTTCCCTCCCTCCTTCCCTCCTTCCCTCCTTCCCTCCCTCCTTCCCTCCTTCCCTCCTTCCTTCCCTCCTTCCTTCCCTCCTTCCTTCCCTCCTTCCCTCCTTCCTTTCCTCCCTCCTTCCCTCCTTCCCTCCTTCCTTCTTTCCCTCCTTCCATCTCTCCCTTTTTCTTCTCCCTCTGCATGTCCCTCTCTCCTCTCTCTCTCCTTCAGCTGTTTTCAAGATAAAACCTATCCTTGCAAATTCATAACTGACAAGGCTGACAACTAGAATATTTACTGGAAAAACAAGAATGCACAGCAAGACTTCATGATTCTCTCTCATATGTCTTTCTTTATAGGGTACATTCTACAGTATTTGGTGCATGTGTCAATGGAGATGAAAAGATACTTTACAGGGAAACAGAAATCTATTTCCAATGACATTACTATAGCACAAAATGGAATACTATGAATGACAGTCACTCAGATTTCCATAAATGCGACTCTTCTATAAGTGAAATTCTGAAGTGATTTTTATTTCTAATGTCACCCTTGGATGCTCTGCTATGTCATCCTCATTTTCATCAGAATAATTATATTTAATTTGGGGGTTTAGTCTATCAGAAGTCTACAAATTTGTTTCATCAGTTAACACTAGTCATTTGTCAAAAACAGGCAATAAGCAATGATTTTTCTGTTTCACTTCTATACTGTATGGGCATTCTTCCATGGTTAAAATGTTATCACTAGGGGAGGAAAAAAGAAAACACGTTTTATGAGTCTTTCCCAGTGAACACAACAGTCTTTGTCTGTCTAGGTTGGTAGGCCAGTTGGACCTTGTGTTACATGAAGATCAGAATACCTCCCAGCCAAAAAGGAGCAGCTTCCCCAGTGAAAGCACAGTAGTTTAAGTTTGAAGAGTGTGTGTATGGGAAGCTGGATTCAGGGAGTTTTCTTTAGCAGCAAGTTATGCAGAGTTTCAAAATGGAATCAGTGAAGTCAAATCAACCTTCCAAGTCCATTTCAGGCTTTCTTTTTTATTTTTTATTTTTTTTTCTCTTTGGACATAAAACACTTCAAATAAAAGTTCTATTAATAAAGCTCTAACCACAAATTAAATATTTCTGCTGACATTATTTGACTGATAATATCAATTTCAAAGTTCAAATTTTAATAAGGTATTACAAAGCATAGGAAGAAACAAGCTAATCAAGCCAAGTTTCATATTTCCCCTCTTTGTATAAAATGATAAGTGAATTTAAAGCTATGCTTTGTCTCTTTAATATCTGCTAAATATGGATGAATTACTGAATATATATTTATTCTTAGCCTCATTTGAAGGCAAATATTTACAAGGCTTTTCTCTTGTAATCTGATTTTAATATCTCAACTGAAAATGATTCATAACATTTGGCTTCAAATACCCTGTAGTTAAAGAGGCCAAAAATTAATTAGCTGATTCTAGAAAGGCTTTCTTGGAACTGACCTTGAAAGGAAAAAAAAAAAGAGGTACTGTTTATCAGATCATTGTTCATTGTTGTTGCTTGTGCAAAGAATTTCAGGAGTAAATAACAGAGACTGGCAATAACTTGTGTCTGATCCTTGGTGCTGATGTACATGTACATCCTTTAGTTTTCTGTGGCTCTTCTAGTAGGGCTTCAGGGGCCAAATATCTTCTGTCCTTTTGACATGGAAATTGTTCAGACAGGCACTGGTATGTGAAATGGGTTAGGACTGTTATGCAAGCAATGGGAAGCACCTCCTTTAATCTGTTGTCCAGATTAAAATGCAGTGAGTGCGGAAATACTCACAGGTCCTTTTTTTAATTTTTTTTGTTGTTGTTGTTATTTTTTCTTGCATCTTATAAATATACTCAGGAAGCCATCTGGGAACAGAAATACTCTCTAAGTAACGCTGACCTGAAATGCAAGTGTCTTTGTGAAGTCAGTTTCTTTCCTTCCTTTGAAAGACAATCTTGCTGATGCTGACTGCTAAAAATAAGGACGCAAATCTTTTCCAGCATCTGGAGTTTTCTGCACTTTAATCCGTTCATTTCCTTGTGTATTGTTATATAGGTATTTCTGTGCACATTCTGATTAATGTATAAATATATATTTTACTCAGTAGGATTAGAGTCAAGTGGGCCTGATTCTCCATGTCCTTGCATCTTACATGATTTGCTTCAAGTGTAGGTACAGCCCTTTTAAGGACTGTAATTTTAAAAAGAGCTTTAGGGAATTAGATTAACTATTTCTTTGCCACTTTACAAATAGTATCCATCTATTGTGAGCTAAAAACAAATCTTTCCTCCGTCTTTCTTTTTTGGCTAAATACTTTTCTAGAAACCTGAGCTGTGGATTATCTTCTGTCCCATTAAAGCAGCTCTTTCCAAAGGGTCCAAAACTGCCTTGTAGCAAGAATATTACTGTAAGTGTGTAGTGGTTTGTGTGCAGGTATTAGAGAGGTATTTACACTGTCTAATTGCCAGTCATAAAGATGCAAATGAGCAGTTTAGCAGCCCTTCCACAGGCCACCTCAGAAACCACCTCTTAAGTTTCTGTCGTGAGTTGTTTGCACTGTATTTGAGGAGGTCTCCAAATTAAGAGGGTGTGCTGACTGTCTGTACTGTGTGTGTGCTCTGGGCCATGGTTCATTCAGCTTTGCAGTAAATCACAAATTTGCTTTCCCGATATCCATCCTCCTTCCCTTCTACGAAACTGGGTATCATGGTAGGTGTGGTGTCCTTGGTTTCTACAGCCACATTATCTGAATAATGTATCAATGGCAAATACTGTGATAGTAGGTGCTCTCATGTAATCCTGTGTTAGGACTTAGATTTGTATAATCCGAATATTTGTGATCCTTCTGCTTGCATATTAGGTTGGCACTTATCATCCTTAAAAGAATCAAACAGTAAAAAATACTTCACATAATTTCTCCAGTAACGATGAGCCTTGGCTTGCCATAAGATAAGGTCTTATGATGATTCTGAGAATGGCAGAAATCTGGTACCAGGATACTGATTCAGCTCTAATTTCATAAATGTGAACCAGGTCAGGAAGCCTTTCAGGATTTCAGTTTTTCGCAGAAAGGAAACCAGAACGAGATTTGTATACTTAACCAAACAGGAGTGTAGCATCAGCTCCAGGGTTTGGGGTTTCTCAGTAATTAGTGTCTGCTTTGGTTTTGATAGCATTAACTTTTAAAAAAGCCAGTGGGATTTATTCAACATTAAGAGAAAAGCATGAGAATTATGCATGTACATACACACTCTGTGGGATTTTGTCTTTCCACATGGGTGTGTGTGTGCATGCACGTGTGTTGTGTGTCTCAGACAGCCCCGAATGCCCATCTGTAGGCTGGTGAGAGAGTGGACCAAGGATGCCATGAAGCTGGTAAAGCTGAGGTGATGTGCACACTCCTGGTATTCGTCCCAGCATGTCATGCATCCTTTATGTTTCCTACTATAAAGATGTTGATTTTTCCTTGAGTAGCCTTTCATACAAGGCTTGGAAGTTTAGGTATGCTTCTGAGACTTTGCCACTTTGGTGTTGTCCTGTGTTGCACTGTTATTCCCTGAATTAATGCATTTAACAGAAGTTCTCCTGGCAATGACGGAAAAAGTCAACAACTTGCTGGTGCCCCTGACTTATTGAAGGTTTTATATTTCAAGAAACATGAGGGATTGTAAACCCACAATTAGCACTTTGGATCAAGTTGCATCTAACAGGAGTAATTGCGTTTTTATCAATGAATGGGTTCACTTTTAATGGTTTTTCCCTATCCACAAGGTTAGCTTTCTCTTGGTATAATTGGTAACTTTTCATCTTCTCTTAATCGAAACAATTTATGGAAATGCAAGATACATTTTGCTTGAGAATGGAATTGAGGCACAGTTTCAGGCAGTCTCATACAGCTAGTTGAAGGTGGTAGTTTGCTGTTTAAAAGCTTCTACTGTATACAGCTCCATATCTTTCTTTTTATCAGCATAGTGTGATCTAATAGCCACAGGAAAGACAGAATATCCAGAATAACCAGAAACTGCTGCAGGGCTGTATGATTTGGCAGAATCCTACCTATAATCAGAGATCTTGAGCTGAGGAAATGTGAATTAAAAAAATAAAATAAATGCAAAATGATTTGTGTCTTGCTTGTCTTTGTTTTTTTTTTTTTTTTTTGTAAAAATGTCGAGCATTGCTTAAGAAGTCTGAACTCCTGATTTTGCACTTCTGCTGCTATTACAAAAACAAAGGAAGTAATATTTTCAGTGACCATTTCTGTGTACATACTATCTGTGGTTCTGACATAGTCTTCTCACTATAGTAGCCACGTCTATCCCTTCTCACAGTAGCTCTGTTGCTCTGACCTGTGGTGCCACTGCTTATTTCCTCCCCCTTCATTATCTTGTGTAGTGGGCTTATAAAAATCCCTTCTTTACCATACAGCTAGGTGACCTAGTCTGGGCTGGCAATAAAAAGCATGTGCTACAGGAATACCAGAGAGCTTGCTGTGATCTTTGACCAAAGTTGTGCTGGTGTTTGTTGCTGTATAGTTCCTTTTTTCCATAACACACCCTTACCTATTACCATTACCACCATCATATTAAAATAACTCAAAAAAACCAAAAAAGGGATTCTTTGAAAGTAAAGTTTAGAAGCTAAGGATATGGACACTGGATAGTTAAGATGTTTTGACAAACATAGCTGCAGGAAGCTAGCTAAATACACTACTGAATTACCAGATCAATCCAAAGAACTCGCATAAGGTCTGCTGGTTTACAGTTTATTGAGTGCTCCTACTCACCGGGTATTAGGAAGTTATGCTACAGAGTTTACAGCATAGTATATACACTGCACGGCCTGTTATACCCATAATCCATATTTTAATGCTTTATGTCAGGCATCCCTGCTGCCCTCTAACCATTCTTTAATAATAAGACAAAAGTGATATTTTAGGGTAACAGTTAATAAATAACGTGACTTATCCAATCACACCTTTCACTAAAATATTATTATCTTTTGACAGGTTCATTACTGTAGAGACATCAGGGACTGATGAAACATTGTCTAATTCTACCACTAGTACATTTTCTGTAGTTGTCTTTCTTTTAATTTAATTCTCCTACTCTGAAAGCATACTGTCCATTGCAATTATTGAATGAGCATTTAATCTAGCATAACTAAGGCATTTTAATCTTTTCTTATGGAAAAATGATTAAATGGTCATAACATTCCTATGATATGTACTCATCTACTCCTGACTTAGAGCATCAAAGTTTGCTTCTTTCTGATAACCAAACCTCAAGTAAGGTTCTAGCTTTACTGCAGCACGGTGGCTGTCTGAGCAAGAAGATGACTGCTATTTATTTCATGATATTGCAGAGTCAGATTTGTCGTTATCAGTCACTTCTGGATTGTTTTTGGGCAAATTCTGCATATGCTAGTGACTTTTACTGGGTCACATTTAGAAAAATACATTATTTTTTAATTCAGAGATGTATGGATAGTACAACTCCGAAATATAACAGTTTGAAACAAAGCAAAAAGCAAAAGAAGCATGCCAACAACACTTCCTGCATACTGATGTGATCATATTTCAAGAAATCAGTATCTTGCAGTCTGGGGTGTCATTTTTGTCTGACATTACATGTACAACTTCAATAGGAAGTTAATTTGAAATATACAAACATACATGCAGAAAATACTGGTTTTCAAGTTTGCCTGCAAAACTTGGCTAGAAGCAGAACGCATCCCTATCAAAAGGGCAACTGAATAAGAAACTCAAATTAACCATCCCAGAAAAAAACCCAGCAGCTCTCAACCTTTTTTTCTTACTGAGATCCAGCTGCTATCTCCCCAGGACAGCAGTTCCTGTTGACAACATGGAAAGGAGCAGTAAGTTCATTGCTCTTTCAGAACATGCTGCAATCTCCAAATTCCCCTGGAGAGAATGTATCAGATATCCAGAGAGCTCTGCTTCAAATCAATTCATAGACTTTAAAAGAGATTTCAATAATGGGTAGAGTTGTGAAAAAGAAAGCTAAATTTATCAGAGAGAGTTTCTGCTCACTCCAGTCACCCAGACAGCTGCTTTTTAATGGCTCATTATTTTGCTCGTAAATAACTAAATCTGTACACATTATAAAAAAGGGTTATATGTAGTTCCTGACCTTCTACCCATATAATAAACAGAAACTTAGGTAATGAGTTGTTGGTTTTGCACAGAACCATAAGTAAAGTCATGCTTCTAAATTCAAGGAGAAGGTGCTGGTACATATGTATACCTTGCAATATGCTTAGCACATACTAAAAGTATGACTTGACCAGCTTGATATTCAGGTTGTCACCATTCAATAACTCTCCATCCCATGCAAAGATGAAAAATGTTTTAGTCCACCCTCACCAGAAAAATACAGCTGTCTACAAAAATATATAATATTAAGGTATTTTGTCCAGTTACTGTAAATTTTGATTTGAAAATTTCAGTGCAGGACATCATAATCTCCCATATCCATGGGAGCTGGTTACCTTATAGCCCTAGGATCTTCTAAAGATCCCTTGCTTGATTCCCCTTCTTCCTGCCTCATCATCTTCATACCTCTCATGAAGCTGAAGTGTTGTACTGTGAGAGTCTCTGGTTTTAATAAACTATGGTGTGGGTCTCCATTGACCAAATGGCCAATGTGAGACAAATAAGTGGTCTAGAAGACCAGCAGCCCATGTAGCAAATGCCGTCAGTGTGAGTGGCAGCTGATTCTGACACAAGAGCATCACTAGAGATAATGATACTCCAAAATCCAGCAGAGGTAGTAATGGACAAACTGCATCAGCTCCTACCTCACACAACTGTCTTTCTATTTCTCCCCTAAATTCTTAGCTTATGGTTTTGGAGGACAGAGGTCTTTTTTTTTTTTTTAAAGATGCTTCCCAAGCACATTTCCTACCCTGCTGGGGTCAATTCCTGCTTGCAATTGGAGGATTCATCTAATATTTTTCTTCCCAGACAAATACTGACAAGAATTGTTGGTCCTGAATACAGCAGCTTTCTGTGAGGGCAGCTGCATGGTGAAACTGTCTAAAATTTAGCTTTAGCAGTAGCTGCAGAAAAGCTCATCTTTATTTTAAAGGTGAATAATCATGGACATCTTCTTTCATGCTGACAGCGTAATGTGTGGAAGACTCCTCTATTCCTACTAGCAATGAATGGAAAAGACTACTTTTGTTCAGTTTTGAACTTGCTTGGTCATTAGGGGGTTTGCAAGTTCACTTCAGACTTAAAGGTTATAGTGCCTGTGTGCTACTGGAAAAAGATCAAAGCAAGGAAAGGAACAAACACTTAAATCATGTTACAGAGGAGGGACACTTTTCAGGCTTGAACATTTACTATGGTATTAGTTCATACTTTTGATCTTTTAAATAAAAGGATGGATGACCTTTCAAAATATCAGGGAAAACATTCATTAACTTTGCATTAACTGAGTTCTTAAAACCTAAAATTATTACAAAATATGCAATAATTGTGCTTATCTTTGCTCTCACTAATGCAGAGAATGCACCTGCTTTTAGATCAATGTTGCAGGTGTAAACAGGATGAGGTCTGTCTATGAGTTGTCTAGGGACATTTCAGGAATGTGAAGACTTTTGCAACATGGACATCCCAGGTCTCTTCTTTCTTCACATGGAATAACCATGTTTTGTTATATGTGACAGGGAAAATTGCTCACAGTGCTGGGTCATGTAGATGGGGAATGTGCTTCCTAGCCATGGGCACTGGAGGGCAGGACTGCTTGCTGCATTCTGCACCAAAATGTAGCAGAGAACCAGCATCTCTGCCTTGCAATGTGATGGAGATAACTTCCCCAATTTTTTTACATCCTATCTCTCCAGATTATCAGTGGTCTTGATCTTTCTTTCATGCCTGTGATCAGGGGAAAGATGAAGGATCATTTATATTTTCTTATTGTAATGTGAGTTAGACATTGGTGGGAAAATACTAAAAGAAACCTGTCACCCATCTATACAACTCTCCATTGTTTCTCCCTCTAGGTAGGAAGCCATTTCAAAGGGATGATGCTGTCACTGTCTCTATCCTTCTGTGCAAAGCTATCCAAAGAATTGGTACATAAGTATTTTTATTTTTTTCCGCAGCTCAGGAGTGTGCTGTTGAAGCAAATCTACCCTTAGCTGTTCTTACCAGTTTGGTTCACATCATGGGGTCATCTCAGGGTGTGTAAAACCAATTCTTAACATTGAAACTAAACCAGGAGATACACTCCAGGAATACACCTAGTGTTCTACCTGTGGTAACAGGTGTTGAAACCATAGGCTCAGTTTAATGTCCTCTCATGACCATATTGTCTCTTCAGCCCTTCTTGACTCAAATCCAAAATAAGGGCAGTAATTTCCTTAAGTCATCGTTAGGTTAATGACAAAATGAGGACTTCACCTTTTCTGTCTTTGCCACAGGTGAAATCACAGTACTTACCAAAGCTCCTTATCTTTTGTGTTCTGCGCTTTGACACTCCCTATTTATTTGCTCATTTTCTTTGCCTTTTCCTGTGTCTTGTTCCATGTCTGATTTGAAACCTCTGATTCTCTACAGAACTTACCTCTGTCTGCCTTCTGTCTCCCATTCTTCTACTTCCCTAAATCACTTTCTGCACTAAAACAAAGCTTATTGGCTTCCCTTCAAATCACAAAGCATGCATTATTTTTGTTTGGAGATGACTGGAAAAAATGTTCAATTTAAATAGTATTTATTTGCTAAATATGCTGATTCATTCAAACTCAAACTTTTCAAAATCCTGATAAATTATTCTGTTCTGACCTTCTCTGTATAAAAATTGCTATTTCCAGCTCAAAATAACTGATTGCTTTTTAAGCTAGACTAATTATACTATAAACTTTTGTAAAAGTCTGAGATGTGAAGGAAATATTTTAACTGCTTTGATATAATTTTCCCCCCGACTCTTAATGTGGGAAAAATTTCAAAATGCTGACATTTGTCCCAGCTTGAGGATGAAAAAAATAGAAATCTAGAAATATTTTGCTTAGCAAGAAAGCCATATGGTTAAGATGAGCAAAATGCACATATGGCAACAAGATCATCTCCTGTAATTCAACCCATTAGTGCAAGAAATTTGTTCAGACAGGTATGGAGTTTGATTTTCATTTATGTTCCTGCCATCTCATTCTTATCTGGTGATAAAAAAGGCCCTGAAAAGCTAACAGTGAATATAGCATATGCTCCCACTAAAAGGTGTCAAAATCTTCTTGCTTCCTTATGCCGAATTAGGCTATAGTGTGTGTATGTGTATTTGGTCAGAAGTTGAGCCCCTTTTTTTTCAGTATTTTCTTTGGTCTGAAATTAAACAACTGTAAAAAAACCTGATGAGGATTGCAATATTTTTACACTGAAACAGAATGAAAATCAATGTATTCTCTAACTGGTATATATACTCCCCTTTTCCTACTGGACAATCCCTGTTCTGACAGTTTCTTATTGTCCAAAGAGTTGGTTCCACTGTCTGCAGAGAGACTTCTTTGTGATGAAGCATAAATACAACCACAGATTAATATCCTCAATTTCAAAGGGGTTTTCAGCAAAGGTGTTCAATGGTCAGTAAACAAGCAAAAATTATGTAATTATCCTGTATATCTAACTCCCACTGCTGGCTTCAGGGACATTTCAGAAGCTTCGTCATCATTTCTACACATGTTTATCCCAGTTCTCTGGAACACTGCTGACAATTTATTTGGACAAGGCTGAAAGCCTTGCTAGTTCAGCTCTCATGTTGTTGAATTCCATGCCTGGGGAAGCTCTGTGGCTGAAGGGATAGGGCAGAGTGTGCCTCAGGTCCAATGAGGGGTCTCAGGTACATCCTTTCTGTACTTCAGATACTGATACTGTCTACTTCTTTAAAGCATTTGCAAAGCTTGATAATGTCAATGGAGAACATTAAGCAGAGCTGATACAAAGTCATGGTCATTGGAGGTGGCAACACCACACTTTAACACAGCAGTATTGTTTCCCAAAGAGTGTTTTCAAACAAAGTTGTACTGATTTCTGTTTTGATTTAAATGCTGCTTGCTTATGTCAGGAAATATTTATTTCCAATGAAACTCCCCTAAATTGTAGCTTCTACATACTCTGTCTTCCAGCTTCTGCAAAGCCCTATCTTCCAAACTCTGTGCAGCCCAGTTAAATCGAGCTTATATTGTTACAAATTCAATACTACCATGTATTAGATCACTGAAGAAAAGCCAAATGGCAGAAAGACCACTCGACAAAGTCAGATAATAGAGAACACAAGTAGGACGTCATGCTACCAAAACATCAGTGTTTATTATTATTATATAGAAAATATTTAAATTCATAAATTATGCTAAAATTGAATAGCAGTTATAATACTCGGATATGTGAAGCAGAATGGAGTGACATCTGCACTGGTGGTTAGATCTAGTGACTGTGAATCTTTCTGTGTTTAGATCCAAAGACTAACCCTCCTTCTGACTTTATGTTCTCTATAATAAACTTCCTGAACACTGTAAAATTAAAGGATGAGCTGAAAACAATATGGCTTTCTAAGCTCTATCTCTATCTAACATAGTCATTTTATTAAAAAAGTATCTGTGAAAATCAAAACAAAGGAATTTAAACACACTGCCAAGTTGTTCCATAGATATATCTAATTTTCTTTTGTTTGTTATTTATTTTCATGTTCAACAGCTTAATATCATTCAGTCTTTGCCCTCAGGTTTGTTTGGGAACACGGATTAAGAAGACTGTCCCAGGAGTAGATTTTACTGTCAAAACCATCAGGATCTGTGTAAATCCATTGCATATGTTTAGGGGACAAATTAACAATGCTATCTAAGTCTTTTGATAATGCAATAGCTAGCAGGTATGCATAAAGAAGACTAAAAGCAGTATCTGACATTGTTCAGTGTCAGCAAATGGCTGTTCAAACATAAGAAAATGAGCACAAAGTTTGGCTGACTTTAAACACTTAATTTCACAGGACAGCTGAGAGAGTAAGAGAAATTGTTCACAGGATCAGAAGTTTTTTTCTGGACAAGAGGCTAGAATGACAAAATACATATATTTTCTGTGGTAGTTGAAGATTTTAACTGGGAGAGATGATGCAGATGTATATTACTTATGTCTTACATATGTTTCTATCTCTATTTTTGCCCTACTGAAGTGTTTGGGTTGCTATGTGTCTTAAGATGTCAGAAGGTTGTCTCCAAAATGCTTGGGAAAAGACTCACCACCAAAATGCTTTCAAACATGTTCACTACATGCAATCAGGCAAGCAAGAGAAAATGACAACAGGAACATTCAGTATTTAGCCTAAATTTGATTTTGCATAAACAAAACCCATTCTGACTAAGAATGTCAAGAAATATTGCCCTTAGTCCTGTGATAAGTCACTCTGAAGGTATTTATATAACACAGGTCTCTGACTCCTGCTCTAGCCTCTGGACGGTGCCAATTCAATGTTGCTCTTCTTTCTCCTGTTGTTTTCAGAGAGCATCAAGAGTGTTTTGGCTTGCTTCCCAGACAGTGTTGTTCCAGAGCACAGATTTTGACCCTCACTAGAGACAAAGACATATGAATTAAAAATAAAAAAGAGGGAACAAATAAAATGCTGGAGCTGTACGCATGTGAAGAAAATCATAGGCAGTTCGACTGGTGGACCTTACCATTAGTGTGACCTCTACACTTGGGTCAGACTTGCACATCTCCAAACTTGTATTTACTTTTCATGGTCCATGCTTACCCTTCAGATGCCTTGGCTTTGAATGTCAAATATTCTTATAAGACAAAAATCTCTTCCAGCTTCCCAGGACTGATCACTTGTGTTAATGGTAAAGGCATGTGTAGTAGTTGATTAGAGGCACTGCGATGGGTCTACCAAGTCTGGTTTAGCTAGACTCAACTTAACCACAAATGTGCCTATGTTTTCGAGTGCCTGGCTTTGGAAAGACATTTTGCCAGGTGCCTGGGGAGCTCTTCAGATCAAGTTGTAATGTGCTTGGATTTACCCATCTGGGACTGAGGTGGACATTAAGTGCCATCCACCTACAATTATTGGCTTAAATTATATGGTTTTCTAAAGAATTGTGTCCCATTTATGTTCTAAAGAAATGTGTCCCATTTATATTATGAGGGAATAGAGAACAAACCTGTCCAATGAAAAATGCTGATTAAGCTGCCCCTCAAACAAGAAAGGTCAACATAATTGGTGTGAGGGACAGCCTTCCAATTACATTTAATGGAAGCCATAGATGATCCCAGTACTCAGAGTAACAAAGCACAGCATGAAACATTTGTTTACCCTATGGAGGTCCTGTATATATATGTTTCTATTAATTTCCATCTCTATCAAAAGATGCCTGCTGGCACTGCCAACATTTTGAAGCACGCAGGTAGAGATGATAAACTTCCAGGTCTTTGCCCTTTGTTTGTGTTTCACTGATGTTAGCATTAGCAGTATGAGAGAAGGGGTTGGCATAAAACAGTACGATCTATGCCCAACTCAAGCACATGCTCTGGCTCTTAACACGTGCAGTGGTGCAGGAAGATTGGAGTTAGACCAGGGTTTCTAAATTTCTATTTGCTGGATACCAGTGTGGCATGGAAAGACATTCAGTGTCCTGTCATTGTTTTTTCATCAGGGAATAGCCTTTTATCTTGAAATAGATATCAGCAGGAGACTGAAGGATGTGAAATTGGTCCCTTTTATAGGGTAGGCAAAGGCCTTTGGGTGAAAGAGAACAACTGCAGACTGGAGAACAGGTTGGCTGAAGAGTGTGATAACTTGCAAGGCACGATGTTCTTGGTTCTCCTCTTCACAAGCTGTGCCATCGGCCCTTCGTTTTCCACCTCTCCCTTTTTGTTCATTCCAGTCATTTAATTTTTCCCTTCCTCGGTGTCTTGAGTCAAGCACGTCAGTTCCCTCTTGCAGCCTTTTGTGTTCACTGATCAGACGCTGTCATCTCCTTGACTATCCTTATCTGCAACTGAACCCTCCAAACCTGCACCCCTCCACCCCCCTGCTCTGCGGACCCCTTGCTACCCCTTACTCTGGGCTGTCGGTATAATGAGGGCTTGATTTCAATACTTCCCCTCATTTCTCTGTTCAGTGCTCTGCAGGTTAATGCAGATTCCAAACTTCAACAAGCAGCTGTTAAACATGTCATTAACACTGCTTCGGCTGCAAATGAAACTCTGCTATTGGGATTATTCCGGGAGCTGTAGTTTTGTGATGAGCTTTGTCAATCACAGCTGACCTGCTGTGTACAGAATGAAACTCAGATTATCTTCTTTCTTCCTCAGACTCTTGTCATTTTTTCACAAAGAATTACTATTCTACTCTCCGAAAGATTGATTACTTGCACAAATAAGAGAGTCTGAGACATTAATACAAAATTCACAGGCTTTTCTTTATCTCAAACCTGCAACTCCCTCTACATTTCCTCCTGGTAATTATATTAGAATTGTGTACACTAGGAATTGCCATCTGATTATTATGAAACTAGTTTTGTCATGACAAAAATGAGCTTAAGTCTTGTTTTTTTGGAAAATGATCAGTACAGTGCACTGGATGAGAGAGAAGGAGATTAAATCCAACTTGCTTTCATCCATGAATGCTTTCATCTCTTTTTCAAACACAGGAAATGATTACCACTGCTATAAGCTGCAGTTCATATGAGTGAAAAAGGATAAGAAAATATTGAAAATTCTGTAACCAGCAGTAGGACATAATATAGGTCCCTGGTACCCACTGAGAGACATGTACTTTATTTTTCTCTGCTGGCAATGTCAAGGGTTTCACATTTTAAGAGTTGCCTTCTACTGAGGTGTCATTAAGTACTGGAGAATATGTTAATTAATTTGCCATTTCTCTAGGTTGGGATTTTCTTTTATTGTAAGAAAGCAAAATATGCTAAAAAATTTTCACTCAAATAGCCTGTCCTCATCAGTCACTTAATGAACCTTACTCTTGTTTTTTCCCGTAATTCTGGAATTTTTAATAGCCCCAAACTGAGTCCTATATGTCCTTAATTCATAATACTTGGAGTATATTTGGAATAAAGTAGGAAATAACAAACATTGGTCTGGTAGGCTGAACAGTTCTTTTGTGCCTCGTTTTAACACATTGATCTAAATATTGGTTTTACTTGGTTTTACTTCTAAAGTTGAGGAATTGGCTTGGCCTCTTGCAGAACACTTTTTACTGAAACATCAATCCCAATGAACTCTACCTCCCATGATATAAAACTCAATATTTGGAGTTGGAGGCACCTTTGGGCAGGGCATGTACTTAAATTTTAGCTCATCTCCTCTAATACTGCAATCCAGTAAATAAAACCATTTCAAGTTTCATTGTCCTCGCCCAACATATTTTCCCTTTACAAGGCCTGTGGAACTTGTGTTGAAAAATAAGTCCTGGCATCATTTCCTCCAAAGCACCATTCAAAGCATTTGGGTTTGTTAAATGGTCTGCCCAAGTCAGTAAGAAATTCAAACCCTCCCAGGCACCTAAGCCAACAGAGCTGCTAAATGTAAGGTCACGTTCAAAGCTGGATCATTGCCTCATGAATCATGATCACACTCTGAACAAGTGAAAAAGAAACAGAGAGAGAGAGCCTGTTTCAGGAAGAAAGGGAAGGAGCAAGCAAGCAAGCAGCAAGCATAAGGTCCGAATACAAAAGAGAGACAATAATGATGACGAGTGAAGGGTTGGGGAAATGTGGGTGCCTCTTCACCCCTGGAGTTGAGCTGCTAATTTTCTTCTCTTTTAACCCTTCTGTCTAGCAAATAAAGAAAGGGGAAGGATGTGAAGTGTGGAGTGAGTGACAAAATGCTCACCAAACAAAACCTCACAATTATTAGTAATTGAATATTTCATATTTTGAATCATTCAAGCTCTGTAAGCCCCAAGTATTCAATTTTTTTCTCCATTGACTTTAATTAAGCTTGCCCCAGGCTGGCAATCCTGATGAAAGTGGAAAAGGTTTTTTATAAAGGAGTAAGCTTTCTACTAGTGCAGATTTTATTTTTTTCTTCCCTGAAATCATCCAGCTGTTATTTAAACTCAAACTCTTATTATGTCATCAGGTACAATCTTAGAAACATAAAATACAGATACATTAGACTGCTGCACCATAAATATTTTCCACTTAGTGACTGTGAAAATTACCATATTTCCCGATTCAGCTATGCCCTATGAAACCTCGTATGAGTGATAAGAGACTGTACATGTAGTAACTTCTGCATAGGGACTGGTATGAAATACTTTAATGATGGTATTCATGTACATACCTGCACTAATGCACCCAGTCTCACATTTTCTGCTTCTCTGTCATTTAACCAATATTACAGCCTTAACAGTAAAATGTCCAGAATGACCAGTTGGAAGCAACTTTTCCCCATTATCACAGGGATACTCCCTTGCTGGCATGCAGTGACTTTATTGTGTCCTCAAATCATTGAACTCATTGACTAAACTGCCCTTGATGGCAATGCACTGGTGTCATAGAAGCCACACAAATCCATGCTGGCTGCATTTATCCTCCTATCTGTCAAATAAATACAACTGGTTTGGTAACTATGGTCTTTTCTCAGAGATGTTAGATATTCCAGTGTTTCTTAGAACACGTAGGAGTCTTATAGAAGCAGTGACACAGATATATTGAAAAAGCACTTTCTTCATGTCAGTAAGTTGGATTAACTGTCTGGATACTTTGTCAATATTATTTGCTGTAACTGTTGACTTCAGTCTAGCTATACTGATTTATACTGGTGGTGAGTTAAGATTTAAAAAGCATGGTGATCTGGAGTGCTAATGAAACTACAATTATGAGAGAGTAAGACATCAAGGGGAAAATAATCCATACAGTCACACAAAGCCTAGTGCAGAGATGAAGAACAGGCTGTCATGCAGTTGCTGAGACAGTGCCGAGCCCAGTGCTCATTACCTGAAGTGGTGGACTGTCTTTGGGGCTCCTAGAAACCCAAAGCTCCCCATGAGATCAATAGTGGTAATGTTGAGGTATATGTTAGAAACTGAGTCTTCAGATGCGTGAGAAATTCCAGGGACAGTGCAATATACTGAGGGCTTCGAAGGTGGTAGTGGCGACAGCTTATTCTGATGGCTGTTCTGTAATGGGCTCACCACGTAAGCCTCAGCATTCTGCAACACAGAGGGCTCACTATGAAGAATTGACTTCCCTCATAGCCTCAAAAATTATTCTTGTTTTACCTAGTTTTATGTTGAGGTAGCTTCTAGAATACCACAGTAAACAAGAGAATACTCCAACCTCCTCCTGAGATGCTTGAACATTACATTAAAGCTAATCTCAATAACCCTGCCCCACTACTCTTTCCCTTCTCAGTCCATCTACTGCAGACTTTCAGCTCTTTCCAGTTAAAAAGCATGAGATGTCAGGAACCAGTTCCTCTGGAGACCAACCTCAAATGAAACTTGCTTCATTAGTGACCATATTGAACATCTTCCTTTTGGGCCTCTGAGGCTATGACTGTTTTCTAGCCCTGTTTTTACAAAACTCAACTTGCTTTTCCTGTCTTTCAATGAAATTCTTGTGGCCAGATTTACATCTGACTATGTGTAGGCACTGACTCAAAAGGGGAATTGCATATTTGCACATAACCTAGCAGGACTGCCTGCGATACTGCGACTCACTAGGAGGATCCTGAATCATTGGCTCCTCCAGCAATTACCAAAGATTTTGCTGGCAGAGCTTTGTTACAATGTGCCAGGCAACTAGTGACAGGGCACTGGGCTTCTGAAATGTGGGCTGCATAGGCTGATCTAGCAAAAACTGCTTTGTGCACAACCTCACATGAGTGCTTTTCAGGCTCATGTGGGAGTAATTAGGGTATAGAGGCTGTGCAGGGGGCTTCTGCTGCAAATATAGCTTGGTGCTGATGCTGCTTTAGTAGGATACAGTATGACTAGTAGTCAAATGCAGAATCAACTTTGAGTGGGTGTCTGTGCAGCTTTAGTATGAACTAAATTTCATCTGTATATCAGTCTGAGCCATATTGTAGTTAATTAGTTTTCATAGCAGTGAATGTGATCACACCAGGCCTGATTTTGGACTGCCTCGTTTTATGGTTGTCTGTGCAAATCTGTGGGTGTTTTGCTCAGACACAGAGTCCTTGAGCATGAAGTGTTAAAGGTCAGTATGAAACTCTCACCTTCTATATCTTTCTGAATGTTTTTTTTTTCAGACTTTATTCACGGAAATAGGGCTAGTTTCTTTCCCACAGCCAAAACATGAGGAGTAGGTGATCTCCCAGCCCTTCTTACCCCTTTTCTGAAGCATTCAGGAGCCTGAACACCCAATTCTGCATTGTCGCAAGCCTGTAAACTTTTGAGATTGAGTGGCATAGTCAGCAGCAACACAACTCATCTCCTGTATACAAGGGGTGAGGCCAACATGAGGGTCTGGATTTCTGTTGAGCAAGCAGAATTTAAATGGCCCTGCCTAGGCTGCAGACAAAAATAGATACAAATATATTCAGCACAAGCAAACGTGTTTCTGGGGGGGTTTTGTTGGTTTGTTGTTGCTGTTGTTTTGTTTTGTTTTTATGTTCGCACTGTGTTGTTTTTTGAATATTTGGGGTTACTCACACTTACAGATCTCATAATACCAAAATTATCAAATACCAAATTATTTGGCTATTTTCTATGTCAAAAGGACAACGTATTAGAAACAAGTCACAGACAATTCTTTTCCTGTAAAGGTTAGGGATTCTCAATGTACATTCAGAGCCATACACACAAGTGCAAATAAGTCAACTACCACAGCTATTTAATCAGGAGCGTTTGTTGATTTGAGCAGAGCCCCTATGCTGTGAAATGAAAAAAGAAAACCAAATTTTCTTGAGCAATCTTGCTGTTCCTGCTTCAGGTGCTAGGCCATTTCACTAAAGCAGCTCAGACGAGAATGTCATTAGTTCTTAAGCCCCAGGTGAAT
Source organism: Streptopelia decaocto (assembly GCF_964273445.1). NCBI lineage: Eukaryota > Metazoa > Chordata > Aves > Columbiformes > Columbidae > Streptopelia > Streptopelia decaocto. The sequence continues at coordinate 145,772,916 of NC_138663.1, forward strand.
TTGCCACTGTTCCACATGATTAAGCCAGATAATTGTGTGTTGATAGCGAATGTGGTTGGTGAAATACAATTTCTAGGACCTTCCTAAACAAACACAATGTAGAAGTGAGTCAAAGTGCTGTCATTTCAGTCCTTTGTCACAGGCTTTGCACTTGCAGACATCTCTGGTGAGGACTGGCGAATAATTCTGTGGCATGTCACTGTGCTCTTAAAGGTGACCCAGCTCAGAAAGTGGATCATACATCTTTTGGCATGAAGTTTAGGGGAGGAGGGGGGAAAACACCTAGTTAATGTACCTGTGAATGATGCAGACTTCTACCGTTAGCGTGTTTTAAACTATGCACGATGGAGATTGCTTTGTCTTCAAATAACTTTACAATTCCAGACACTACTTTCAGAAGTGATTAAAATGCCACAAGTAATGTGTAATTATATATCCTGAGAAGCAACTCACTGAAAACTTTTTAAGAGGTATTTTAAACAGGGTTTCTCTATCAGTGCAATACAGAGCCAGTATGCAGACTTTTGGGATTTTATCCTGTGTCTGCTGACTTTATGACCTTGAGTGGGTAACTATTTACTTTTTCATTCTTATCTGAGAAGAGGCAGGACCCCAGATCTAAATTTTTTTTTAGATTACAGGTAGATGTTCAATGGCAGTGGCAGCCTCAGTAGGCATGGTACTGCCCTTCTGTTCTCCTGGTCACTGGTTTCTTCTCTGGAGCTGTTCTGGCACCAACATGTATTTGGTAAGTCACAGCTGGGGACTGATTTGGCTGAAATGTAGGCTTCTCTGCCCCCAAATAAATGTATTTTTTCAGCATATTTAGTTCTCTGATGCTATCTACCACATGGCTTTCCACCATTTGTGCTGGACCAGTGAAAGATGAAGATGTGGGAAAGCAAGGGGGTTCATTATATCGGCACTGCTGCCAAAACCAGTTCTGATTTTAATGTATAAAAGAGCTGGTAACACTTAGGCTGGCATTGTGGGGATTATATATTGTAGTAGCATCCTCTGAGATCTTCTGATGAAAGTCACAGTAGAAATGGAGAGCATTAGTGGCTTGATTCTAATCACATAACGCTGGTCACAAGATGTGCAAAGTTATTAATCCTTAACAAAGGAATCCATTTTTACAAAAGCAAACAGAAGGAAAGAGACATAAGAGAATCTTATTTTCCTGATTTACCTACATCACACCTTCTGTATCCAGCAATGCCAAGAATATCTGTCCTTTCATTTTTAAGCTGCATATTTTTTCTAGTTACCATATTTATTGCAAGCTGAAAAAGGTGGAACTGTTTCTGGGAGAAAGTAGTGCCTCCAAAACACACAGTAAGTGTATCTGTACCCTAGCGATGCATGTTATGAGTCCACCAGACTTTGCACAGCAGCCTTTAAAAAAAAGTCAAGTTAAAACACGCGTATGTGCGTGGATGCACATGTGTGTGTGTTTGTGCATGTCTGTATCTCATCTACAAAACTGTATTTGTCAACCAAAAGAATATGAGCAGGCAGGGAAAGGACTGGAGGTGCAGGAAAAGAAGAAACTTCCTTGCCTCTTTTAGTACTTCAGAAATATTTATCAGATTATTATTTCTAACTATCTTATTTCATTCAACAAGCAGGCAAATATTACGTACCATTGGTATCCTATAGTATTATCTAGCAGTCCTTGTGCTGGACAAGGAAAGGAGTATTATCTCATTATTTATGAAGCCATTAGATGTTGATCATTTATCTGTACAAGCTAAACATTTCCAGTGTGCGTTCTTCATTCCTGTGTTTGTCTTCCCAATGGTTTTCCTACAGACTCACTTTCTTAAATCCCATTAGTCATGTATCTCCCAAGACACTGAACAAGGAATTCCTTGAAAGATCAGCTGAGCTCCATTTCACGGCCTGGCTTGGATCTCTAGCTAGTCTCACTACTGTTTTAGCTGCTGAAAGCATTTTTCACCAAAAGCCAAAGTATTGATGGAGAAAACTGTTCACACATGCCTTCTGGGTAGTTTATTAATATTCAAAGGTGAGTGAAGAAGCCAAAACGTGTGTACCGTTAGCAAGCAGCTATAGCTTTATCCGGAATATGATAAACTGATTACATTGGCAGTATGGCAAGATGGCTTAAAGCATGTGCCTTCAATAAATTTTAATTAGATTAGGGTAAAAGGAAATTTTAATTTTGATGTCCACTACAGGGCTGAATCATAGAGGAGCAATGGAAACTTTCTTCTTTGTATGTTTAGCTATGTTGCCTGATTCAGGACACACAGAATTTGGCAGAAAACTTTATTATACAGGTTTCTTTCAGTGAGGACAGATAAACCCTATAAAATATTGACAAACTATCTTATGCAGCAAAATGAGTACATGTTTAATTAATTTGAAAAAAAAAAAAAAAAAAAAGTGGTTCTTAGTTTTTACCATGATCTAAACTTTGTGATCATCCCTCCTTCTGAGGAAAAAAAAAAATCTTGCTAACACCAAGTCTTCTTAAAAAAGGCTTTTTTGGTTAAGGGTTTGTAGTGTAAATAGAGTCATCACTGCCAAAAGACAAATAATCTTCTGATTCGTGATAAATTAGTATTAATAATATCTGTTTCTCAATGGAACAAAACAGCTGTGGATCCAAATGGCCAGAGTAGAGTCCTTAGAGCAACTTCAAAGCAATGTCCAAAAAAAAAATCCATTGTCTACACTCCTGTCAGAGCTGCCCTAATGGCATCACAATGTGCATTTCAGAAAAAGCAGAGGCATTTTTTAACAATTTCAAATAATTGTATGAAAATAGCCTTGATCTCTCCTTAAACTGCTAAATCTTTTTAATGCATCTCAAAAAAAAAAGGCTCCAAATGGGTTTAAACAGCTTTGATGAATGTGAAACTTATCTCTCTGCTTGTAATATTTCCAGAAATAGTGCTATTAAGTTGATTTGTGCATGGACACAAATCATTGGCAAATTGGACCCCTTATGTTAAAAAGGTTTTAGTCAGTGTTTTACTCTTTGGGTGAAAACCATGTTCAAAACAGGCTTTTAGAGTATAAACCTTGAGTTCTATAAAATGGGGCATTGATCTCTCTTACCCTTAATATTCAGTGTCATGGGCACTGCGTGTCAGAAACTATGTTGGTCGCTGACACGAACTTGCCTTTTGCTGATGCCTGAAGGCAGTCAGCATCCACGTACTGAACGGTCTTCTGACACCTCCTACGGCAGAAAGGATTTTTCCGTCTATCACTAACAGTCTTTTCTGCTTATTGGAGGTGATCGTGTTCCTTGAATTCACATGGGAACCAACCATAGGACCATCCACAGTTATGATACACAAGCTCACACATCCAGTCCTCAGACAAAACTCAGAGCAGCTGTCTACTCCTCTTCCCTCTCACCTTTATTTTAGTGAGATGGTTTTAACTTTGGGCACTCATAAACCTACTTTTCCCCTTCTGTGCCTCTTTTTGAATTCCCAGAAGACAGGCTATTTTAATGGCCATCCGTATCTGGGGACTAAATAACAGTCCACAGCTGCCATGTCATTCCTTTTTATTCCTTTTTAATTACTCACCTTTTTTTTTTTTTTTTCCTTGTTAAAGAAAAACAGTCCTTTGGCTTTCATAATATTTCAACCATCTTCCATACTGAAGAGCAATGCCACAGTTTTTTAAATATAAACTAAATGAGCTAGAGCCACAGATCTAGTTCACTACCCTTTTGTCTAGCAGATTCAGACAGATGGTATCAACCAGTTGGAACACTTTTAGTTATAAGCCATTAAGATGAGCAGCGGGTCAGAGCCTTAAAAAATAGGTAAGTACGTATTTGCTTATAAAATGAGTTTCTAACTACTGAACAGTATAATTTAGTAAAATGGAGGCAAACCAATTTCTGTTATGAAACTGTTGGAATACCAATTTCTGACTCTGGTGATCAGAACTATTCTCATTTTCAGTTAGTGTTATTGTAAGAGTGAGTGAATTAGCAGAGAATGCTGTCATGATTTAACCCCAGATAGCAACTAGGACCAAGCAAATGCTCACTCTGGCCCCCAACTCCAGACTGGGTCAGGGGAGGGAATTGGACAGGGGAAAAAAACTTGCAACTTGTGGGTTGAGATAAGAATAGTTTAATAGGACAGCAAAGGAAGATAATGTGATAGTAATAATAATAATAATAATAGAATATAAAAAACATGTGATACACAATGCAGTCACTCACCGCCCATGATACTGATAACCTGTCTGCTCCCAAGCAGTGGTATTTGCTCTCTGGCTAACTCCAGTTTATATGCTGAGCATGATGCCATACGGTAAGCAACACACCTTGGGTTAGCTGTCCTGGCTTTGCTCCCTCTCAGCTTCTTGTGCACCAGGTAGAGCATGGGAAGATGAAAAGTCCTTGACTACCTGGAAACAACCAAAATATCAGTGTATCATCAACATTCTTCTCATACTAAATCCAAAACCCAACACCATACCAGCTGCTAGAAAGAAACTTGACTCTATTCCAGCCAAAACCAAGACAAATGCCTTCCTTCCATTTACAGTAGGATATTCCAGACATCTGGGTAACTGGATTTCAGTTAAGAGCACACTCCAAATCTTCCACAGATTTCAAGAGGTTTTGGTTGCGCCTTTATATGCCCACCCCTACTGCAGGTTTCCTTGGGTTTGAGTGACAAGCTGAAAGAAGAGACACTTACAAGCAAAAAAAAAATTTTTAATGCTATACTTTCCTGTAGATCTATATATTTTAATTCAAGCTCTTCAGGAGAAGATTATCTTTTCTTACCTGTCTGCATTGTGCATACAAACAAATAAGTCCTGTGCTCGACTGGATCTCCAGCTTCAGTTATAAGGCCAATCATGAATCTTACTTGTTTTAGATTTCTAACACATCTTGACTTTCTTGTTCTTGCCTTTTAAACTGCAAGACCCTTGAGGCAAGGGCTGACTTTATTTATGACATATAACATAACATATGCTGTTGGAGATTAATTATAAAAAGAAACCCAAAATGTAACAAAACCCTTCACAGTAAGAAGAGACAATTCTAAGGGAAATTTTGCAACAGTTTTAAATGGTGTATGGTATTATCAGTATTAACAGCTTTATTAGAGCCTTGTATTAACAAGTCTTAGTGCAGTATATTAGTAGCAGCTGGCTCTGCATTAATTATCTACTAGTTTAAATGTGACAGCAATATGTATTTATAGTGGTCAGAAAATTTGTCATCTTGGCTAACTTTATCTCAGTAACTCAAAGTATTGCAAACTGTAATGATAAAGTAGCATAGGTCATCAGTATAACTACTCAGTAATGCATTTTATTTTACTGCGATGAAATCCAGAGTATCTTTTAGAATGACCATTGTACGGATACATGTCCTTCAGTATAACATTGAACAATTACATCTCCAGCCTTTAGAAATCTGGGCAAGAGTGTCTTTTTTTTGAGATTGGATCAACACAATTCAAAATCCTTTAGCTTCTTGAACTAAACTGCATGTTTTGTTTCAAATCTTTTCAACATTTATCTGTGTTGCCCGACAGTGTAGTTGTGCCTAACCTGCTGGTAACCAAGATGTATAAAGAAAAATCTTGGTAGATGGATTATGTTTCACAAGGTGCAACTGCATGACTTTTTTGGGGTTAACCTGGGAATTCAAATAGTTATGTACCTTGTGGCACACTCAGAAAATCTGTCCGTAGTGAAAAATTAATAATGCAAAGCATGTAAACTCCAGCTCTTGTGATGTATTGAGATCATTTCAGGGGGACTTACATTGGTATTGAGTTGAGCTAAAATGAAATGCTTTGATTTCATTCAAAAAATGTTATTCATTGTTGCAGTTTTGTAATATTCAGCATTACCTTTAGATCAGAAATACTAAAGTGGCATGTTTTGACATTTCTGAACTTTGTGATTTTCAGAAGTTTCAGTAGTCAATGTTTGAATTTCTGTTCCAAATTGGGATAAAAGCAAATATGAAGACAGTGAAATTTTCAGTGGGACTGAAAACACATGTTCTTTAAGCCCTAGCTGTATCCTCATTCCACATAAAAAGAGTTTCAGATATTTGCCAGGGATACTGAATTTTGACTACATTCACTTTATTTCCTGACAATATAAAACAGTGGGGATGCAACATTTGTATAACTGTAATAGGTGACTGTTTATTAGCCGGCTTTCTCAGAAGTGGAAATTTTAGCATAAGAAAATGAAAATTCAGCATATGTTTGAGTTTTTCTGGAGACGTATAAACTTGAGTCTTTCTTCTTGCAATGAAACTGTCTCATTTTCCCCAGGAGATGTCTGATGTGCCCCTGTTCTTGTGCACTTTTAAGCAGAAAAAAAGGAAGTAGAGATGACACTTCTGCTGGGAATACCTGCGCCATGCGGGGATATACCAGCTCCAGGCCTCTTTCTTGACAACATCCTTGGGACAGTTCAGGCACAGGGATGCCTGCAGAGACTCAGGCAATTGAAAAATCGCTTTCTGATATGTCTTTAGGATCTCCGTCATGCTCAAGTGCAGCGTATAATCTGGTCTTCAGTGTCTTCTGCCATTGTAGAAACAGGTATACTGGGAAGGAGTGGAGGTTAAATATTTGTCCTCTGTCATAAGCGAACAGCAAAATAAATTAACCCATTGCAGCCTGCTAGTGTGCTCCATCCATGTATACAAAGAGACATATTTGCAAACACTCAAGACATTTCTCCAGGTGACAATGAACTTCTCATGTCTGCTTAAAAGGTTGGTAAGTTTATTATGCTCCTGTGAATTTGAGTACCTTACATTTAATTTCAGTGAGCTGTTATCTGTAGCATCCTCCATATCCCCATACCATGGCACTGAACAACAGTATCACCTCTCTAACAACCCTCACCTTATTCATAAGATTTCATGATACAAGAAGTTAGTCTTCATCTCACACACAGTACAGAGTCTCAAAGTGCCAGGGGATGTACAACAATGCACATATTTCACAGTGTGCTGGATAAACCTGTGTGATTTGCTGTGAGAGGTTTAAACACCTCATTTGCCCCTGGGGCTTTTCTGTTTGAGGACAATTTAAGCTCCACAGAGAGAGGTAGAGAGAATTCCCTTCTCCAACAGGGATGCTCCCTTACCCATCTTGATCTTTGTCACATTTTAGCCATCTCTCCACCATGACAGGTAGCCTTCCTCTGTTTAGACAGCTCTCAATCTGCAGGAATTAGGGCTGAGACTATCCAAGGGATAAGTCAGCTAGAACAAAATATGGAGCACATATAAACGAGCCTGCACAGGTGATGAGATGCCTTTACCTTTGAAAGGCTGGAAGACTACTTTCTAAGGAGAACAGAGGCAGCTTAAAACAGCCTTGCACTGTGTTGGCCCTTATGTTAGTTGCATGCTCTCTGTATCACTCACGTTGTACCTCTGTGGCAAAGCTGAGGATGCTGGGGGAAAGCTCTGCAATACAAACAACACATATATGCATAGCTGAGAACGAACTTTAATCACCTAGTGCTTTTTGTGATGTTTGTTTTAAAGTTGTTTGTTTTGTTTTGTTTTTTTCTTTTTTTTTTTTTTAACAAAGGGATATATTCAGGACCAATGCTTACAGATAAAAATGGGAGTCTGACTCAGGAACCAGTCAGCTGTGTTCCCAGCTGCCCTGTGTGGGAGCTTCCCATACAAGCTATCCCACGTGCACGTCTCCTAAATCTTTGTTCAGTGAAAAGCGCTGGTGGCCTGAACACCTTAATGAATCTTGTTGGTGGTGATATATTGGGCTGCTGTGATCCTCCAAGCACACGCCTCACATTTCCCATAAAGCGGGTGCTAAATCTGTGCTAATGTAATGCCCTCCCTGCAGAAGGTGAACACGCAAGGGCTGCAGAAATTCCCCCTCTATGTCCCCTCCTGTAGGACTTCAGCAGCTTGCTTTGCTCAGGTCATAACTGAGAAGTCCACCACACAAGCCAGTGGCATGTGGCTATTGCAGGCTGCCTTTTTTTTTTTTTTTTTTTTTTTGGTTTGGTTTTTTTTTTGCTTTTCAAGTATCAGAAGGGATTTCCCCAGATGTTGAGCAGGGCTTGTTTGGAAAGTAGTTTTCAATACCCATCTGGAGTGTGGGTGAAGGTGAAAGTTGTCAGGCTGTGAAAAATGGAATTGGTGTTGGCTGACCTGAAATAGGCTGTAAAGTTCTATTCCTCGCAAAGGCAAGATATATTATTGCTGTAACGCCATTATTCCGCTCCATCACTTTTAAACCTTGTTCCCATTATCTGCAAGTTAAATATAACCCTATGTAAAAACAGGAAGGACAGTGCTAAGTTGTCCAGCTTAACAGCACACACTTAAAACATAATAGAGCACTTGTTACTGTATTTTATGGAACGGAAACTCCAAATGTAAAGATGTATTAAGGAAATATCTCAAAGTTATTAGGGAAGGATATTTACAATTACAGATTGCTTTATATTATGCTTTTATGAACATCTCAGGAAATGAAATAGCCCTCAGCTGTAGAGAGTGAAGAGGGAGGTAATTTTCCTTAATACGGGTGATAAAATTAATCTGATTGAAATCGCTAGCGATTATTTCGCAGAATACTGAGTGGCAGTACAATCACTTACACTCTTTTATATTTTTTTAGTCAAAGCTCGTGTAGATGAAAGCTAATTACAAAGTAGTGATGTGAAGCGCTAAGGAAATAGTTTGTATAGCATAGAACAGGCACAGCTAATTGGGGTTTGTGATTACACAGATTGTTGTTAGGGAGAATTAACTACCAGCAGTCTCTCCTGCAAAGCTTCTCATCAAGGGAAAGTAAAAATAGACACTGGATCTGTTATTTATCTAATTATGCTATGAATATTTTCACAAGCATGTTACACACTCTCAAATGGTTTGTTGTTCAAAAACTTTCAGTCTCATGTTGCTTCTGATCAAAGTTTCAATATGAAGTTACTGACATTTGATTTTTTTCACTTAACATTACACACCCAGTCTTTCGACTCCACAAAACTATGCCTAAGAACTGAAAGGTATGGATTTAGACATCTATACATAATGCTGTGGCACTGGGAATGTTCAAAATGATTATTAGAAATGTGATGGGAGAGAGAAGATTACAGTGGGTGACCAAACAAAAGCCAAGATGAGCTTGAAATAGCACTGAGAAATATTTTCTTAGCTACTATTGTTTAAATTGTTGTGCAAGTCCACCGACAAATAAAACCCTGCAAATATGTGAAAAGGCAGGCCTTTGTTTTACACTGCTCTATATAGAACAGGAAGGGGTGGAGGGAAGAGATGTTCCATATGGAGATGCTGATCTTGTAAACTAATCTGCATGGGAGACTCCTTATGCTGCATGGAGCCTCACTGAAATCATTAGGACTCTGTGTGGTGCTGTGTGTAATCAGGCTGATAATAGATGCTCATTGAATTTGTCACATGTTTTGCTTTGCTTTGTTACTGCCTTTTACTTGTTGACCTGGAGGAGCTCGCTGAGATTGAAAGCTGTCATGTGATAAAGTTTCAGAGAAATCCGTAAGAGCTAAAACAGAAAGCCCCTTAGAGTCCTAATTTCTGGTGGATTATTGAATCAATGGATATTACTTAATAACAGATTCAGCAGACTTGGGTCATCACCAGAGTAGCTGCAAGTATTTTGGAGGAAGGCCCCTGAAGAGCTTATTGGTGGGCTGTAAAACTATATATTAGTCTTCCTAGTATAAACATTTGTCAGTCTCCATAGAAGTTCTTGGGGAAAGAGAAAGCAATCATGAAATGCTTAGCCAGTGGCATTCAAACAAATTGGCAAGCATTAATATCACTGTTGAAAGGAGCAACACACCTTCTTGTGGGCATCACTTCCTGGGATTACTGCTTCTTGGTGTACACCTCAGATACTCCTGTGTCCATGCATATAACTTCTCCCTGTACTGTCCCTCAAGGTGTACTTGAATAACCCTCAGCTGCATTCTGTGAATGGGCTGGATGCTCAATATTTGTAAGATATCTGAGGGGAACACTGCACCAGTGAAGTATTTTCCATCTGCCTAATCTCAATTTTCTGTATTATATAGAACGTACAGTCTTTCAGACTCAGTTTAGAAGCCTGAAGACAAATGGGTAATTCATAGCACTTTTAATAATTTATACACAAAATAAAAGCAAAGACCGTCAGAAGTGGCTTCTGACTTTGGGTGGTAAGTTTGAGTCACTTGGGTATGGGCTTTCTTTGTAAAAAATCTGAATTCCCACAATCTCCACTCCCAGTTAAAATTGAAATGCCTCAAGTCAGAGGACCATTTTAGCATAAGCTCATATGCTTTTATTTTGCTCTCTTTTTTCTTCTATTTTTCTGAAAAGTCCTCAGGCAACAGCTTGCTGAACTGTGAGTTATCCTATAATCCATCAGTTTCCTAACTTATTTGAACTAACAGCCCTGAAAACTTCTGTCAGTACTCTGAAAGTTAGTCCTGCTGTGGAAATTGCTCTGTACTCAGAGGTACTTCTAGCTGGTTGGATATCATGGTGGGAGACAGAGCCTATATCTTGCTGTAGGCCCCAGGGATGTGCTATGATCAAGGCTCCTGTGGGTTTACGATCCATGCACCAACCCTCAGTGATAAGTCTCACCCTCAACATAGTCTTACTAATGGTCATTCTGTGGAGCACAGTGGGAAAATCCCATGACAGGTGATTTATACTACTTCCATGCAAATATATCCAGATAATTTGAGATTCAGCAAAAGTTACTAACCAGCAATACAAAAAATAGTATTCTATATTCACAGAAAATAATAGATGTAGCAAAGTGATTGCTATGGGAAAGTACTGTTATACCTTTAAATAAAAAAGTTGGCAAGAAAGTGTATGTATCCAGAGTAAAAATTTTGCAGAGAGGCTTTTTGCTCTAGATAGTTAGTTTAAGACAAGCTGCGTCTGATTTTCTAATGTCCTGAATTCCTCTAGCTTTCATTGACTTCACACTGGGGTGGCCAAAATCAAAGCTATAAATATAGTATTAAATGCCCGTAATAGTGCTGATTTCCCAGGCCTCCTGCTCCCCCACTTTTTTTAAAGAGCAGGACCACTGTCCCAGTGGAGATCCCTTGAGAGGAAGGCTAGATACCCATACTTTGTAACTTGCACCCGTCCCCTAAGACTGGGGTACCACTTCCCTTTGAGTTCCCTACCGTGGTCCACATTCTCACAGGGGAGGAAGGAAGTAGTGTTAAGGTATGTATGGCAGCGTAAGTGGACAATGTCTACATACAGTACTGTTGGGGACCATAGCATACAGCTGCCTGCCTAAAAAGCCCCCCTAAAGCAAGTTACAAAGACAATGGAAAAACAGCTTCTCCTCTCCTGAGGCAGTGAACTTGCAGCTTCTGCTCAAACTCTCTGAAATGTTGTCTCCCTCTGATGTGGCACATGTAGTGAGTGTAAATTACCATTTTAATTAAAGCCACCTTCTTATGGAAAAATCCTTGCAATCACAAGCATCAGGCAGGTGAAGAGGAGCCTCAGCTGTGTCACCCAGTGTTAGGGGGATATCTTAGCAGAGACCTGCAGCTGGTCACTTTTTCTGTTCCTATGGTGCTGCCAGCTGTACTGAGGGCACTTAGCTGAGCCACAGGTATTGTATCCCAGATGTGGTATCTGCCTGCTGTGTAAGGAGATGGCATTTTAGAGTCCTCTGCAATGGGGAGATGAACAAGAAGAGGGGAAGCTTTATAGAAAAGGGAACGTTATCCACCGGTTGCTTCAATTTACATTTGGAAAAGTATCAAGAACAGATTTACAGAAGGCGAATCTGCTCATAGTAGGCATAAGAGGCTCTCGTTTTTCATGTGAGTACACAGAGGACATACTGGATCAGACAAGTTGTCCACCTCTTTCAGTAAACTGTTTATAAAACTGGCTAACTTCAGATGAGCATGCCAGAAACTCTGCAGTAGCTTGTTACAGAGACAACTTGCCCACAGGGAAAATTTCCTCCTAATCCACAGACTGTTTTATGCCCTGAAGCATATGAATTTATATCCTTTCCCTAAAGTCTCAGAATCTTTTGTTTTTTTTCTGCGCTTCTCTACAATAACTGGATATTTTGGTTATTGCACATAAAAGTTCAGTATATGCAGTATTACAATATTGTGTCACATACTTGTACATAAAATTTTTGCTATTTATCCAAAAAATGAGTACAGGTGTAATGTAAAATTATATATTTGTTCATATTATTAGCGGTCTGATACTAGCAACATGCTATATTGTACACATAGTAGCAGTTTCACTGCCATTGTGTATGAGCAGAAGATAAAAATTATATTATATGAGTGTATGGAAATAAAAGGTCTAGGCTTGTGCTAAGTAATTTTCCTGTGCTCCTCTAGTTTGTCCACTTCAAGTGACAGCCACTGAAAATTAAATGGTTTTCAATAAAAATTCTGTAACTTGAAATGAATCCCTTCAGGATAATTAGAGTATCTTGCACATAAAAAGTAATCATGCCTCCTCCACTCATGAAGAATCCTCCACAGCTGATTGTCATCCCTGAAGTGTTGGTCAAGACAGATCTTTAATTCCCATGAGATGTAACAGCTGAGAGACATCACCATGTCCCACTGCTCAGAGACACTCCTTCCTCAAGCACACTGTTTTGCTGCTCTGTGCAAATTGTGCTGTACTACTTTTTGCACTCCTTTGTGGCACCAACTCCACCTTGCCTCCTGCTTTTCTATTTCAGCAGTTCACCGTCCCAAACAGCACTTGTTCTAGGACAAAGTGTGCCTCCCCTTATTTGACCACCTACATTAAAAATTCTGTCATCACTAAGGATCTTAGGGGTCATTTGTTGAAGACAAATTTTGTTCCAGCCAACTCAAGTCTTAAATGTTTCAAGACCTACTTAATGCTACAACTTACACGTTAGCTTTTGGGAAAACAGGAGTCTCATTGTCAGGCCACAGATCTGGCAGAAACCTGGGCATTTTTACTCCAAACCCCACATACTCATAAAAATACTACACTGAGCTTGTATCAGGGTGTCCTAATTTTCAGTACCACTTACACCTTGGGCTCAAATCTGTCCCATCACAGTCACAGGACTTTCAGTTCAGAGCAAGAGCCAGGCAAATATAAGTATTCCCTCAGTCTGCATTGTAGAAATGCCTGAAAGGAATCAGCCAAAAAACACAGTGAAAAGTAAGTTTGACTTTGCATTTTTAAAGAAAATCCTTCCTATCAACTATTAATAACAGAGCAGAACTTAATAAATCTAATAAACTGCAATATTAATATTGTTATTCTTGTGTGTTACATAGACACCTAATTAAGAGCACCTTTGCAATATAGTAAAGACATTCCCAGAGATTTACAATCCACAAAGGACACAGGTGAAAGATAAAGGAGAGAAAAAAATAGTATTATCTCATTGATTTTAAGATGACAAACTGAGGCAGAGGATTGAAATACTTGTCTTTTGAGCCATTGACTTGAGGGGTCAGTTTTCACACCCAGTGATACACTCAGAGTTCAACATGTGATACAAAACCTAAGGGGCTTCCTTGCTTTGGGTTGCTTTTATGTGCACTTCAGGATCAACATTTCTCAGATGCTGTTCAATACAGGTAATCATAGAATTATTTTCTTGTCCTATGCAAAGTTCTTAGTGTTTCAGTTTTCCATGGTGGTGACTGTAAGAACAGCTGAAATATTTTATGAAAATTAAGAGGAGAAATTCCCAAAGTCACTGCTCAGTCATTTGTCAGGAATGTAAAAACTGGGGTTTTCTGCTAAATCAGGCCTAAAGGGACTGTTAGTCCTGAAGGGACTAACGCATATGGATGGGATTTATTCCTCTTTGTTAGTCAGAAAAGCTTCTTCAGTGCAGAGAGATACTTACCTCTGGAGATCATTTTACTCCATCCTAAGTGAAACATGTAATTACACTCTCGAGTAGCTTATCTTGGCCTAATGTATTTTAGCTACCTACAGAGAAGTTTGGAGGATCCCACCCTTGCCCAGTGCACCCCAGGTGACCGTGAGTTTAGCGGTTGCTTTGCAGTGATTCTCTTCTAGTGATCTCTATTAGAGCTACTCTGGTTTGTGCAGATGGTGAGGGACCTTTGGCATGGACAAAGTGACAAGAGCAAGACCTAGGAGACCTGGGAAACCTTGGTCTATATCTTTGTTTCATCTCAAACAAAACAGGGACTGGTCAGTGATACCAGATAGGTGTGCTCTAACCAAAATGTTTTTCTAGATTTTTTCCTCCAGTTCAGATTAAAAAAAAATCTCAGTAGAGATCCTGATCACATTTCCTCTGGAAAGTTTCTTTGTGACTTATCCTCTTGCACTAAACATTCTTGACTACTAAATAATTTTGCTAGATTTCCCCTTTGGTGCTTGTGACAGTCTTCTGGGACAGCCCCCTAAATAAAACCAGTGAGACTCTCTGCACTGGACACCTGTGTAGTTCTAGCCTCAAGTGAATCAACATGCTGGCCCTCAGAGCTTCCTAACACGTGTTCAAATACCCAAAGCTTTCTCGCTTCATCCAAAGTGTACTTACCAGTCTCCTCCCTCTGATCAAAACGGCTGTGACCCTCTGTTTCTATAATGCACTTCCATTCTGTTTTGTTTTCTGCGCTGGCTGCCCTGTTCCTATGCCAACCTTTCATCTGTCCAGGGTGGTTCAGGGGAACATTCTTGTACCAAAAGCCAGACATCCCCAGGCAGGGGAGTCCAAGGATAAGAACTTAAATTATTTCCTCATGTCTCAGAAGCTTGGCAGAGTTTTACTATAGCTACTTTAAAGGTAGTAACTGAACCATTATGAGCATGATAGAAATTGATGCATATACTTGAAGGATGACAGACTATATCTTAATGTAGACCTTTTTTATTATGCATAATACTGACTCTATGAATATAATGAAGCTGCAATCTATTTACACTTTTGGTTTGTTTATAAAAAATGCCTTATGGATATACTTTACAAGAGTACCGCTTTTAGTCCACACACATAAATTAGCTACTAACTAGCATGCACCCACAAGCATGGTGGGATTCATGTTAGTGATGAGAAATATTACAGATTGCATCCCCTGAAGGTTTTGGGTTCACAACGGGCTCAGTCCTGAAGTTTTGCCATCATGCTTCTAATACAACAAATATTCAGTAAAGAGGAAGAAAAAGGGAAAAATCTGTCAGTGTCTTGTGGGAGTCTCTCTTCAGTTCCTTGCCTGTGGTGTGTTTTGCTTGAACATTTCTGTAGTGAGTTTTATATACATGTTTATCTATTTGTCTACACCAGAGGATATGTTGACAAGGATATCATTCCCCACCTACATCTAGCTTTGTCTTGGCTCTTAAATCTTCATTGTTACCTAATCCCTAGACAGGCTTTACAGTGTTCAGCTCCTGGGTGCCTCACTACTACAGCACACAACAGATTTGCATACAGCTAAATCACCTCATGAAAAATTCCCTTGGTACCCATTCTCTACTTAAACTGGTGATTAAATACTTCTATCTACTACAATTTGAAAAGCATCAGCATGTTCCTGGGTGCCTGTTTTGGCTGGTTGAAGAAGTAATTTAGTTTTCATGGGAAATGTTAAAATTTTATTGTTTTTTCCCCTCCGATGTTCCTCTTTTTTTTTTTTTTTTCCTTTTCTTGAATAGAAGAGAGAGCAAAGCTGTATATTTCAATGACACCAACAAGAATAATAAAAAAGGATTGGTGGTGTGGGGGTGCCCCTTCTTTTGGAAAAAAAATAAAAGAATCCTAAACCACAATTAGCAAAAGAATGAAAGCTAAAAAAAAAAAAATCACATTTTTTTCTGTTATCTGTTTCTGGTTTTCTCATCAACAACCAGCACATTTGGTGGGAAATCTGTATCTTGTTAAAAATATCTCCCAAGAAAAAAATTTCAGCAGCCCAAGAGATGCACACGTGTATACAGACATAGTATTAGAAATCCACTTATATAAAATGGTTAGATTCATAGTTAAAATTGCAGAACTATCTGAATGCTAAACCTAAGGCTGCAGATCCAATCTTAATTTAATTCTCTTATATATTTTCCTAACCGGACAGACTTAAATTCACACATACTCTTTGGCCTTTGTACCCATTCACTGGAACAAAGTAACTATGGTAAATCTGGGCAGATGATCATTTTCTTTGCCTTGAGGGAAACAGTCACTGTTCATGGCTGCCCCTACGCCTCCTCTCTTTCTGGTTGATAGCACAGCCAGCATGGCTGCACAAACGGGCAGCACTGGGGCTCTGCTTCTGCTGATGGCAGTGGGCAGGTCAAATGATATGAGAATTGCTGTCTTCTGAGGTGGAGATATTCATATCTGGCTCTGGCCAGGACCATGGAAAGACATTTCCATCATATTGCCATACCTCTGAACTGTTGTGTTTTTTTTTTTCTTTTTTGGTGTTTTTTTGTGTTTTGTTTTGTTGTTGTTGTTTTGTTTTGTTGGGTTTTTGTGTGTGTGTTTTTATTTTATTTTTTCTTTTTCTTTTTTTTTTTTTTTCCTTTTTCTATTTTGCTAGTTCCCATCACACCTCAGATATGGGTTTTTCTAAAAACTTAGCCAACTGGCCCAGGAATAAGCACCACTCAAGCATGGTCAGCATGCTTTTAGTACCTGAGCTAGTACCTGCTGTGGCTCTAGGACTTAAGTCTATACTAATAAATAAAAAGACCAGGGGCTATTTTCTGAGACCAAATAGATGGCATGCTCATGTCTATATGGTTAGATCCTCTTCTTCATGCCTTGTCCTTGCTGCCACTTTGGGACTGTCCTTGGTCTAACCTCTTCCTTGAATAATGCCTGGTAGACTACGAGCAGGCATGTGCCCAAAATATGCCAAGGAGCATATTAGCAATTAAGCAGTATGGATGATCATAGGCCTGGTCTCAGCCACTGATAAACTCACTAGCAGACAGGCAGCCATTGTGATCCATGCAGAGCGATGACCAGCTCACAAGTGACCCTGCTCCCTCACACAAAGCTATGACCTGTCTTCCATACATTTTGCACATTTCCAGGGCTCAGTAGGAAAAAAAACAAAAACAAACAAACAAAAGAAGCAGCAGGACTATGACAGCAAACAAAAGCAAAGAATTAAGACTGTCCGCAATCTCATCTATAACTCTGGTGTCTACCTCAGAGTAGGTAGCTTTTTGTCCCAAATGTTGTCCTTCTTTAGGTATGGACCATTTCCAGTCAAGGGAAGTGAAAACAAAGGGACTTCTACTTCCTTCTTTTAGGAAGCAGAGGATCCAGTATATTGACCTGATCAGCAGTGCTTGTTGCAATATCAAATATATGTAGAAAAAGGTGGTCTCTCTGTTTGGATTCCTGAACAGTTGCAGATAGTTAAGAAATAACTTAGACTCCACTTAGGAGACTGCAAGCAGCAAGTTTGAAACATTGACTAGCTATATTGTGAGTAGATATCCATAAAATATTTCGCATTTTTCCCTATATTTTATGCCACTGTACTGTCTCTTTTATCTGCTGACCACCCACTCCCCCCTAATTATTTTTGAACCTGTTGAGTTCAACCAGGTTTTTGAATCAAACAGATTCAAAAGAAGATCATGTCTCAAAGCCAGGGAAATACTTAATATTTTCATGAATATTGGCAGCTGATTAAAAGAACACCTATAACCTCTGGTAAGAGTACGACAGGTAGAATTCAGTTCATGTATTCCATTTGGCAGCAGCTTTCAGCTGATCAGCAACAATATACTGTCTAGCAGCTTTGCTGTGTTTTGTCTGGAATGGTGTTGTAGAGACTGTGAGGGAAATCTGGGTTACTGCAGGTAGAGCTTTAAAGAAGCAAAAGACACAAATCTATAGGAAAACTCATTTCATTAGTCTGACTGATCTTAGACAGCATCTGGTCTAAGCTCTAGGGGTGCCTGGCAGAGGACAACCTGTTGGACATATCAGTTTCTGGTGCATTACTTAATTTCATTATGTCAATGTAGTGGCCTAAGTGGCTTCATCCTAGAATATGTCTTTCAGTATTTTCTCAGGAAACATATATATTTCCTCCCATCAGCTTTGAAGAACTGCTTTGTTGTGCACACTTGCTGGGCATGCCTCCAATTCAAGTACTAGCTTCAACTATGCTGAAAAGTCCTATATATGATTGTAAAGTTTGTTTTTAGACACAGGGTGCATATTTAAGCTATAGAAAGAAGTATACTCTAAATAAAAATCACTGCTCAGTTTGGATAGAAATGATTTTCACAGACTATTCTGGGCACATCCAAAAGAGCAAGGGATGCAACACTTAAAGATCATTTTTTGACTCTGTGCCTGCACATTGTTTCACCACTATAAGCATCAACTTAGTGGAAATAAAAAACCCACCTGCATGTTTTCAGTCTCCAGTTTGGTCATACAAAATCAGTTTATCCAGAATAAAATTATGTCCTGCTTCTCCAGCAAGGCTATTTTCATGCCAGATTTCCATGTCAAATCTGAAATGTTTAAAGTATAGGATTATTTTGAAGACCGGAAAAATATTTTGTACAAGGGAAAAGTGGATTCCTTCATGTTCAAAGATGGCAGAAAATACATGTGCTAGATAGATGTTTAAAATGCCAAATTGTGACTACCTGACTCAATCAAACCTGCAAAATGGGAGGCTGCTGTCATTTTCTGAATGATGCAGATTAATCTGAACTTCCTGAGCTCTTGTAGCCCAGGAACAACTGAGACTTACCTCAGTGGCTGCAGCTTCAGTTGTGTGTTACCTTGCACATACGTTCATCTACATCACGGGGATATAGTGTAGGCACTGGTTCTGACAGCTTTAAACCAGAGTTTCTCATAGAGTAATAAGCTGATGTATTCTTGTGAATTAAAACCAGCTCATTCAAAGGTTGAAGGATGTAGATGGGAAAATATCATAAACCCAATGCTGACCTTAGTAATGGAAAACTTCAGCCCACACATAAACATGCTCTCTAGAAAGCAACGATTCAGTCTAACAAAAAACTGTAAGTCAGGATGTTGCGGATTCTTTGTTAGGTATTTTTCATTAGGATGAAGCCCATCACAGACAAGCCCTTTGCAGAAAAGCCATAGGAGAGCCACTGCAGCTCTGAGCTGGGGAGGTCGCAGAGGAGAAGGTCTGGACAGAAAGAACTTGCCTTCCTCTCTATAGTCCTCCTCATGGCCACAGGGTGTTTGGCTGTTTCAGAGCTTCTACTTGCGGGGATGGAATCAATGCTGCATTCTGGACATGTGAGTGTTCCCATGCCAGCTCTGTTTATGTAAATGAAAACTGGAATTTAAGTAACCTGTAAATCCGTAAATGTGACCACTACAGGCCAGCATCCAAAATAACAATGGGTTATATTTTGCTGTTTTTACATATGCCTCTACAATACCTATGCAAAATATAAACTCCAAGCTTACTTTTTAGATGTGCAGTAGACCTATCACATGTAAGTTCATAGGTCTGAGACGTGCCTGTGATGCTTGATCCTTGTCCATTGTAAAATGCTCTGTTTGCTGCCACTGATTATTTGTGGTCAGATATAGCACAAAGTCATATAATGTTTTGTGTTTCTGCTAAAGCACTTATTTGAATAATTTCTGATTTAGCCTTCATTTTTATTTCATGTGTTCCAGCCTATTCTCTAACTTGTAGGCAGGCCCCAGATTTAGAAGACCATCCATGCACATATTAAGAAATGGTGTGTCTTCTAGGGTTCTTATAGTCCAGCTCTGAATGAACAACTTACAGTTTTGCCCTGGCTCTAAACTCTCACTACTTATTTTACAACCTGTTGTTGTGTCAGTTCCCATATCTACTGTGATCAAAGAGTATCTTTCTGATCTTGCATTGTTAATAGCTATGCATTGATAATAATAATGAAGCAATAGTAGCAATTATAGTTTTTCTCTTTAAATATTAACGCATCAAAGTAGAAACTAACTTCAGAATTAATATGTGAATGTTTCAAGCAAACGTAAATAATTATACAAACACATAATAACAAAACATGAGTTCTCCGTGGGTATATGCAGAATTTAGATACAACCTGTTTTATTCACAGTCTTAATATTTTAAATAACCGAAATTCTAAGTATATATGCTCATTCATTTTAACAAATAAGTTTCTGAGGATTTCCTCATAATCTCTATGCTGCTTAGTACCAAAAAAAAATAGGAGCAGATGCCAGCTGCTGAACGTTAATACTGTATTTCAGTGTTGAATGCAGAGGTTTCATACCAATAAAATAATGAAGAACAATGCTTTTATGAAAACAAAAGCTATAATATTGTTTTTTTTCAAATTAGAGGGAAACAGGGCATAACAAAAAAAAATGTGTGCCACAGAATTACTTTTTATTGTCAGCCAGTCTAACATAGACTTCACTTTATTATAGTGTTACAACCCAGGTCATCATTTCAGAAATAAGTAGAAATTTTTTGGCTGTGAAATGTAGTATCCTGGCTTACCTTGGTACACTGCTACTTGGGAGGAACTATTTTAAGAAATTTGTAGGTCAGGTTGAGCTGGCTTCCATAGCATAATGGTTATGATTTTACTACCCTTCTGAAAATTAGCCCTGTTAGGTCAGGATCTTAATAGATTGTTTTGGTTTACTCTTCAGGATGGAGATCTGATTTATATAAGAAAATAATAATTTCCATTTTAACTATGTTTGACAAGTAAGCATGTAAATGAGAGCATAATAATTTGGAAATATGTCCTATGGATAAAGTAAGAGGTGTTCTGCATGGAGACCATTGCTACACTGTTCAAGGTTCACTGTAAAAAATAGAATTCTCTGCAGTCTTAAGTAGAACACGAACCTATACTAACCTCCTCTGTGTGAATAAAATCATATTAAAGCCATGTCACATAATTTGATTAGAAAATTTAAAAGTTACAGAAAAGCTAAAGTACACATTCTGAGCAACTGTACCACTGCCTTCTGGAAACTTGAAATGAGTCATTACTGATGAACTGCACTGAGAAGCTACTCAAAATTATGCAGCTAAGTTGTACTAAAGAGAAGACACTACTGAAAAAGTACTTGATCATCATGTATAAAGTGAAATACTGTTGCATCCTAGTGCAAATTGCATGGCTGAGAAAAGAAAGCGTTAAAAAGACTCAGCAGCTCCTTAGTTGAAAAAAAATAATCTTTTTTTCTGTTTTACTCAGTAGGGGTATTTATGTTTAAGCTTGCATGCAATGAATATGCATAATATTTAGCTTTATTCTCATAATTGTTTACAGTGTATGCTGCCTCTGCCTTGGCAAACCATATTTCCCATTGGGGACAAAGCACAATGGATACTGCAGAAAGAAGAGCGTCAGTTTGGGTTTGCCTTCATATTTAGATTGGGAAATCCCATGACCCAGTGCTTTTTTTTACATAGCCTCTTTGGGTCTTCTACAAGACAGCAGATTAAATTGAGCCAGGTAGAGAATTTGGAGGAAATCCGCTGTTCCTCTGGCACCAAGCTCAAGTTGCTGGCTGGGTCTAGGGGATTTTATAGGGACTGAAAGGGAACTTCCTTTGGAAGCTTTCCATCTACTTGTGTATCTGCATGTGTACAGATGGTGGGAGCTGTGAAGCTCTCCAAATATTCACTGATTCACATACACACCCAGCCAGCTCTGCTGTGACTCGGCCCTCCTTAGGCTGCAGCTGGAGAGGGTAACATTTCCCTTATACTGCCCTCAACACCTACATTTCAGGAGGATGCAAAATATATACTCTAGGATGCAAACTATATACCCAGATGATCCCAGTGATTCAGGTCGGGGAAGAGATACTTTGGCAGAGGGAAGACTTCTAAGTAACCTCTAGAATTGCCACAGCCTTACTTGCAAACCTTTGCAGGTGGGGGCACACCATCACATGAGTGATACCGTGCTAGCCCAGCCACTGTGTCACCTGCTTGGAAGCACTGGGGAGTTGACAAATGGTATAGAGTCAGCCTGTGTCCAGAAAAAACCCTTGTAATCTAACCAGACAAAATCAACAGAGACGGGACTGACCACAGAAGCAAATTGATCCAGAGTCACACTGCTGGTCTGTGCAAAGGCAAAGAGATCATATGGACTGGCCAAGACAATCCTGCCCGCTAGGTCACACTGTGCAAGCAGGCAGTGACCATGTTTCTGACACACTGTATCAGAAGTGTATTATTTTGCTGATACTAGTTAAGTAAGAATGTTTTACCTATGCTTCAAGAAAGGGAGGAATTTGCAGCCAGGTATTTCTGATATGGGTAACTAAACACTTAGAATAAAACTCTATTCATTTTGATTTCAAAAGTTCAGCTTTTTCAAATCTTTTTAGAAGAGGTAATTGATATAGTATGGTAATTATTGCTTGAGAGACTTGTAGTCTGAAGAAATGCCTTTCTCCTGATGGGATTATTCTATAAGGTACCAGTGTTCCTTGCACCTCACTTGTGCATTTACACACTCGCTGTTTCTACAAGTAGAATGTTTGCAACCAAAAGTAAATAATGAATTCAAAATTTCATTCTCATTGAACAATGGTATGTTTCTAATAGATAAAATTCACTTGTTAAGAAGTCCTTCATATCCTCTACTGGAAGAGAAGATGACCTTGTAAAAGCACGTATATACATTATATAAAAGGGCTGAATTTGTCTCCCTTTTCTTCACATAATTCAGTGGAAAAATACAAACTACTATAATGAGGGTTATAAACTACCGTCGCTCAAATCTGACTTTAAAATTTGGTTTATTTAGAACATAGAAATACACATGAAATTTAATCAGCATCTCAAGTCACATTATGTACCCTCTGTTCGACAGGAACTGAGCACATAAATTAGGCGAACTGGGAGCTAGTCCCAGATCCATCCCTACTTGGCTACAGCACCTTTTGCTAGGAACTTCCAGCAGGGGAAGCTCTTGGCACATCAGTATCTCACACTTCTTCAGGAGATAGCAAAGTTCAGTCAAGGCAGAGCAGGGGGTGGCGTGGGAAGGGGGGCCAAGGAAGGGAGGAAAAGAATCTACACTGTCATAAACAGTTGTATTAGAAAATCAGGGGAAAAAAAAAAAAAAAGTGTTCTGATCAGATGCCTTTGTTGCACCTTAGAAGTTTTAATCACATATAGACTTGGTATGTAAGAGAAGGGAGACTGAGCGTATTTTTGTATGAAACTTTGTGGCTCACAATACTCCTTCTGTGAGGGGACCATGTCCAGTTTGGGACTGACAGGCAGCCTACAAGCTTTGTGCAGGCACACTAATCCCTTGTCTGTGGGTTACTGAAAAACTACTTGCATTTTTGTTCCCAGTTCACCTTGGTGAAAAAACCCAATTCTACATATGATAAATCCAGTGTCTGCAGAAAGGCAGTCACCTAATTGCACAGCGAAGCAGAAGAAAGCCTTGCAAATGGTATACAATTTTCAAAGTGTTCCAAGCCTTAGGCAAAAGCCTTTCAACTGTGTCTAAAACTGAATGATAAAATATGTTGTACAAATTATCTGTGAACAGGAAACATGTGGTAGTGGCAGGGGACTGAAATATAACACTTGTAAAGAAATGGGAACTGCCAGTCATTTATACCCTTTTACTTTTCTCTCAGTCACAAGTTCCATCATATTTTTTTTCACCATCAGTTAATGTTCAAGTTTATAATAAGACATTTATCAGATCTCAGTAGGCCAGTTACAGCTTTGTAGCAAAAACAACAAAAAAATAATACCCCATATGAAGTTAAAGGTTTAGTTTTGTCCCTTTCTTCATACTTTTATAGAGTTTCTGTTTTATCATTGTGAGGATGTGTGTGGATGGAATTTTGAAAGAGCTTCAGTACTACAGAAACGGCTGGAATGCCAGTCATCCTCACTTTAGACTAAAGTAATCATAAGTTGAGAAAACTTTCTCAAGTCCTGTCTATAAAATGGTATTAAAAAAAAAATACGGAAAGTGAGAGGAAGAAAAGGGAAATGCACAATTACTGTTCAGCAGGAATGAAAAAAAAAAAGCAAACACAAAACACCTTCTATTCTGAAAGCTCATTTCTGCTTCCTTGATCTTAAAGTTCCTGCAGTAATGGTGTATCTTATATGTTCTGTTTTTTTAAGATGTAATCTTTATCACCAATACCAACCACTGTGCACTGTGGTCCTCATGGATGATTTTTTTTTATAGTTTATCTCCAGAAGAACATTTCAAGGCTGAGGGGGAGAAAAAACTTTTAGTTTTTTGCTTCACCTTGCACAACAAAAAGTGAAGACTATTGCCAAGTCGCATGGTTTTTTTTTGTTTGCCTAAGTGAAATATGTGATTTAAATGTAGTGCTTGAAAATGCCACCTGCAAGCAGCTAGAAAATAAGACAAAACCACAAAACAACAATAGGATTTTTGTCCATGACATTTTTTTAGATAACTGGATTTTTATAGGTCTTTGAAACATTCAAATACATAAATACATATAAAAGTGTGTGAAAGTCTATCCACAAAGCAAAGCTCTTCAGTGACTCACTGAATGACACCCTAACCCTCATTTAAGACTGTATTATTTCACTGTGTACGGCTGTCCTAATTAGACCACATTAGGTGTCCTTGGTTTACTGTAGGGGCAGAACCATTCATGCCCGTTGTGATAACATGGCTGGTGTAATTGGTGAACTGGTGAACATGCAACATTAGTGTCTGTCAAATCGATTTCCTGCTGATATTTCCCGTTACGTATACGACACAGACAAATACTTGAGAAAATAATTAAAATTTTAATCGTATCTGAGATAAAAAGTCTTGCTTTCAAGTTCTGCTAAGACAATCTTTCAGAGGCAAAAGAATTAAAGGTTTTGCAGCGTTCTGAGAGACTAATGAAGAGGTTGTATGATTTAAAGGTTAGCTCATTGGGCTGGGACTCATTAACATAACTAGGCAAACAATAAGGTGGGTTTTTTTTTGAATCAGTGATCAAACCCAAGCTTTGGAAAAAATCTCAAGCAGATCTGTAAAAACAGTTTCATAGTTAAAACAAAACCAAAGCAAAATAATAATTTAAAAAATGTGCTTTACTTCAAGCTGTCTTTTTTTTTTTTCTTTCTTTTCAAATTCAGGTCATTTTTCTTGGGAGAATGGAAATGGAAAGTAGTATTTTAAAATTAAAAGGCTAAAAAAATATTCTGAACTATTTTATCACTTTTCAAAACAAGTATTTTCTTTAAAAATATCACAATTAAGTCTTTGTAAACAATTTTAATCTCCTTTCCTTCTCATTTTTCCTTTTCCTTTTCCTTTTCCTTTTCCTTTTCCTTTTCCTTTTCCTTTTCCTTTTCCTTTTCCTTTTCCTTTTCCTTTTCCTTTTCCTTTTCCTTTTCCTTTTCCTTTTCCTTTTCCTTTTCCTTTTTTCTAACCAGAAATATTTACTGCTGAGAATTCGCAACTGTATTTTCTCCCTGTAGCTGTGCCTGTACTGCAAACAAGTAAAGTCCCCTCAACCTCAGTCTCCAGTAGTCCAGGCTGGGATTTGTTAGAGAACACAGTGGCTGCTTCCCATGTTGCATGTCTGGATTTACTTTGCATGAAAACCAGGCAAGTATGAAGCAGTGATGGTGTCTGCTTGGCTCTTTCATTGAAACAGACCCAGACAGATCTGGGAAGCATTCGTGGCTTCCCCACTATCAACATAAGCTTTGAAATATTAGGTTTTTTGTTTAGTGGCTTCATTATTCATCTAAAAAATCCCACTTGTTGAGTTCTGAAATAAATGTCCAATTCTATTATTTGATAACTACATGACTTCTGGTCAGTATCTGGGTATTTATGGGCTTAATTTTGCCTGTCTGCACAGTGGTGATAATAATAACTGATTCCTTTGAACACAGCTTTGAAATTTTCAGGTGAAAATGCCATATAACTATATTTGACTGTTCCAAATTATTTGTGCTTTTTCTCTGCCTCCTGTTAATGCTCATTTAACTCAAGCTTTTTTACAAGAACAGAGAAAAGCCTCTACATCTAGAAACTTTTAGTTCTACCTATTTCTTCCATTCCCTAAACCTAAATTCCTAAATTCATGAAGAAATAATCCATTGAATTCTAGTAGACATAAAGATATCACTTTTAGCTTAGGAAATGCTTAAGCCATAGAGTGCTACACTCTAGCAGAATATTCAGACTTATTTTGTGGTGCTTATCCCATTCTCCACTCTTCCCTCAGCATCTGACATTATCTGCTTCTTTTCTTTTTAAGGATTGAGAAAGGGTGCATTACTCTGCCACACCAGAGGCTAGAACCATCATGCAAATTTCCTGAGTCGAATTTCACTCCCAACTACTCAAACAGATCACCCCACTCCATCCAAGGAAGTCTTTTCCTATTAGTTCCAGAGTCAGCTACTCTGGCAAAGAAGCAGCATATGCTATTTGGTATTTGGCCTCATGCTGATTCTTCCATGTAGTGGTAGGTCTCTGAAAGCATGCTCCCAGTATCCAGATACCAATCCATACACATGGTGATGCACTGCTGCTCTACTTGCCCAGTGAACTCACTGGCTTCCCCTTGCAATTCCAAAAATACTTGTCCATCATTCTTTGCAGGAACTGCTGCACATTCACCACAATGAAATGCACTTTCAACAGCCCACAATGAGTTCAGGATTTAGCTTTAACCCCACATTAAAACCCAAAGAAATGAAATACAAATTTGTCCTCCTCCTGGAAGAAGATTGTCTGCCTCTGGAGACACAATGTTGGACTTACTGGTTGTTGGCTCTGCCCCTGTGTGCATGTTCTTATGCTCCTTACATCAGATTTCTAAGTTATTGGTGGGTGTTCTGGGGAAAGGGGACAGAGAAAGTAGAACATATTTCACTTGATAGCTTTTTATCTAACTTTATCCCTCAAAGTACATGAAACAACAGGTACCCCATGGTCTTTCTTTGCAGGCCATCTTCACTTTAAAACTATCTCCTAATGGTCCTAACTAATAATCTCAAGGTAATGATATCCTCATGTACCAGACTGTGTTTTCTTTCTACTGGGGAATGCAACTGTAGAAAAGGGTATGTTTTCAAGGGCAAAACCAGCTTTGTGTCGTATGGGGATAAGAAGCAGAAAAACTGCATATGCAGTGCAATTGCTAGTGTTTGGTCATTATAGTCATTTTAAAGGCCAAAATATCTTGGCTTCTGGTTGCCTCTACAGAAGAGCACAGTGTGCCTCTTTGTATCATATCTACCAACCCCATTATGATGTTTCTAGTACCCTCAATGAGACTATTGCTTTCTTATTGTCTGGAGTCTTCTGTTTTGTAACAAAATATTTTCATAATTATAGTATTTTTTTTTTTAGATCAAAACTCTCAAACTGTGGCACATGGTCCAACTGTGGGCTACAAATCTATTTTCAGTTATTATAATGGGCCAATAGGCTGTATTGTTGACTCTTCACCTTGTTCCAGATGGCAAGTGTCACTAAATAACCTCTAAATACTTTAAATACTTGCCTAATGTCACAATTTCTACAGTTACCAGTGAGATGCTATGTGATCACAAATGGGAAGGGAGCTGGTTCATGAGTCAGCCTCTCTAATAAGATGTGTCGTCACTATGATAAATACCTGAATGGGGTGTCATGTGTCTAATGAGGTGCAAAATATTATGAATCTATTTTCTGGGGTCTGCAGGTGTGAGGAATTTCTGCCTACATTGGTGCCAGTGATGATGGACTAATGCAAAATGACCACAGAAAAAAAAGTTGTAAAATGTAGCTACTTTGAGTGGGATTTTCTGAATAGACAGAAATATTCTGTCTCATACAGACTTTGCTGTCCCCTTGTCAAAGTAAAAAGAAGTCCCATGGACCCCTGTGGGATCTGCGCTAGGCAGCTGTTATGTATCTCAGGCTGTCCTGATAATGGGCAGCCTACATCACCATTGGGTGCACCACATACACCTGAAATTTCGACCCAAACTGTCTTCTCAAGTGGAAAAAATTGTGTTTTAAGGGGAAAAAAGCCCAACTGAAATCACCTAACAGATGAATTAACAGGGCAAAGTAGTGCTAATTCATTATCTCAGATGGGAGCCAAATTCAGACCTAGTGAGGCGGATGTCTCACGCTGTGGAT
The DNA here is from genome assembly GCF_964273445.1 of Streptopelia decaocto. Classification (NCBI taxonomy): domain Eukaryota; kingdom Metazoa; phylum Chordata; class Aves; order Columbiformes; family Columbidae; genus Streptopelia; species Streptopelia decaocto. Next base: position 145,801,072 of record NC_138663.1, read on the forward strand.
GCTATTCACTTTTCCTGGGTGCTCCTTGCAGTGCCTGCAACATCCTACACCGACTTTCAACAGCCTTTTTGCTGGTGCACACATTGTAGCAGCAAAAAAAAAAATCTTGTTTCAAGCTCAATAGAAGGCTGAAGCATTACAGGCCTTTGAGAGGGAAGGGAACTAAGAAATGGGAAAGAAGAGTATTGCTACATAACCAGCAACCCCCACATGAATATGATTAACTAATGTTTTCCCCAACTTCTACCAAGTGGTTTTGATAAATGACTAAATACATAATGCCATTTGATTCAAGATAAATTCTGTGCTGTTTTTCAAATCCCAGTTTGAAAGAATGTTGCTCCTGAGATTGTTAAATGGCACAGTGGGCCAACATGTTTTCCAATAATATTTTACATTTTTATTAAGAATTTCATTTTGAAGTTTCCCAAAACACTTCATAAAAACCGTACATATAGTGCAGTAGATTTGCTATCAATAGGAGCAAGGCAGGGCAAGGAGGGAAAACTTTGTGAATAGGAGGCTTCAGCAATCCTTGTTTTATGGAAAGTATATGTGTTCTTTAATGTTTACATAGATGAGACGGGGCCTCTGTTCTTTAGCATTCTAATCCAAAAGAGTCCAATAAAAGACAGCAAAGTACACCAAATCTATTTATTAGGAAAGATGAAGCCTCCTTTAGAATTGCTACTTTGAGATCAGGAACCTGTGGTTTATAAAGAATATATATTCAAGCTTGCAACAGAAGCTTCTGAGCTATTTTTTACCCAAACTTTTCTGATACAAACAGCCAAATTCTCAATCCTTTTGATTTGCAGTCTTGTGTTGAGGGGAGAAGAAAAGTAGGTGTAAAGGGATGCTTTTGTCCTTGACTGAAGCACTGGAGAACAGACACATGCTTACCTGCTACAATTTTCAGGCTTCGGCTCCAGCTTCTTGCTGAACCCCTAGTGAGCGGATATAAAAGATAGGAAAGACCCTATTTCTGTACCTTTCACATCATTCCTCAGAAGCACCCTGGGATGTCTCCATGCTATTCTGCTTGTTATCCACCATGTGAGTGACCCAGGACTCCTGCCCCATGCTCTCTAGGGACCTAAGATCCCTCCACTCCTATACACCAAAATACAAACTGCAAGATAATGCCTTCCTAAGCAACAAAATTTTCAGAGTCCTGAAGGGAATGATGATCAGTGTAGAATATTGTGGATTCCATCAGCCAGCTGTACACCAAAAAAAGAGAAGCCACTGCTGCTCTATAGGTACTATTCATCTGGCTTCACCTAGACCTGCTCCCACTGCTTAGCTCCAGAGTTTTACAGCTCTGACAGCAAAGTTGTCTTGGCAGGGATTTCTATGGGACAAAATGGAGAAAGTAACAGAGACCTAAGCCTTGGTCTGCCAACACTAACACAGGTGTTGAAATCCAAGGTGCAAGGTTATGCTGCACCTACTGATGGCATAACGCTCTCACGCTTCCAGTCAAAAGCAGTATTTCCCGCTTGTCTGTATTTTAAATACAGGTTGTGCAGCACAGAGGATGGAGCAAGCCTGCTGTGCTCTGCCCCAGCAGTGGCTGCATGCCAGTTCCCTGTGTGGATCACCACTATGACTGGTGCTATTCCTATTACGATGCTTTCCCTCATTTCTGCTTAGAGGGTTTATCCGAGTTCCATTTGGAGTAAATCAGTCCTCTGTAACTTTGTGAGGTTTTAAAAATATAATTTAAAGCTAAAACCTAGAATCGTATTGCTGTATCCATCTTCTGCAAAGAAACTGTCAATTAGAGACACCAGGTGGGAGCAAAGATCACTGAAATCAAACCAGAATCAAGCCATGGATTTTTCTACCTGCTGAGGAGCTGGCAAGCATGTTTGCTGTTCTTCAATTGGCATAACTGATTTAGTGTGAGGGACAAACAGTTGCACTGTATATGAGATACTGAGAAAGTTCATATACTATATTGCCATACAGTACTATCCCAGAAAACCAAACTGAAGGTCTGAGGGAAATGCGGAGTATCAGCAGTTCTCCAGTTTGCCAGACAGAGAGGTTCAATGCCTGAGACAGCTGAGAGAAGGCTCTGGTTCTGTCCCCAGACAATATGCTGCTTATTCTGTGATCTGGCAAAACCAGTTCTCCTCTTAGGGTCTCTATTTTCCTTTCCAGGCTTCTGATTACCAGCAGCATTAGTTACATTGGGATATCCCCAGTTTTGTTACCTGTCACACCTTCCTCTGCAATAATAGAAATTTGAATCAGTGCTGAAATAGTATCTTAAACACACACACTCACAAAACTCAGCACAATGTATTTGTTTCAGATTTCCAAGCCAAGGAGGGTGAAATTACAAATGGTCCAGAGCTATGGACCCTAGTAATACCTTTGTAAAAGGTTTCAAACTCTCTTCAAAGCTCTCTCCTGACAGGAGGAAGAAATGTGCTCTGATCACATATGTCTTTATTATTTCCCTGGCTATATCTACTCTTTTTTTCTCATGTGTGTTAAATAAGACCATGTAAAGACCGAACGTGCTTGAGCCTAGTTGACCTAAATTACTTCTCTATAAATTCTGATCCCCTTTCTGATAGCTTTTGGAACATTTGGAACACTGTAGCTTTTGGAACATTAAAAAAAAAGAATAGTCTAGATAGAACCTCATTCATTGCCCAACCAGTATTATCTTAACTCCATCATTACTTGTAATTTTCCATTTTACGTCTTCCTTTGAATATTACTGTAAATGTTGGAAGACTGATATAATTTACAAAAACTGAAGCAAATTCTTATTATTCAGATGCATGAAAGGTATATGTCATATTTATATGAAAATAATGCAAATGTTTCCTAGATGTTGCAAACATGTTTACTACAAAGTATAAAGTTTATTTTCCTGGGAGGAGTACTGAGAGAGCTGTGCTAGGGCTCAAAATATGTGTTGCCATGAACAAAGCTTTGTCTGTGGAAGAGAAGAGGATAAGTAGACAGCCACATAGACAGACAGACTGACTAAACTAAGCTGTCCAAAGGGTACAGATAAAACAGCAGCATTAACAAGCAGCAGGGAAAATGCTCTGAATTTTTAGGCTCTAAATTATTAGACATAATTGGAGGACAAATCAGCCCCTGAAGAGAAAAAAGATGCCATCAGAGTACCAAATCCTAAATGACGCAATTAGTCACCAGGACCAAGAGCTACCAGTTACAGACAAGACGTGAAAGTGTTGACTTACATAAACCTTAAAGGAGAGAGATCTCCCAGTACCCTTTGTGGAATGTTTTCACCCTTGAGGAAGAATAACATTTTGGAGACTTTACTCGTGCTGAGAAAGACAGAGAGAGAGAAAGGAAGAACTAACACTGCTAGTGATGCACTGTTATCAGAATCAGAAGAACTCTAAATATAATGTATTTGGTGGGCTCCAGTGGCAAAATGGGTATTTCACTTTCCTATGAACAGTAAAAGATCTGATATGCAGTTACACCTGTGAATAAGTATTTGAATAGTTCCACTTAGTGTATTGGGATGAATCATGTGAGTGATGTTACCCGCAGGCATATTTAAAGATATTGATCCTAAGGGCATTTCATGAATTATTCCACTAATTCATAAACTGATCATTAGGAAGTAAGCTTCTTGCAGAGATTCAGGCATAAGGAGTTTAAAACACAGCTTATGAGTGAACCTTAAAGCAAAACATTCTTTAAGTCTGCATTAAAAAAAACGACAACAACAAACCAAACCAAACCAAAACCACCACAAAAAAACCCACCAAAAATACTGATTACCTATTGGGCTTCCCTTTCTTTACTGGAAAAAGCTTGCAAGTTCTGTGGAGCATCTGAAGATTGATAATATAATCTCAGAAAAGCTATGAGTAGCCTTGCAGCATTTTCCTAAGCAAAATGGAGACACTTGCCATGACATACATTATTTAGTATGGATGAAATGCGCTGGGCATTACTTACACTGATCTAGTGTTCATCCAGAGTCACAATGTTGGAGATGTAGTAATCATGAGCATTGGTGCATGGAGAACTCGTTTATCACTACAGAACCACAAAAGAAAGAGACCATTTGAGTCTTATTTTCAAGTGTGCTTTGAAGCGCTAAGGTTAACAAATCCTTTAGTCACATACTGTACAACCCTAATCGAAGCTTTTTCTGCTCGGTCCTGCAGAGTGTGTCTTTTTGAAAGAACCCCCTACAGAAATAAAAGGGACAGTGGTAACTCTGAAACCTCACTTCTGTTGGAAACTGCTCTACCTGCTTTTGTGACAAGTAGTCCTATGATGACCGTAAATGACATGGATAATTTTCCTGTTCAACATGTGCGTTTGATAGCTCTTTCTATATAGATGGTGTCACCATCTTCCTTGTTAGTGTATGCCTTTTGCTCAGCAACCACCAAGAGCAAACTTATTAAAAAAATCAGCAATTCAGGAACACATTGACAGAAAGACAGCAGGGAAGGCACAGACCTACCTGAAATGATTTTCTGTTGTTATTCACTCAGGCTTTTACCTAAAACCTCAAAAGATTTGTCAGATTATTTTTTTAAAAATAATATTCAATTGAATATTTTTATAACATTTGTCTCAGCCAGGACAGATATAGTATTGCAAAAACTCTGTAACAAAACCTTTCTATTTAAATTCCCTTCTCAGTTCATTGAGATCAAGAGTCCTGGAGTAAAATTTGAATGTTTGGGACTGAAGTCACAGCAAACCTCCCACTAGCCCTCAAGACTGCATTTTAGTACTGACAAGTAATTTGACATAAATGATTTATTTGCTTCCCCTCTTCTCCTGTAACTAAAGATATTTAGCAACACAAATATCTTTAGAACAAACAAACAAACAAACAAGACAACTCCTAATTATGCATTGGTAAATTTTATATGTAACTGAAGTTACTGGCCAAGAGTGTCAGCAGTCCTTGCCTGGCATTCTGTTACATACCTTGTACTGAAGATGACCTTACACTGCCTATATACCAAATAAAATTTCACTTGATTAGCTTTCCAGAGATAGAGTGCCATGGTCTCCCTCTCCTCTCCTCTCCTCTCCTCTCCTCTCCTCTCCTCTCCTCTCCTCTCCTCTCCTCTCCTCTCCTCTCCTCTCCTCTCCTCTCCTCTCCTCTCCTCTCCTCTCCTCTCCTCTCCTCTCCTCTCCTCTCCTCTCCTCTCCTCTCCTCTCCTCTCCTCTCCTCTCCTCTCCTCTCCTCTCCTCTCCTCTCCTCTCCTCTCCTCTCCTCTCCTCTCCTCTCCTCTCCTCTCCTCTCCTCTCCTCTCCTCTCCTCTCCTCTCCTCTCCTCTCCTTCCTTCCTTCCTTCCTTCCTTCCTTCCTTCCTTCCTTCCTTCCTTCCTTCCTTCCTTCCTTCCTTCCTTCCTTCCTTCCTTCCTTCCTTCCTTCCTTCCTTCCTTCCTTCCCTCCTTCCTTCCTTCCCTCCTTCCCTCCTTCCCTCCTTCCCTCCTTCCCTCCTTCCCTCCTTCCCTCCTTCCTTCCCTCCCTCCTTCCCTCCCTCCTTCCCTCCTTCCCTCCCTCCTTCCCTCCTTCCCTCCTTCCCTCCTTCCTCATTACTTTTCCCCATCCTTTTTAAAGACATTCTGCCATTATTTCATGTTTTTTTGTGTTGTTCAGCACTGATGAAATAGGTGTCTTTGATCTTTTTATAACTGTAATTGGTAGGTAGGTAGGTCAGGTGAAAAGAATTTAGTAGGAAACTCACAAGTCTCCAGGTGCAATTTTGGCAAGATGAACAACCATTTGTGCTTTCAGAAGCTTTTCATCAGACTCTTCATGTATGCAAGATGATGTGGTGCCAACCAAGCTAACAGCTTCTATAGAAACACCCAAGTTGAGGGATGACTTGTACTGATTTTGAGGTCACGTCTGTGTTATCTGGAGAACAGGTATCTATTGACAGGTACCAAATGTGAGAGGGCAAAAACAGTCATGTCATCAGAAAACCTAGGCAGCTTTTCTTGTGAAAACAGCATTCAACACCAGCATTTTGAATTATCTGACTTGAAAGATTCCAAGCAATGATGACGACTCTTACACCTACTAAGCTATTCCAGTGTTTAATTATTTTCTCCACTAGTATACTGAGTCTTATTTCAAGGCCAAAGCTCATATCATCTTCCCACTAATACATCTTTTAATATCTCTATTAGTTAGATTGAAAAGCCCCTCACCTGCCACAATATTGTTTCTGCCTTTCTATACACAGTGTTCAAATACTTTCTTATCTGCCTTTTTGATAAACTGAGCGGGTTGAGCTGTTTGGCTTCTTATTGTAAAAGATGTTTCTTCAACTCCTATCTGTGTAAAGGAATCAGCCTTTATTTTTTTTCTTTTACTTGATAATTTTACTTCATTTTCCCGTTCCCATATAATCAAATATTTATTTAACCATTTTGACAAAGAATTGCAGTAAGTGTGTTAGTGACATTTTCAGGATCTGGGTATTGGCACCTGTTTTTGCTAGCATTTGCATTTTTATATGCCTGGGATATTTATTAAATTTACCAGTACATATGATAATGCATTCTATTAAATAATACATGATAAATTGCTGTCATGGCTTTTGCACCTATATTTTGATTGTTTAATAAAGGATACATACCACGTGTGTAAGACTCTGGTAAATTCATTCCGTAATGGTGCACTGCTGTAGACTGTGTATAAAGTCTCTAGTAGTTCTGTGTGAAATATAAAATAATCAGTCATTGCTTTTTACTGAAGAATAACTTCTGTGTTTATTTTAAAGGACTTGAAATCACAAATAAAAATCAGGAAGCAGACCAAAGACCACATTGTATATTTAAAATCTTCTATGTTTGTATTTTCAGCGGCAGTAGCCAAGATCCTGGAGATGTTTTAAATGATTCAGGTGAGTAGACAAGTAATTTAAGATGAGATTATTTTTGCCAGCATTTTGTAAACATTTGTAAACATTTATTTCCTGTCATAGAAGACCCATAATATTTATGTCTCCCCAATTAAAATATCCATTAGTTCCCACTTTTTTTTTTTTTTTAATCGTTTCTCAGGTTTCCAAATGATTGAGTATTTTAGACATTTGGGAGTCTTTAGAGATGTGCCACTCTCACAATTTATATATTAATTTAATCAATTCAATGATTTTAGTCCAAACAGAATAATATGTCTTTTAAGATAGCTAAAATAAATAGCTGGATCTATTTTCAGCTGGCTTTTGGTAGTGATAGAAAGTTATTGGCCTGGGTCTGACCATTCTGTAGAAAACTAGACGGATATTTTCTTGTAGTTTTGCATCTAGGTAGAAAAAATGTAAGAGATAGTCAAATAAAAATTAAAGTATAGTGGACAATTGAGCAGTAATTCAGTCAGGACATTATTAACTGACTGTATGATATAAACATATTATTAAAACAGAAGGCAAATTATAGTCACATTTTCTTTCACACTAAAAGGTTTTCCATGTAGAGAATAAGCTACTGGCTCAGGACTGGAACACAGAAAGAACTTTACTTTGTCCATTGGTTTTATTTATGGTCAAGAAATTATGGAAGTTGCATTCTCAACTAGGTTATAAATCAATCTGGATTTGTCAACATTAGGAGGAATCATCTGTAATATATATGAAAAAACCCCACAAACCAATATTAATCTCCAGCACTCTGGTCATGATCCCAGAGATTTCCATCTGGTTCTTACTTGCTTTTGCCAAAAGATCTAATGTTGACAAGGATAAGAGCAAGGCAGCTCACTCTAACCCCTCTACAGAATTTAGTAGATTGAGATGATCTTCTGGTACAATGAGCTTGTTAATATAGTTCAGACAATGTATATATGTTCTTGTGAATGATAATTCTAAAGCAAGTACAGCAAGTCTAAGACTTGTTAGAACACCTGTATTCCAGGGTAGCAGCAAAGACACCTTCATGACTACTGATAAAAAACACGTTAGATTAAGCCTCAACTACCAGACTTGATATACAATTGGTATTTCTAGTGGTGAATATTTAAAGCTAATGGTTGAAGCAAATGTATTTTTTCCCTTTATTTTGTTTATAAAGAACAGGAGGTTGCTCATTAGGACAATACAGAAAAAGAAAATAACTTGATAAAATGCCTAAGGGCACAGAGAAACACACAATATGAAATCCCTTGCATGAAGAGGTTATTTTATTAGCGTCATTTTCCGAGGGAAAAGGAAAGGCACTTAAAAATACATATACAATATTAAAAATACACATGAAATTTATAGGAAGGGCAAATTACTCTGTTGTGACATAGAATTTCATCGCTGCTTTGCAGATGGTATGCCCTGGGATAAGTTAAACTCAGAGCTCTAGCTAGTATAAATGACATTGCATGAGTATTAGCCTTCAAGTCCCCTCATAGAGGACAGCACTGAGTATAACAGCATACTGTATGATCAGAAAAATATAATATTGCTGGCCCTGTGGAAATACGAACAAGACTACACACAGCTTCATAGTGTAAAACAATCACAAGGGAATGAGAATTTTTTTCTTTTCTGGCCTCAGCTCAATAGAAATTGTATTCAAAAACCTGTCTCAGTGTAAAAACCGTAAGTCTTGTCTCCAGCTTCCCAGTAATTAACTAGTCAAAAGTAAAACAATATTTTAAGGCAGAATTTTTTTAAAGTTTTGGTTTTTTTTTTTAAAAAAAGAGTATTTCAGATTTCTGAGACTAGTGGCAAAATGTGAGAATGTGCCATTTGAGGTTGAACATTTGATAGGACCTGGTGAGATCAAAGAACTGGAAAGAAAAAAAAATATGCTTAATAAATAATAATGAGCTCCAATTAGGAGCTGGGCAGTCCTTCAACTTAAGCTTAACATAGCTTAAGCACAGCTGGAGATAGCAATGCTGCTCCATACTTAGGAGAAACACCATCAAGATGGCTTGCACAGGATTTCAGGTTCGGCTCCTTAGGCCTGCCAGCACGTAGTATGTCAGCACACGGAAGTGCAGCAAACTGAGAACTTGATTAAGCAATGTCATGCTGCTGTCAGTGCGGGCTTCTGGCCTAAACCTGCTTCTACCAACTCTTGTCTGAAGGACTCAACAGGCCTGCTAGTTATCTGCATTTGTTTCCTTAATTTCTGTTCAAAACGCAGGCATGCTATGCACAATTATATTCCTACATTAGGAGGGAGCTGGAAGTTGTGAATTTTGACCCCTTGGAAATGAGTTTCTGGAGTGAATAAAGGTATTTCTCTTAATGCGTCATGCAGTCTCACATCAATAAGCACTCAAAACCTGAAGGTGCAGTTTCCCTTTCTCTCTTAGTGCAGAAGCTGCTGAAAGTGGCAGTCCCAGTCTTCACAGCCTCCCTTGTTTAAGATTCTCGTTCCCTGAATCTGTAGAAAACTAAATCCAAAGTAAGTCTGGTTGAGCCAGCCCATTTCCAAGCTCAAGATCAGAGCATCCCAACACATAGGAAGTCAAAGAAGGGAGCCAGGAGACCTTCTTGTTTAAACAGGGAACTGCTGGGCAAACTCAAGGGGAAGAGGAGAGTTTACAAATCATGGAAGGAGGGGCTGTCCACTTGGGAAGACCATATGGCTGTTGTTAGAGGATGTAGGGAAGCAACTAGAAAAGCTAAGGCCTCCTTAGAATTAGACCTTGCAAGATGGGTCAAGGACAACAGAAAGAGTTTCTTCAAATACAGGGCAGATAAAACTAACACTAGAGGCAATGTAGGTCCACTGTTGAATGAGGTGGGTGCCCTGGTGACAGAATATACAGAGAAGGCAGAGTTACTGAATGTCTTCTTTGTTTCTGTCTATGCCACCGGAGGCTGTCCTGAGGAGACCCGTACCCCTGAGGACAATGGAGGAGTTTGCCTTGGTTGATGAGGACTGGGTTAGGGACCAATTAAGCAATCTAGACATCCATGAATCCATGGGTCCAGATGGGATGCACCCGTGGGTGCTGAGGGAGCTGGTTGAAATTAATGCTAGGCCACTCTCCATCATCTTTGCTAAGTCTTGGAAAACGGGAGAGGTGCTTGAGGACTGGAGGAAAGCAAATGTCACTCCAGTCTTCAAAAAGGGCAAGAAGGAGGACCTGGGTAACTATAGACTCGTCAGCCGCACCTCCATCCCTGGAAAGGTTATGGAACAACTTATCCTTGGTGCCATCTCAAAGCATATCAAGGATAAGGGGGTCATTAAGGACAGTCAACATGGCTTCACCAAGGAGAAGTTATGCTTGACCATTCTCATAGACTTTTATGAGGACAGAACGAGGTGGATAGATGATGGCAAAGCAGTGGATGTGGTCTATCTTGATTCAGTAAAGCATTTGACACAGTCTCCCATAGCATCCTTGCTGCTAAATTGAGGAAGTGTGAACTGGATGATCGTGTAGTGAGGTGGACTGGGAACTGGCTGAAGGAGAGAAGCCAGAGAGTTGTGATCAATGTGGAGGAGTCTAGTTGGAGGCCTGTACCTAGTGGAATCTCTCAAGGGTTGGTACTGGGACCAGTACTATTCAATATATTCATCAACGACTTGGATGAGGGAATAGAGTGCACTGTCAGCAAGTTTGCTGATGACACCAAACTGGGAGGAGTGGCTGACACGCCAGAAGGCTGTGCTGCCATCCAGCAAGACCTGGACAGTCTGGAGAGTAGGACAGGGAAAAATTTAATGAAATATAACAAGGGCAAGTGTAGAGTCTTGCATCTGGGTAGGAACAACCCCAGGTTCCAGTATAAGTTAGGGAATGACCTGTTAGAGAGCAGTATAGGGGAAAGGGACCTGGGGGTCCTGGTGGACAGCAGGATGACCATGAGCCAGCACTGTGCCCTTGTGGCCAGGAAGGCCAATGGCATCCTGCAGAGTATTAGAAGGGGAGTGGTTAGTAGGTCAAGAGAGGTTCTCCTTCCCCTCTACTCTGCCCTGGCGAGACCCCATCTGGAATATTGTGCCTAGTTCTGGGCCCCTCAGTTCAAGAAGGACAAGGAACTGCTTGAGAGAGTCTAGCGCAGAGCCACGGAGATGATTAAGGGAGTGGAGCATATCCCTTATGAGGAAAGGCTGAAGAAGCTGGGTCTCCTTAGCTTGGAGAAGGGGAGACTGAGGGATGACCTCATTAATGTTTATAAATATATGAAGGATGAGTGTCATGAGGATGGAGCCAGGATCTTCTAGGTGACAACCATGATAAGACAAGGGGCAATGGGTATAAACTGGAACACAGGAGGTTCCACTTAAATTTGAGAAGAAACTTCTTCACAGTGAGGGTGACAGAGCACTGGAACAGGCTGCCCAGGGAGGTTGTGGAGTCTCCTTCTCTGGACACATTCAAAACCCACCTGGACACTTTCCTGTGTAACCTCATCTAGGTGTTCCTGCTCCGACAAGGGGATTGGACCAGATGATCTTTCGAGGTCCCTTTAAATCCCTAACATTCTGTGATTCTGTGATTCTGTGATTTTCATTATCACCATACAGAAAATAGAGGAAATGCCTGGAGTGAAGACAATATGGTCAGAGGTGCCGGGGAGACAATAGCCGAAATTAGATCAAACTAACTGCAGTCTGACTATTTGCATGCTTTCTTAAAAAAGTGGGCAATAATGCAAGCTCATTTGTATACACATCAAAGATGAAGTCATCTTCAGTACAGTAGCAACAAGTTGCCAGTAGCTTAAGTGCCAGTGAAGGATTTATGCTGAGACAAACAATTGGCCAGAAGCAAATGCTGAATGTGAATAAATTGCCTCATTTTATTTATATTTTTCCCATGTAGCTAAGTAAGCTTCCTCTTCTGTCTAAAGGTTTCTCACAGGGAGAATTTTCAAGTGCTTTCTTCAGACCAGTTGTGTTCTCTCTGGTGTACTAGTCAGTGAAATTATATGGATCATCAGGTCTTGTCATGCTGAACTTGGCTCTGTCATGAGGGAGTTGGCTGAAGTGTCACTTTTATACTTTGATATTCAGACACTTTTGTTTACGGGAACCCATTCAATCACCCATGGGCATTTTTGTATCAATATCCATTGCAGCAGGAAAGAGGTGTGAGGCTAATTCCATGTTTGTGTTTCAGGGTAATAAAATGTATCTCAATATGGTAAATAATAATGTTTGTGGGCTCAAAGGATCTGTGGTGTTTCTGTTGCCCTGTTGCTCTTCATCAGCAGAAAGACCAAAAGACCTCAATAAAAGCCAAGGCTACTTTACAGAAAAAATACTTTAGCAATTTTTCTAATACAGATTAAAATACACAAGTGTCATGGATGAGTGATTTAGGGTGGTGGTTGCTGCAGAACAATGCTTGGATTACTTGAAGAAAAGTGTGACTTAACAGAATTTGATGGCAAGGTTCACTCTACTATTTACTGCATGGAGGAAATAGGCCAAGCAGAATTGGGTGAGAGTTGTTTTAGAGTGCTTTATATAGGGACAGGAGATGTGGAAGGGTAGAAAGAGGCCCTCCTTTTAAGTCATGAGGTCACAATGGACACCCTTGTTTTCTAAACTCCTTCTCAGAGAGGAGTCTAGTTGCAGCTGGATCCAAATTTAGACCCAGACTTGATCAGTGGTACATGTCTAGAAAAAATAGAGGGTAAGGGAAAACACGTAAGGGATTATACGTATTTATGGCCAAATGACTGTATGTGCACACCCTAGAATTTCAAAGTTTCATCATGCTGTATCTCAGTCTGCCTATTTCACCTCTAGGGGGGTTTAACTGCTTTGTAGTGGCCCTGAAGGTGGTTTTTGGTCTCAATGGATCCTACTTTGCTCAGCAAAGTACAAAACAGGCCTTATCTTGCAGGTGTCCATGATGGTCTGTAGCTGCTTTGGTTTTCATTAAGCAGGTACAAGTTTGGTGAATATGAGCAGAATTTTATGACATACATCTTAAGATTTCAGCAAATTTAGCTTACTAAGTAATGTGAGGCAGACAGTATATTAAAAATCACACCTTATAATTCTAAGTGATTCATTCTATTTAAAACTCATTTACTTAAGGTAAATTATTAATATAAAACTTGGGCTCATCTGGGGATCTGTGAGTAGTAAAAGATAGTTGCCATACAGCCATCCTTGTTTAGCAGAAGAGCTCAAAGAAGGCTCACCAGGCTGTCATATATTTAGAATAAAGTGGTTGACTCGCAGTCAAATTGCATACAGCAGGAAAGGTATGCACAAAACTCCTTGCACCCACAACTTATCGGTGTTCAGTGCACTGTTCTTATTCCTTGTGGGTTTCCTAAAAGGAGTTCTTGGCCTGGCTGTAGCTCAGGCCTTTACCTCCTCTGGACCCCGGACCAAACTGCTGCTGGCTTGGCTGCAGTGAAGAAGTTGAGTGTATCTGTCATAACAAAATAAAACTGGTCTAGCTGAAAATTATAAAGAACGTTTTGCTGAATATTGCAAAATTGTTACTTTTTTTTTCTTCCAGTAAAGCAATTACCTTTGGATGCTGGCTGGCATTAGACTGCCTGATTATACTCCATATTATAAAAGGCAAGGAATTTACATAGGTGGAAGGTTGTACAAATAACTCAATATTGTGTAATCTTGAAACGTTAACTTTTTCAAGCCATGTAGTCACTCTGTATGGAAAGGCAGGTGATATTTCTGCTCCAGTAACCTTCTCAATACTCAGCAAATAGACTCGGCAGGGGTTAACCTGCAGGATGTCCATAACTGAGCAGATTTTTTCCTTATCTGTAGGGATATAAAATCAGCAGACTTTTTTTCATATGTAAGGGAGAGTGTGAAGACTTCAAAAAAATGCATGAGGAAGAAGAAGCTGGAGTGCAGTAGACTTTGCTATAATTTGTCCTCATGCGCTGGGTGAATATAGTGCAGAGTGACCGGCAGATATTTTAAGATCTGCTTCTTCCATTCTTTTTCATTAGAAGAAATTGTGCATGGCCTTCCTTGGTATACAGCTCTTTATTTCTATCTGCTTAGCAACTCTGGATCAGAGAAAAACCTATTTTTAATAAAGGCTTTCCCTCACTTGTAAGCAGGCTAACAGTAACCTCTATTCTAGAGTTGTCTTTTAAGCATATTTTCATTTCATTTATTTTGCTAAAATTTCTCTCAGGTCAAATTTTCTGAGATTTCTGTGATAGGCAAGGTGTATATCTGTATATGCATACAATGTTGGAAAACTTACACTGCTCATGAAGAAACTCTTAATTCTCAATTTTGAAGTGGAACAGGAAGCTCCAATCAAGAATATTGGAGAGAACATGCATTTGTAAGTAGCCATCCTTATTGCAGCTAGCTGTATCAGGTCTACTATGAAGCTTTGCCTAAACTATTCTATTAGATTATAATTATATTTACTGTTTCTGAAACAGCTGCATTCCAGATTGGGACTCAGTTACTACAAATGCAGAGACAGTCGTGCCATAACTCCTATTCACTGAATAAGTTTAGTTAGAATTAACCTGTTCCATAGTAGTGGTCCAAAATGAAAAGTAGATTTACTGGCATATTCACAGATTTCTTTCCTCTCTGTAATTTCTATTTGCTAATCTCAAAAGCCTCATAAATTGTTATGAGCCAGAAAACAGAAAACTTACTCCAGATGTGGATTATTTGCTAGTTAGCACTTTCCACCTTTTTTTTTTTTTTTTTTTTTTTTTAATTTAAAGCCTACCAACAAGAACAGAGAACCCAGAACCCATGGTATCTGTTTTTGGTGGCTAGTCATACATTTTATTTGTCTGAATAAATTGAATTATGAACCCGTGTTTTTCTAGGTCAAAGGAGCTTTGTCCAAGTATTTGTTGAATACTTAAGAGTAACGAATATATTTACAGAATTCAGCATTGCCTTTTGAAAGATTTGTAAGCAAAATTAAAAAAAAAAAAGCAGCTAAATTCACAATGAATATTATTTGCAATGAATAATTCAACTAGTACTAATTATTTAGCACCTGTAGAGGAAAGAGGGGGAAATAGGTATGCTAATATGATGTTGCCTCTTTTCTGCCTAACTATCAGGTATTGATGTAGAGAAGGGCAAATGTCTGTCATACAGCACACTTGCTGACAGATGTGTTATCAGCAAGGGAAGAGGATTTAATTTGCCAAAATTACCCATCTATCTGTCTATCTAGGCATTTATACAGAAAAACTAGCACAGAGGTAGCTATTATCCCTATGCATTTAATAAATCTGTTGTACATGAACTTTTTAGCATTGCTCGACAGCTCCAAAATACACATGTTGACTGTGACATGCAGACCACAAATATATAAATGCTGCACACAGACATATCTTGTGTACATGCTAGCATAAGCAATTAAGGGCCATATTTCTTCTGAAATGGCAAACCCAGTAATTTCTAGACATGTAACTTAGGCAGATGCACCATACCAATCCTAATTTGCATGAGTCACCATATTGTAGGCATCCAATATGTTTTTGCATGTAAAATTCCTATGCTTGCTTTATTTTATAGTACAATTAGGAAAACAATATGAAAGACAAAGACCCCAAAGTTGTTATAAAATAATAAGTAATATTTTGCATTTCTATTCTTTTACATTGCCTTTATAAAATTTGTATGTAATTACATGACAGCACATGTATACTACCTTATAGACTTTAATCTCTTCTGTGATATAATATCGTATTCTGTAGAACGAGATAAAGTATCAATAGTTTGTCTGAAAATTGATAACTATGGTGTGATAGACAATCAATCAGTGGACCACACACTTTTTACATTATAGTTGGCATAGGAATGGATTGGTCCTTGACATTTCTCAACATTTTGCATTCACACATAATTGTGTCATGCATTATCACTAAAGTGGCACCCGAAGTGTAGCATGTTTTTATTCTCTTTAATTAATAAAAAATATTATTTGATAATTTTACTATAAATAAGGAGATCTGCCCTCAGCACCTTGTTCTGGGAAGTTATATAGAGAGAGGACCTAGACTGTATACAAAAAGAGACTTGACTGTTTACATTTCAATAAACAAATAATTTACATAGTAAGGAGTAGAATAGATATTTGATTGCTTTGGACATCCCATTATTCCCATCTCTCACAGAGACAAACACTCCGGGGTTTTGTTCCTTTTTTTTTTTCTAAGAACTTAAGAGCTCAGTACAATATTCGGGTATTAGGGTAGGGTATTCTAAACCAGAAGAGGATTAATTTTAGTGGTAGTATTTAGCTAAATAACCTAACCAGATTTAGATCTCTTTTTCTAACTGGCACATGAGATTTTGAAAATGGGTGTGCAGAGCTGAGACATTGATTATATAGAGGGGAAAATCTGGATGTTATTAGGAATTATATGAAAAATACAGAAATGAATTATCAATTTCCAGGTTGATCTACAGGATCATATTCCCTCTGTTCCAATATCAGCAAATTAGACGTAAACTGTAGATGAGAAAACTGAATCTCTTGCAACATAATTGTCAATGTGTTTACGTTTATCCTTTCTGAGATTTGAATACTTGAGAAGAAAAATTGGCCTAGGTTCTCAGCTTTTTCCAACACAGGCTGAGTTATAGATAGCAGGCTATAAATGTACCACTTGTAATTCAGTGATCCTGTGCTGTTTTTCACCAGTCCTTAGCAACTTCTGAGTTTATCTACGTTAAACTAAATGGTTACAGTTCCAAAGGGGAGACATAATGCTTGATGACTGCTGAAAAACAGAGTATGCCAGTAATGTCCACACAGTTTATGGTCCAGATAGAAACTCCTAAGAAAATAGGATTGGGAATGACCATCCAGTCTGACTCCCTCGACATGAAGATCTGAAATTTTACCTTTTTGAAGCTAGTGACAGAGCACCCATCGATGCTGTGTTGTAGCTGCTTTCTGCCAATAACCTGCATGCCTGGAGGAGATTCTGGTCCTGAATGTTTAATTTTGATTCTTTTTTCTTTTCCTTATACTGTTGTCATTATTTTAATATATACCATGGTTGCTCCTTTTTTCAGTGCAGAGCTGAATTTTCCCAGATGCAAGATGAGTCCCAAGAAAGGAAATTCTCACAGTATTCTTACATTTATTTGAACCAAGGATAACCTCACAGCTATTTTGTCTTTGAAACTGTCTTTAAATGCAACACAAATCAAAGTTGTGAAGCGAGACAGAAAACACAGGAAAAAAATATTATGCACTCCCTTACAATAAGTGCTTTGCTTGCTTCTCCAGGTGACTTAGTATAGACATGGGTAAAAAAATGTTTAAGAGAAATCTTGATACAAAATAGACTTTCATGAACCTCTCTCTTTTCTTTTTTTTCTTTTCTTTTCTTTTCTTTTCTTTTCTTTTCTTTTCTTTTCTTTTCTTTTCTTTTCTTTTCTTTTCTTTTCTTTTCTTTTCTTTTCTTTTCTTTTCTTTTCTTTTCTTTTCTTTTCTTTTCTTTTCTTTTCTTTTCTTTTCTTTTCTTTTCTTTTCTTTTCTTTTCTTTCCTTTCCTTTCCTTTCCTTTCCTTTCCTTTCCTTTCCTTTCCTTTCCTTTCCTTTCCTTTCCTTTCCTTTCCTTTCCTTTCCTTTCCTTTCCTTTCCTTTCCTTTCTTTCCTTTCCTTTCCTTTCCTTTCCTTTTCTTTCCTTTTTTCTCTTTTTTTTAATTTTTCACTGGTATATCATAACTGTAGACCATCAGGGAAGCTTGCCTATGACTTCAGATTTCAAAGCTACAGGTGGCCTGCAAGCATGGCACTTCAAAGAGTGTTTTGATTAAATGAAACAATGTTTGTGTAATATGGATCCCAGATCTTTGAACTTTTTTCAGATCAATTCAGCCAACAAAGATTCAATTAGGTGAGATCAGAAGACCGCTTCCATCCTTTGTTTTCATCTGTCATTCAGTCTTGTCTTTTCAAATGGCTTTAATACAAAACCAGGGCCAATCATTTATTTTAATGAGGACTACAATCATAATGATGATGGTGGTGATGGTGGTCCCTGTATGAACACTAATAAAATGCATTTGCAGCTAGCAATAGGGTTTGCTTAAAAAAAACAAACCAAAACCAAATAATATAGCCTAAATAGTATTTTAATTGCATTAGCACATGTTGGTACAAGCTGGGTCTGTATCTGCTATTGAAGCTTATTTAACTGTACATATCTTGCGGTTTTCTTTTCTTTTTTTTTTTCTTTTTTTTTTTTTTTTTGTATTTTGCCTTCAGTGAAAGAAAAACTGATCCTAACAGTTTTTAACTTGTTAATTCAAACCATATGTCATAGAGCCAGTCTCCATATGGTGCAACACCACCTTATATTTACAGGGTGCTGCTTTTTCAAACATTATTCTAAAGGCTTTATTTGCCCCAAATTGCAATAGGTGGTAGTGAGCTCCTGAATACAGCTTTTAAAATACCTCAAGTGTCTAAATCACATGCTGATATGGCAAAAGCATGTCGATTATTAAAAGCTAATTACAGTCCATTTTATTGGCAAAAATGTGCTAATCAAGCTCTTGACTGAGAGTGTATACTTAAGATAAAGAAAACATGCTGACAATACTTAGTCTCCACACACAGCAACAAAAGATAGGTGTAGGAAAAGAAATCCGCTGCCTCATAGAAAGACTTTTACGATTTGATCTTCCATGGTTGGTTGTCCAAAACTATGCTGGAATCAGAGAGAAGAGGTAGCCTCTAAACTTTTTGTTCTTATGAAAGAAAAAAACCAAACCAAACCAAAACCAAACATCTTGATTTCTGAAGCAAAATTGCAATGGAAAGAATGAAGGAGGTTAGAGACATTGTTGTGCTTGACTGATGCTCTTTGTTTGCTTCTAACTAGCTCTAAAATAAAACAATAAGGAAATATCTTTGAAATGTCTGTCTTCAGTGTGGAAAAATGGGTACTTTTGGGGGTCTTTGAGGACCATTCCCATCTATCTTAGTACCAACTCCCTCTCCAAGCTGACAAAACCTTGGGAGTAGGCAAATTGATAATGGCTTGTTCCTCATCAAGTTTTCTCAGAGGAACAGGGGGGAGCTTAGGCAGATTTACTTGATAGATAACCCGAAACTGGAGTTTAAGGTGGTTGGCATGTGATTATCTAAACTTAATCCTTTGATCTATGTAGTGAAGAGTTACTATGTTGGAACACATGCCACCCAGAACTCGTTCTAGATCTGCTCTTTGTATTCAGTGTCAAAAAATGCTCTGTTTTACCAAGTCTTACAGGGGAATGGCATACAATTTCCATTTTTTCCCCACCTTGCCTGGCAGATAGATGCTTCATCCCACTCCTGCATAAACTGTAAAGTTTTATGTTGGAAAATATTACCCAGTATGTACATGCCTTGGTCAGAAGGGAACCCTGCAGCCGGGGTGAGGATGGTGGATTGAAACCATTATTACTCATCATTCTTCACATGTGTAAGCCTGTCTAACAGTCAGGCTCTCCTGGCTTGCTCTTCTCTTTTTGTACTTTATGGTTGAAGTGAGACTTCATTGCTCCTGTTAGGAAGGTTCTTGGCTGTGTGACTTTTAAGACTACACAGTATACCATGGTTACGAAGAAGGACCCACAGACCACAAACAAACCTTAAACTATTGACACATGTGAAGTCAAATTCTCTGATCATTTATATGACAGTAACTAAATCTACCACAGTGAATCTAGAATAGCTTGATTGGCATCAAGGGAGTTCCTTCTGGCTTCTCACTGTTGCAGCTGGAGGCAGAATTTGACCATAGAGAGAAAGATTATTATTTAGTTCATTAATCACCAAGGAAACTTGCTAGCAGAACAATCTTACTGGTTTCCATTATTTCCTTGATAATCTTATTAGAAACAGAATTCTAAATCACATGCAGAGAATTCAGTGGAAAGAAAACAGGCAGCATTTAGCAAGCAGTCCAACCTATTTCCAGTCTAATAAGTTAATAGCAACATTCTTACAGAAGCCCATGCAAATAAAAGCAAAATACAATAGCGTTCTGAAATGAAAAAGAGAAAGAGAAATACATACACAAATGAATGAAATCGTTCAGTGTATAATGCCATTGGTTAAAAAAATACTTATTGTCTTCAACAATCTCCCACTTAGATTAAGCTACCAACCAATTAACCTATTCAGAGCACACAATGCTTTCTTAATACAATAGTCGTGAATGGATCAGTGTAAGAATGATGCATTGTCTATTATACATCCCAAAGAGAATGAACGCAAATACAGAAACTAAGCTCAAGATATAAACAAAAGATAAATGTTAACATGTGCCTGCTTGTTCAAAAGAAAACCAAAGACTCCAACATATGAAGTGCCACAGTTACTTCAAAATGATGTATTGGAAAGACCAAGAAATAGTAATATGCTACAATTTATGATGGTAGATTAGGTAGGCAATTATTTCAGCCAGAAAAGGTGTCCTTTCTGATAACAGCTCAGTCAAGTTTTTCCTTGTGCAGTACACACCTTGCATGTAAGTTTTACTAGTTTCATTAACAGTGAAATTAAGAGGTTTGATGCTTATACCACTACCAATAGAGAACAAATCAGCACAGTAATCTTCTATAAACTGCTCTGAATTGTTTAAAGTATCTACTTCAGACTGGCTTTCATATTTTCTTTTCTAGTACTCTGCTAACTTCAAGAATTCGTGATGCTTACTAAGCTACCAGAAACATAGCTCAATTCTAAACCCTGATGCTTTTTTATTGGATATTTTAGAAGAAACTGGTATTTTTTTAAGTCATACTTGGGCTTTACACCATATCAATTCCCTGCATGATACTCAATTTTCCTAAAAGCAAGCTTTTGTCCTTGTTAAAAGGTCCAAAACCAGGCAAAATGATCCTGGACTTCAGACCACAAAAGTGCAACATGAGACAACTGTGCTGACTTGCTGTCTCTACCACAGACTTCCTTTGTGCACTTCAACAAGTCACTTGGTTTTTCAGAACACTGGCGGTTTTTCAGAACCTTGGCTACCCATTTATGGACCAGGAACAATAATATGTTATTTATCATATGTTTTGCTTATCTTGTCTATATAGATGAAAATATTATAGGATAGTAGCTGGGTGTTCAGAGTGTCTGTTATGATAGAGGGTCAATTTTAGCTGAAGGCAGTAGGAGCTACTGGA
This sequence comes from Streptopelia decaocto, assembly GCF_964273445.1. Classification (NCBI taxonomy): domain Eukaryota; kingdom Metazoa; phylum Chordata; class Aves; order Columbiformes; family Columbidae; genus Streptopelia; species Streptopelia decaocto. The sequence continues at coordinate 145,822,157 of NC_138663.1, forward strand.
ATGCGAATAGTAGCTACAGCAATAGAAATAATAAATAGAGGAAGAAGAAAGCAGATTGTCAGCATGATTTACACATGGACTGTTTATTCCTAACTGTTACACAACCTATATGCTCTTAGCTTTATCACAGCTTGATGTTTCCTGAGACCTTAGTTCTTCAATCATGATTTTACTTTGAGTTGAGGTATCTGATTGCTGGTCTGCAGGAAAAAAACCTCATTTTGCCAAATGATTGGTATGAAGAAAGGGAGGCCATTCCTCCCTCTCCTATTCAACTAACCAAGCTCATACATATGTGGGAGAAGAGAGATCAGTTTCTTTAGGTTAGTTGTAATAGCTATTTAAGACTCTGGGAAGATTAATGATATACCACACTTCTGCCTGTTGTCTTTGCCATTGTGGCTGCATGAATTATATACTTTATGAATGTATAAATTATATACTTTATGAAAACCAGCAACTTTGATGTTCTACAGGGTAGTTATTACAAGAGAAATTTGCAACTAGGGGGAGATGGTTTCTTCTCTCAGTTTGGCAAATGAGAGATGTGGGACAAGGAAACTTACAGCACGTTGCTGATGGTTTCAGCTAGGGTTTCTACAGTCTCATCAATAAGCAGAATTTGCCAGATTTGCTGGAAAAGCTCTCCATGTAACTCGTTAGGCCGATGCCCTTAGCAGTTTGCTCTCCTTGTCTGTGCAATGCTGCTCTTCCTCTGCCTCTAGAGTATGTGTCCCTGGCAGGGACTGAGCACCTCGATGGTGTCCTCTGTGCTGTGCCCAGTGCAGTTGGCTCACAAGACCACCACCTTCTGCACAGGACTCTCAGGCAGCTCAGGGTTTCATCTCTGCAAGACACAGCAGGGATCAGTGTCTGAGCTGTGCCTTCCTAGGACAATCCAGCTCTTTTTGGAAAGTTGATAAATTATATGTAATAAACTGAGCCATTTAGTTCATATTAGGTTAACTGACCACCAGCATTTCTTTTATAATATAAATTACTTTATTGAATTGACCCAGAGGCTTTAGCATCAGATAAATGATTAATAACAGAACAGAAGTGAAACAGAGATATTGTAGCCCACATTTTTAACTTCACAGTTTCAAATACTGCCTGTGTTTTCTTGTTGTTTTTCATACAAATCCTCTGAAGTTGCAGTTATGGTTAATAATGATAGGGATAATAAAACATTAATCAAATCTTTATGACTTTAAATAAGAAACTATGTCTCATTAAAGTATATAACAATCTTAAATGCAATCTTACTTGTATGGCTTTTCTCTTTAATTTCTTCTTTAATTTTAATTCTATTTGTCTTTTAGGAATGAAAAAATTCATTATGTATAAATGAATACACTTGCATGCCCTTGTTTCGGCTTAGGTTTTAGTTTAAAAGATGGTTGCCCTGATGTGTAGTTTTCTCAAATAATGAGAGAAACAGATCGGTGTCATAAATGTTACAATGACCTGTACAGCAACATTCCACTTTACCAAACCAGAAATCATTCTCCATAGTCCATCAAGTGAAACTATGATTTTATGTAAGGATAAACAAGGCATTTGTTTATTCATTTTTAAAATAACATGATTTTTAAATAATCAAGATAAAAAGGTCACATATTTATTAATGTGTAGCACACTTCTCATTACTCTGGCAATATTATGCAACTGTTGCCTTTCAGCTGCCAGTTCTTTGCATTCATTTAATGTGCTCCTATTTCCTTGTATGTCCTAAATATTACTATGCTTTTTATTTTATTCAAGCTGAATATATTATTAACCTCTGCAGTGCTTATTAGAAAGCAATGCTTTTCTTCCAGAATCCAGAAGGAAGAAGAATTTAAAAAGAAAAAAACCCAAAATACAAATTTTCATGGCCACATTAGAAGCTTCTTTTTAAACTGACTTTCAAAGTGTTAAATTTTACATTAGAAAACTGATAGTTATTCATTTAAATGCATAAAGGCCCAGAAAAAAAGTTTATTTTTCACTCATCATTACTCATTCAGACACAAGCTTGTCTCTCAAGTGACTATAAAGTTTTGATAAGGGATGTACAAGCAAACACTGCATTTCCTTTAGGAACAAGAACATTCCTTGACAACATTTTGGGTAACCTTAATAATCTAATGATTACACTATTTTACTATTAGCTTATTTCCAGCAGAAATGTTTATATTTCAGTGAATCAAACATGTCAGCACTTAGTGTATCTGGTTTGGCAGTATTCTAAACCCAAAGGAAAGAGCTTACATATGGACAGGCCAGTTGGAAGGAGCTGAGGTTTGTTTTTCTGAAGTCATGACCTGCACATGGATACACAGGAAGGTAAATGTGTTGTATCTATGCTTTTAGACACAGTGGTGCTGATAGACCTGTCTCAGTTCTGGAAAGGTTGCTGAATATACCAGTAATTTTGACTGTTGTTATAGAGGCAGATGAACATGTCTTGAATGTATTTCTTCTCTCCTGATCTTTGCCATCTTGTTTCAATACCATCAGTGTTACTGCAATTTGAATATCAGGTAATAAACTGGATTGGTTAAGATGTGCTCATATGTTCAGATTTAAGTGGGAACAATGCAAAATTCTCCTTTAACTCTTCTGTGATATGCTACAGAATTTAACAGTATGATTTTGCACTAGGTCTAACATCTGACATCTGCTGGAAAAGTGCCACAGGAAGCTGCATACAGGCTAAGAGACTTAGAGTGCATTGAAGATAACTTCTCAATCCAGGTGTCAGAAAGCCCAAACAGAGATGTTTTACTGCACCCTTTGCTCATCAACTCAGGACTTAAAGGAGAGGTCAAGACTGCTGGTAGCCTGGACTGTAGTGGTCATGTCCTGGTGGAATTCATCATCTTGAGGGATCCAGGCTAGGTGAAAAGTATACTCAAGAACTTTAACATTAAGAGAGCAAACTTTCAGTTGTTTAAGAAACTAGTGGCTGGAACCTCCCAGGAAACTGCCCTCCGGAATAAAGAAGCAGAAGAGAGCTGGCAGCTATTTAAAGATATTTTTCTTAGAGCACAGGAGCTCTCAATTCCCACTTGCAAGAAATCAGTCAAGGAAGGCAGGACACCAGCATGCCTGAGTAAGGTCCTCCTGGTCAAACTGATATATACAAGGGCAATGAATACACAGTGGAAGCAGTGACACACATCTTGGAAAGAATATAGGGGTACTGTCCAGGAGTGTAGGGATGGGATCAGGAAAGCTAAGGTACAGATGGAACTAAATTTGACAAGAGATGTGACGAATAAGAAGGGATTCTGTAAGTATGTTAGTCTGAAAAAGACAACAGAAGAATTTGTAACTCACCTGATAAATGAGTTAGGGGATCTTGTGACAACAAACATGGAGAAGGCTGAAGTACTTGACAACTTTTGTCCTACAATTTTCACTGGCAATTGCTCTTCCCACATGTCTTGAGTCCCTGAATCTCAAGTCAGGGACTAGGGGAGTGAAGTCCCACCCATTGTAGGAAAAAATCAGTTTTGTGACCATCTGAAACACCTGAACTTCCACAGGTCCATGGGACTTGTTGGAGAGGGTCCAGAGGAGGCCACAAAAAAGTTCAGAGGACTGGAACACCTCTCTTATGAAGAAAGGCTGAGGGAGTTTGGATTGTTCAGCCTGGATAAGAGAAGGCTCTGGGGAGACCTTACTGTGGCTTTCAATACTTACAGGAGGCTTATAAGAGAGATAGAGAGACATTTTACAAGGACTTGTAGTGATAAGACAAAAGGTAAAGGTTTTAAACTGAAAGAGGGTAGATTTAAATTTGATATAAGGAATAAATTCTTCACTATGAGGGTGATGAGACACTTGAACAGGTTGTCCAAAGAAGCTGTGGATGCCCCATCATTGAAAGTGTTCAAGTTCAGGTTGGATGGAGCTTTCGGAAACCTGATCTAGTGAAAGATGTCTCTGCCCATCGCCAGGGGTTTGAAACTAGTTGATCTTTAAAGATCCCTTCCAACCCAAATCATTCTGTGATTCTATGATTCTTTGATTTTTTTTTTTTTTTAAGTACATCATATACTTTTTGAAACTATCAGACTTACGTGAAAGCTGTAAAATACAGCAAAATTCACCAGGTCCTTTGTAATTTGTTCCACTGACAAATTAATCTCATTGTTAGAGAAATTTGCCTTCTTATCCACTTGAACTCAAAGGAATTCTACTTCCAATGCAGAGAGTTTTTCTTGTCTTTTGATTACAGTTCTTCAAGAAATGCAGAAATTTATTCCCAGGCAGATGGCAAGCAGTCTTCAGACATTGATCTTATGTATGTTTAAACAGACAAGAAAAGTTATGGATTTAGTAGTTGTCTGTCTTTTGCGGGAGACAGATTGTGACCATAGATGTACAGGGGGTGAAACCTAGTTAAGCAACTGCAGGTAGCAATTTCTGATGGTATAGGTAACTGTGATTTTCTCTGTATATATGAAGTTATCTGTTTTAGTGCCTGAACAATCACAAACTGTGTAGTCTAATGGACCAGACTATGCAGATAGACAGTATCAATACTTGACTGAGTTCCTTTTCAGAGGAAAAATGTTTATTAAAATACAATACACATTAGGTAAAACAGATTTTTAAAAGTTACAATGAATGAAAATTATTTGTCTTCATTAAGAAGAAAAGTAATGGGCAAATTGGGTCTTAATTATTAAAAATAGATAAATTAATAATAAGGAACAAAACTTTTCAGATTATATCAACATAAAAAGAATTAGAATTAGCCAGCAGGTCAATAATGAATATTTCAAAAGCTAGTATTCAAAATAAAAATGTTTATGTTTCTATTAAGTACAAATTTCAGAAATATACTAATAGTAGAAAGGAAGAGAACTAACATTAAAACTACTAAAACAGGTAAATAAAAGCAGCATCTTGATACCTTATATTTAATTAGAGCAAAGAAAATAGATTAAAATGCACATTAAAATTAGTAAAATCTGTTATTTTATTTTTCTAGGACTTACATATGCTATTGTTTTCAATTGTTAAAGATTAAAAAATACTTTATATTAATAGTGTCTAAGATATATCAAACCTCATTTAGTGAATTTACTGATCAAGAGACATTATTTCTAATTTCTACAAGATTCTCTTAAGTCTGATGCTTAAGCTGTTCTTTTTCTTACATCACTGGTGGCTTATAAAAAAACTGAGTAAAAAAAACCTCAGGCCCAGAACTTGGTTTAGAATTAGGAAGATGTACCTTATCACATATTTTGGAGGGAAAATTAATTAAAAATGGTAGTTTGTATATCATACTGTAAAATATGCAGGGAAACATAGTAACTCTGGTGCTGACCAGAATCAGGGTGGTCTAATGTTTCTTGTGATTTCAGCCTTGGCCTGTGATTACTGCTCTTCTCTGTATGGAAGGAGGTAACCTTGAAAGGCTTCTGGAGGCAAACCTTGCCTGCCAAGCCCAGGCACATAGATGAGCTGGCTAGGTGCTCCTTCAGAAGCTTTTACGAGTACTTACCACTGTGAGATGACTGTGGGAGTAACATAGCAATCTAAACTTAGAAGGACTAATTTCACTAAATGACTAATATTAAGGACAAATGAGGCAGCTCCATCAGGCTGACTGATCCCATCTCCCATGAGGCATTTAATTTGGTTATCCGGGAATTTTGTGATACCTACAAAATGCTCATGGAGTAAGGAAGAAAGATCCACAGATTTCTTTTTCCTTTATATTCAAATGACCTAGGGGTTGCAGAATGAAAAAACCTGTTAGCATATGCCTACTCCTTACTACTTTCTCTTAAGCACTCATGGTAAATTAGGGGCAATACAGATGAGCACCAAAAATTAATTAGAGCAGAAGGCTAATTGCGCATTGTCAAATTCTGCTAAAAGTAAATCAAATGCCAACATTGTTGTCATCTTGAAAATTAAGTGAGGTGGCTGTGTAGTGGATGTAAAGTCTAAGTGTTTGAGACAAAAGGATCATTAGTATTAATGCCAGTCATTTATTTTGCATATGTAGTGAAATATCACAGCCAGGATGATGGTTCCATTTACTTGGCAAGGTACAGATACAAATGAAAATGTAATTGCTGGTATAAAGACACTTTGGATTTAGGCCAGCAGGAATCCTGAAAAAAACTCAACCATGTCCTAAAAATTTTACTCATGTGAATTGTCCTAGAGACACTGAAGAGGTGATTTATCTACAGAAGGAATCAAGAGAAGAGAACTGAAGTATAATATAAAGCAAAAGACAAGTTGAGGGTCATAAGCAAGAGGAACAAACTGAAGATAATGGCACAAGGGGCTTGTTTCAGAAAGAGCAAGCACCCTGCTTTTGCAAAAGATTCAGCATCAGACCTTCTCCTTACCTGTCCTGCACTCAAATCCTGAACTGAAATATAACTTGTGGCCTGCAGGTGGGCTATTCCAAGGCTGAGTTCCTTTCAGCAGAACAGACTGATCTTTCAAAACATTCAGGTCTCCACTGTTTTATGAACAACCCTGGAGCCACAAAACAATGCAGATTAAAAGGGACCCTTGTGGGCTACCTGGTCCAGCACCCTACTCAAACCAGTGCTGATTTCAAAGGTAGAGTCAGTTGACAGGGCTTTGTCTTGCTGAGTTGTGAGTATCTGTAAAGATGTGTCTTTTTCACCACCACCCTGTGGGAAATTCCCTTCCTTCAGCATGTTCTTTGCCTCTCTTCCTTCAGCTGTGCAACTATAAGAAGAATCTGGATCCCTTTTCTCTATTTTAATGGTTGAACACAGTAATGAATTGCCACCAAAACTTTCTTTTCTCCAGACCAACCAAACCCAGCTCCCACAGCCTCTCCTTTTTGCTCAAAGAGGTTGGACAAGATGGTCTTTTGAGGTCCCTTCCAATCTAGACTGTTCTATGATTCCTCATGGAGCAAGTGCTCAAGCCTCACCACTGAATTCACTCTCGTTTATCCAAGTCTTTTTTTTCACTCCCTCTACATCAGGGGTGTCAAACTCATTTTCACCGGGGGCCACATCAGCCTCGTGGTTGCTTTCAAAGGGCTAAATGCAATTTTAGGGCTCTATAAATGTAACTACTTCTACAGGAGAGCAACCGCGAGGCCAATGTGGCCGCCAGTGAAAATGAGTTTGACACGTCTGCTCTAAATGCACTTCAGTGCCATCATTTGCATCTACCTAAGTCCTTGCACCAAAAAGCTGTGCAACAATGAAACCTCACAAAAGACCAACTGTAATTGAAAATGCAGTAATATTCTTACAATGTAATTCTGGGTGACATTCGGCAAACAGATGGTAGCACAAAAAAAAGGTTTGGTCACCTTTATTTAGGAGCCTCTGAAGAGAGGACATTCCTTAGATGGTGCAACATATAAATAAGCCCTGCTATGGAATTGGTACCCCCATAAGTCAAAGAAACCTCCCAACTCTTCATTTAAGTGGACATCCCCTGCTGTTCATGTCCAACCAAATATTACTGGGTGCTTACAGATACAAAAATGAACAAATGGGAGTATGATCGAATACACAAAGAAAGTGTGTTGGGAAGGAGACAATTTCAGGCACTTGAAAATCAGGAAATAACATTTCCTGTAGTAACATTATCTCAGACATACTGTATATTTTATGACATACCTTATATTTTACCACACTTAAAGGTAAGACATACACTTACAAAGAAAAGCAGCAATATAAAACACTGTGCAAAGAAGGTAGCCTTTTCCATATCCCAGTTTTTGAAAGCTTAAAAGCTTAATCTTAATGAGTGGATATTCAAGTTTTTGTCTTTAATATCCACTTATAAGAAAAAAAAAAAAAAGAAAAAAAAAAGAAAGTATAAGACAAAGTAATTTCCAAAGTTTTAAACATTTCTGCTGCTGATATAGATGTCAACTGCCTTCTTGTGAGCACACAGCTTTAAAAACTGTTTAAAAAAGCATTTTCAGAAAAGAAAAGATTTCAGAACCAAATCCCTATCAGGTGAAAAAAGCATCTCCAAATTTATACAACCATATAAATTACATTGAGAAATACTAAAATACTAACCACAGTGTTTTCTAAAATACCGGTATTGAAAACAATTTGAAATGGTGGAGGAGATCCAGGATGTGGCCCTACCTGAGTGTTGTATCAGTAACTTAAAAATTTAAGCAGAACAATCTAAATCACTACAAATGTCATTTACGGTGACTGATCACAAGCTTAGTAATGAACAAGACAGACAGAGATGCAATTAGGAAAGAGGTAAAAGGTAGTAGCCTAACTAATGAGAGTCAACGTGGCTTTATATAAAAAGGTCATGTCACACAAATTTGATACAACTATCTGATGAGATTTCAATCTTGTTTGACAAACATTATTGCATTTTCTAAATAGACCTCTCTAAAATATTTGCCTTTGTGCACTATACAAAGTAAATTCATTAAACACTTACCAAGTGAGAGATCAGAAAAAGCAATTGTAGATGGAGAACTAATCATCTGGTAATTCAAATCCTGAAAGGAGCTGCAACAGGACTATCCTTGACCCAGGCCTATTCAGTATCTTTACTAGTTATCTGGAAATAAATAAAAAGCTTTTACTGGTGAAGTCTGCACATAATCTGAGCAGCTGTGGCATGCTAAATAACAAAGAGAAATTCTAGCAAGTGATCTGTATTATGCAGTCAGACAGGCTTACTTACACAGTGTTAGTGCTTTTCAGTTAAATGAAAAGTCACATACGTAGAAAAACAAAAAGGTAGGTCACGTTTTCAGGATGAAGGAGTCTTTTTTGAAAAAGAGAAAAAAAAACCAAATCCATACCAAAAACCAGGACATAGTTGGCAAAGTAGAGAACCGGCTAAATATGAAGTCTTACAAGACTGACACAATCCTAAGAAGTGAAAGCAGAAGAATTCTAGTGCTTTTTTTCCCAGTGGTAGATTAAATTTTGGAAATACTGACTCTAGTATGTAATTTCCACTAAAGAAAGAGGAGAAAAGATAAAGAAAGCATCAGGAGTGTCTGACAGTCTAGAAAATCTATTATACAAGAGTTGCCTTCAGAAGCCCAGAAGAAAGGGGGCTTAGCCTAGCCATCCAATGTTTAATTGTTTAAACATCTGATATTTAGGCTTAGATTAGGTGAAAAATATTATTTTAAGCCTCATTGGGGTTTTTTTAGGCTTTTATTTCATCCAGTAAAAAGCTTAGTAGTGTTGCTATCCATTAGTTTCTTTAAGTATAAATTTGTAATTTGAACATTGGATTTCATTCTCAGTGTCTGACAAACCAGTCAGCTGCTTTCCACCGTGTGCCATCCAAGCCAGGGATCAGAATGATGAAGAATGATTTCAAAAGAAGACTAGATGAAACCGCTTGTAAACAAGGGAAACAGATTTTTTCTTATTCTTTATCAGTTTCTGTGGTTTTATGTTTTTTCTAACTATCATACTACCTAAGAAACTTCTGTATAAGAACAAGAGTTGATCAGTGGAACAGGTTTTATTGGTTATATTTTACTGTTGTTTTTGACTAAATAGGACTGAACAATAGAAGAAGGAAGAAATTAATTTTAAAATGTACATCTTTTTTTAGCAATTCTTATTCCTTTGTAACATTTTTGTACAAATTTATAGCCATTATATTTGGATGTCCTTTTTTTTTTTTTCCCTATATCAGAATTTTCTATTTAAATTTTTTGCTTTAAAATGGTTTAGCCAGCTCAGAAGACACTCTTTAACACAAAGAAAAGTACAAAAATGACTGAACACTACTATGGAATAAAATGAAAGCAAGAAAGTATTAAGAGGTGAAGGAGGTGTTATTGATGTGGAAAATGAAATGGAGACCCTTTGCCAAAGACTTCTTAAAAGAACTGTCCTTACAGCGCCTTCCTGCCATTTTCTCTCTTTCCCCAAAGATTTTGTAGGTAAAACCCTGTATTGTAGGTGTTTTTCTGCCCATGAAATATTCATCAGGTCTGCAGTCTTCACTTAAAGGAAGGAGGCAATAAAAGAAAAATACTTCAGATATTCTTATAAGAAGAAATTCAGTGCTGCCTAACTTCAAAAATTAGGTGCATTTGAGAAAGAGATATATGTCACAATCTTCAATATATTAGCTCTCTCCCTATAAATCTGTAGCTAATGATGTAATGTGTAACATGAAAATCATATTGAATTTATATTCAGTTCCATTAGGAATATGACCTTTTCTCATTTGGAGCAACATGGGTACTATTTTTTTCCTGAAATGGGGCAATCTAAACAGAGTAGCTTCTGAATCATAGGGACAATGACTGATGTCAATTTTAGAAATAGTCTGTCAGGGGATTGCTGGTTATTTGAAGTGGATTAAAATTTTGTGTGAAAAATCTGATGTGAAACCTATGTCTGCTGAGTCAGATAGGGTGAAATGTACCAATTGTCTTAATTTCATCTTCATCATTGCTAAAAGAATGATAAATCCACCAAATAAAGCAATTATTTTCTTATTTATGAGATGTGTTTTTTAATTGAAAGTGTTTGTTTTCTGAAATACCTCAAAAAGTTATTGAAAAATTAAGGAAAATACTGTTATTTCAACTCAAAGTGTGATTTTCAGTGCAACTTCAATTTAATTAAAAAAGAAAAAAAGAACCTCTGACATCACCCAACCATGACATTTTTATATTTTTTTAATGCTTTTTCAAGACTACCAGTAAGCCAAAACATTCATTATTCACAAAGATATGCTGAATGCCTCTCATTTCCTTGGGTTTCAGTGTCAAGAGTGGAATCAGAAATGAATACATGGAAGCTATAAGTGCGTTTTCTCTCATGATTTCAGCTCCTCCAAGAACTTCCCTAGCCTGATGGAATGAATGTTTATAGGGAAAACCATTGTGGCCCAAGTCAAATCAGGTTGTCAGGACGTGGCTGGTGACTGAGAAGCAGAAGTGAACTTCAGGGCCTGTATGCAGGTGGTCAGAGGGCAATCCAGGAAAGACATATCCAGGATTGCAGGATGGCAGGACTAAATTTTCCCCACCTGAAGAAGAATGAGTGATGGGGAGGAGACCCCCACAGTGGTATTTATAAGGGGTACTTCTTCAAAACCTCCTTGATTTGAACTTGAACAAGATGGCACAAGACATATGGAATTGGCATGTGAAGACAGCATTCAGGGAAATCAAAGTCACATTTCCCACTGAACTGGCTAGGATTGCTTCCTCATGATTTCTTTCACCAAGCTCTTCTGAGAAAGGTTAGGTCATCAAGTACAAATTATCACAGATGATCAAATTAATTTTGTTGAGACCATTTAGGAATACATGCATAGGGTTTTCATAAACTAAAAATGAAAGCTAACAGTGCAGGTTGATTTATTTTCAAAATGTAAACATATCAAAATGGGGGAAAAAAAAGGAAAAGCTTAAGTGAAAAAGAAAGAAAATAATTTAAAGCTCAGACTAATTTTGAAACTACTTTTGAAGCTACAGTTTTTTCTGTCTAACACTCTGAACTGCTGCCCAGGGTTCAGGCTGAGCTACCCTTTCCTGGTTGCATTTTGGTGACTGGTTCTGATACCTCACTGCAGTACAGCCCAGAAATCTTCTCACAGGGAAAACTGAAGGCTGAGGCATTTGAACTGCGGTTTCCCTGAAACATCTTAATGACATTTGTAAATCACTCTATGGGTTTTTATCATAAGATTTAATGTTATTTTATGCTGTTTGTGAGGAGAATTAAAAGTATCTACATGAAAAAGACAAAAAAAATCTCTTTCTGTACTGTTGAATACCTCTGTTTATATCCGAAGAAAGGCTTACTTGGAGGAAAATAAGAATTTAGTCAGAAGACTAAAGTGATATGAGTAGGTGAGCAGAAACATCAAGATGTTTTGCCAAAATCTGTGTGACTGTGTTCACAAACTCCATTTTGGGCTTCCGTTAAGGTAGGAACCTTTTCTTCACCAAATGCTGGTCAGTTTAAGCATGAGAAATTCTCAGGTTGACATGACTTTCCCACTCTTCTCACAGAATATAGAGAAAAACTCAAAGACTTACATTCATTAGACATTTACTGTCAGAAGTTTTTGGTTCAGTGAGGGGAGTTCCTTCTACTCTTCTGTGAATGCTAAACCAGAAGTTTTGATTTTCAAGATATAAGGAACATTTTATTTTACAAAGGTAGTTTAATCTATGGTTTTCATAAACTAAGGAAATTTTTATAGACTAGCCTGAATCTTTTCAACTTCTTCTTTCAGATTGCTTAGAAGTAATTGAGAGATCCTTATTATCTTTCCTACAATGCGTTTGAGTTTCCAGATCAGAAATTATGTATATTGCCATGACTTCTTCTGAGTCATGTGGGAGGGAAAATTAATGTAAGAGAGTTACTAAATGGTGTATTCTGGGACTTGCAATTACCTTAAAAAAAAAAAAAAAAAAAAAAGGAAAAATAACCTTTTTATTTGGTTTGCTGAAATTACACTGTTTAACCATGACACTTCTCTTCCCCAGTTCCTTACTCCCTCACTGGAGACAGTACTTTGGGCCCTCACTGTTCCACCATCTGCTACAGACAGTCTTTGACCCATGGTTGCAGAGCACAAGTCTTTTCTGCCTGGGATAGAGGTTAGACCCTCAAGGAGACAGGGAGATGTTCTTGGGATGAGAGGATTGTCCCAGTTTGGCGATGAGGAAGGAACAGTTTTAGGTTATGGTTAAACCATTAGACTGCCTGATCCCAGGCAAGGTTTTGGCTTGAAGCAGGAGTTTCTGAACACTGTAGTGAGGGTTCTGTCTCAGATATTTCTGCCATGAGTGATATGAGTTTCAGTCTTACCATAAGTCTGCCCCATAAGAATTTTCAATCATTTTCTAGACCAAGAATAGCACAGTAAGACCCAACTAAGATCATAAATGTCTGTTATTTGCAAATCCTTCTAAAGTGATGGAAGAAGACTTTAGATGGAAATTATTCTGAATTGTTGAATAAAATAAATTTTGATTTGTGAAAATTTGCTGCTGTGAGAAAACTACAGGATTCAAAAAAAAGCAAAAAACAAAGCAGAACAAAACCAATAAACCTTTTTCTCATGTAATGTTCACTGAAAGAAAAATACCCCACTGATTAACCATTTACACTACATCCAGTACCACCATGCTTTCAATAGAAGTCTTCGTAACTACATACCTTGGTAACAACTACAATTAGGAAAGGAAGTCTGTTACTAAAATATGTTCCACATTAAAAAAACAAACCAAACCAAACCAATAAAACAAAAAACAAAACCCCAAAACAACAACTACTACCACCCCCACATCCCAAACAGTGCTGTTTTTGTTTGCTTGCTTGTTTTTCTCACCATTCCTTTTTTTTATGTGTTCCTCTATATTTTTTGTAAGTTGTCCTCTGAACTCACCGTGCAGGATACATTTCTTCTTCTTTTCAGAAGAACAGTGTTTCTGTATAGTAGATGATAAGGCAGAATGCATGCAGCTATTTCATATCCCTAAAAAAATCATGATTGTATAGCACCGTGATAAGCTTTTCAGTATACAAAGGGTAGCATGCATCATTAAAAGAATGAGCAAGCTTTTGATTTTAATTGTAATTGTAATCCTCTCCACTGAAGCCTCAAATGCATCGTTTGAAATCTAGTGGAGATGTGAGTTTTCACTGCAGCCACTTTACGTTTGTGATACATTAAAAGGTGTAATCCAACTGAAATGTAAATCACTGTTCTTGAAAACAAATTACAAATGAAGATAACAGGGCAGCATACTAGCACTAAAGCATCCGAGAGCCCATCTGAGGCGGTTTTCTTTCAGGCCCAAATTGCAGCAACCCTGTTATCATGGGTAATAGGGTGCTGCTAAGGCAGGCTGATTACAAGGCTATGGTAAACAATCCTTTTAAATGCTGCGCCTCAATAGACGTGCACATCCAACATTAATCAACTGAATTCAAACAGACCCTCAAAGGGAAGTGGTGGGCCAGACCCTGTTGCTTTAACTCACGCAGTAAGTGGCCAAAGTTTAGTGCTTACTTGCCACAGAGGTGTTTTCCATCCCTTTACAATCAGCATTAATTTGTATGAAATCTTAATTATGATCCATTTAGAAAACAAGAAAATCAGCACTTGAGGTTTCCTGTCAGAAAAGGCTGCTTTTTCACACTTCAAGGTATAGCAATTTTGTTCTGCTGAGGCAGTGGCCTCCCTGGGACAGGGTTGGCCTCTGTTTTGTGCATTTGCTCAGCCCGCTGGGAATGGATGAAGCCACAGGATAGGTTGGTGGGGCAAGTTCTGCCCAGCTGTGTGGCCCCAATCCTGGACCACCACAGAGTGCTTAGCCGGGGAGAGACCAGCCTTCTCCCTGCTGAGGCCCTTCTCCCACAATTGATCTGCCTTTCCAAATAAACCCCCACCCAGCCAGCCCTATTGCATTAACAGCAGTCTTTATATATATATGCATATATATATATATATAACCAGCATCCTTTTGAAATTTGTCATAACTCAGTTTATTACATGGCTCAACCTTTTTAAAAGCTCCATGCAGTTATAGCATGTACTGCCACAAAATCTCCTCTATAATTGGAGATTTTCTTTAGAAAAGCTGCTGTAGTGTGAGTGTGAGGAGTGTGAGGAGAAGTAGTGTGAGGAGAATAAGCATCTCTTGGAAAGATGTTGATGCAACATGGAAAACCAGGTAAGCTACAGAAAGAACAAAGTGCAACAAATAGCTTCTGTTTAAAAAAATAAAAAGAGTAATTTAATTCTACCTGGAGGTAGCTTTAAATAATTCAGCAAATGATAATAACATCATTCACTGAATAATAGCTAAAGAATACCTTATAGAGTAACTTAGAGAAATTCTGTGAGGCCAACTACGTGTAATCATCAAGCATGGCCATATTCAGCAATTCCATTTATTTTGGAAAATTTTAATTGAATACTTTAATTAAAACATCTGTAATTCTTTAGGACAAGGAATATCTGCTGTCAGCTCATTAAATAAAAAGAGAATATGTAAATGTAGGAATTCCATAGAACTGAGCATAAAAAAGCATTTTAAATTGATGGTACTTATAAAGAGTTTGAAATCTACGTGATGGGACACCACAAAATATTACTAATGGGGTTTGGGCCCTTTCACGTGTTGGTTTCCGGTTAAAAACAAGTCCCAACTGAGTGATATAAAATATTTCCTCAGCATGGGATGACAAATGACCTTCAGACCTAGTTCCTAGGAGCTGTCTTTATTATTGAAAACTCAGGGGCATGTTAGATATCTTTCTGGAAACCTGGAAGACTGGATGACAATAGGTAATGCTTCGCACTGCTCTCTAGTATTTGGTCCTCCAGTAGAGGGCATTTCCAACACTCTTAGAGAAGTGCTGACTGTTATTGAAGACACTAATATCTGACCATATTACATCTGGTTGCTTTTTCTCATTTTGCTTATGATCACATATTTTTAATGTTTTTCGTGGATCAGGCTTGCTTCATAGTAATACTGGGGAAAACCGTACCAGCACATTGATTTGCACATAGAATCATAGAATGCTAGGGATTGGAAGGGACCTCGAAAGATCATCTAGTCCAATCCCCCTGCCGGAGCAGGAACATCTAGATGAGGCTACACAGGAATGTGTCCAGGTGGGTTTTGAATGTCTGCAGAGCAGGAGACTCCACAACCTCCCTGGGCAGCCTGTTCCAGTGCTCTGTTACTGTCACTGAGAAGTTTCTTCTCAAGTTTAAGTGGAACCTCTTATGTTCCAGCTTAAACCCATTACCCCTTGTCCTACCATTGTTTGTCACCGAGAAGAGCCTGGCTCCATCCTCGTGACGCTCACCCTTTGTATATTTGTAAACATTAATAAGGTCACCCCTCAGCCTCCTCTTCTCCAAAGTAAAGAGACCCAGCTTCTTCAGTCTTTCCTCATAAGGGAGGTGCTCCTCTCCCTTAATCATCTTGGTTGCCCTGCGCTGGACTCTCTCCAGCAGTTCCCTGTACATGAGTCTGTAGAGTGCAAATAAGCATGGGATTGCAAATGCAGTGCAAATAGCATGCACATACTGGTGCAAAATATGGTGAGTAAATTATTATGAAAACTCATCAGCATGAATACATTGACAGACCTTTACCAAAAAGCTTCTCTATTCCCTATACAGGCACACTCTGGGCATCAGTACAGCCATTTCCCCTGGCCTGTTTTGCGAATACATGTGATCACCATTACTTATAGTTCTAGGAATATAAAGATAATTCACCTCACTTAGTTCATGGGTTTACTTCAACCTGTTCAAAGAGGGTGACAAGTGGGGTTATTTTGGAGCAAGGTTCTTAGGAGGGATATGACAGGAACATTAATCCTCCAGTATTATCTCAGAGTGCATTTCCTTTAGGATAGTAATCTAAACAGTGTTAGCTTAAATATTTTTAAGTACTCGCCAATCCAGCCTAAATTTAACTGGTGACCTAGACTGAAGAGCTCTAGGGGCACAGGTGTACACATCACTTTAAATCTAAATAGTAATCCAACAACACAAAACCTGAAATTTCTCTTTCAGACTTTGTAGGGACTGGTTTCTGAGACTAAGTATTGGGTTTCTCACTTGGAATTTCCATTCTAGTGAAATGATGTATAAACGTGGGAGAGACTACTCTAGCAGAAGCGTAAGCTTCTGACTGTGCCTCAGAGGAGCCAGACATATCTGGAAGGTTGAAGAGAAACAGTCTGAACTGAATACTTCTGATATGGGAGGAAGGCTGTACAAAGAAGCACTGACCCCCAAGACCTTCAATACACAGACTGAGAGGAAAAACACTACAATCTTTTTCCTTGCACTCCAAGGCAAGAAATGAAGGGGATTGCTGCCACTATGCAACACCAGACAAGCTGTCATTAAAAAAGCAATAGGGAGCAAGGAAACTGAATAGCTCCCATCCCTTTTACCTCTTGGACCTCTTGGATGCCCTGATACCTCTCATTTGGAGCCATGATAAAAAGCCTGTTTTCTTGACTTCCAACCATGGTTTTCCCTGGGCAGGGTATTACATAACAAATATTTACTAGACAACCGGATTAAGGTTCCAGTGTCCAGAGAAGTTTATTAAACTGCAGATGTACCTTTAAGCTTTTAATAGGAATAATAGAAATAGAGATTTCATTATTCATGTTAAGCACAGTCTTTAAGGAGTTTCTGTATCAATCTGATCTATCATAAAATGATCATTACATTTCATTAGACAATAATAAAGATAGAAGGAATGTAAACATCACAAAACTGGTTCTGTTAATTTTTAAATTGTATGCTTTCCCTTGACTATTAAAAAACTTGAAATTTGAAAACTTCTTAAGACTGCAACAACTTTTAAGTATTTTAGAAACGTCTTTAAGAATACAAAATGCGGAGAATTGTACACAAAGAGAGACACATACCTGACTGTGAGTTAGGCTCAACTATACAAAGGCATCTCACAGTACAGACTTATAACAAACTGGGCAATCCAAGATGCCGTAGTCAAGAAGTATATGAAACACAGGGATCATTTGTACACATGGAGCTGAAAAATACGGCTGTTGTTTTCACTCAGAGATAATAATCATATACTTGTGCTGCAGGATAAGGCCTGCTTTCTTGGTTCATGAGCATTAAGAAACAACTCTCCCATTGTTAACCTTCATGAGGAGAGGCTGCAAATGCAGGGTCGTGCAGGAAACAAAGATGTGGGAATCATTTAGTGCAACCCGACACTTAGACAGGTGCCACTCTTAGTCTTTTTAATTGATCTCATTTGTTACTTATACCTGTAAATCACACTGTTATCATCTCTGAACAAGCAATGGAAACCAGAATTTGTCACTGACTAAAGATAGCCAACTAAGTCTTCAAATGGGCTGGTCATATAGTCTTACTGGCTTAATTACACAACAGTACATTTGATTGTAATGAGATACTTAGAAAAATCCAAATTACATGCAGACCTCTTGTTTCTTTATCCCACATTGACACAAAACACAGTTCAAATGCAACTGCTAAGAGAGTAAGTTATAGTCCTCTGAGAGGCAGCCACAGAGCCAGGCCTGACATAGTCAAAGATTTTTGTTATTATGCAGTAAGATTAATCTTATGTTGATCTAAAGGTCTACTATGCAGACAGCGTGATATTCACATCCCAGAGCTGCTGCAATGTCGTGATGGGAACAGAAGGGTCATGAAGGCAAACGGCTGGGAACCTTCTCAGCAGGACAAGCTCAGCTATTTAGGAATGGTTAACATTAATAGGATTTTATTTGCTCTCACTGAAATTACTCAGTCCTATATGAAGTCCTATGTAAAGACTACAGAACATAAAAAGAGGGAGAAAAATTCTCCACACTGAGAGTAGTACAAATATTCAGATGTGTTTTCTAGCTACTATTGTGCATGCGTCTTAAATACAAATAGACCCCAGAGTGTTAAATAAGTAAATCCAACACCATATTCTGTCAAACAAAATAACTATAAAAGCAAACTTCCAAAACAATACCTCTCCTTCCTCTGTTGTTCACATTTTGACTACTTCTGTGGCTTCACATATTGGTTCCCCAGCAGAGACAGTTAAAGTTATAAAGACTGTCCAGTTTCCATGTGCTTTGACAGCCTCCTGGAGACCCTGAAATGTCTGTTTCACAAAGCACATTCTGGAGTTCTGTCCTTTGGGGCCTTCAGGATGACAGACTAGATGAACAAGGCTACTTCTGAACAGTGTTCTTATGTTAAACCCTACCTTTACTGATCTTGAAGAACTGTGAAGAGAGGTCTTAGAAACCAAATTTTGTCCTCAGTAAGAGAAGGAGGAAGATAAAAAGGAGGGGCGAGAAGATTGACGTGGAATATATGAGTGCAACTGAGGAGTCTGGGATCTTGAGGCAATGCAAGTACTGCTGGAGAAGAGGAACAAGACATGGGGGAGAAAGCGGCTGGAAAAAGAAGGGAGGAAAATGCAGTATAGGAAAACATAACAGAAAGCAAGAACCTGTGAGAAGAAACTACAACAGTAGAGAAAGATGGGATTCCTCAACAGAAACTTGCATTGGAAATATGAGGCAAAAAGATAACACCCATGAAGGATCAACAAAGACAATGAGGTGTGAGATAAGTGATTTGATAAAGGAAAGGCTATATGAAGACAGCAATGTGAATCAGTACAGAAACATGCATGTATTAAGGGATTTATGCATTCACAATGGTCATTCAGAGCAAAACTCAGAGAAGAGAGACTAGCAAAAAGAGAGCTGAGTCATAATTCATAAAAGAGAGTCAAAAATTAAAATAGAGAAAGCAAAAATGACTGGATGGAGGGAACTAAGAAAGGAAAATATAAAAAGAATTCCAAAGGAAAATGCCCAAACAGGAAATGCAGAAGAAAAATTATGAAAAACCTTAATAAAGTTTACAGAAAAGTTTAAGAAAAAAGAGGAAAATGTGAGTTGACATGAAGACACTCAGGTAGAGGAAACAGAACAAACAACAACATAATAATTCAGAAATAATAAATCATCCAGTTTTTGAACACATCTAGAACACAATGTGGTCATTACTCTTGGTGAAATGAGATGACACTTTGAGTTGTTAAAAATGTGTCAGCACAGATATTGCCCCTAGCCATTATCATTCATCGCTTTGAGAGATAACTGAGAGCAGAGTCTCTTCCCTTTCCTCAACTTTATTCACAACATTTTGTGGTATACCTTTCTGCCTGCTAAGAGCAGACAGTGTTGCTGGCAGGCACACTAGGGATTGCAAAACTGAAATGTATGAAGCACAGCTAGGGAGCAAAACTAAAGTCATACTAGAAGCCAGAAGGAATTAAATTGTTTTCCAGAACTGCCATGCATTGCAAAATAGGTTAAAAACATGCATTTCTCTTGGCAACCCTCTGCAGTTTGTGGTTAGCTACAGTTTTGAACAAAACAGTAGTAGTTGTTCAAGTTTGTTCAAACCTACATGAGGTGTTTTTATGAGATATACATGTGTCGTGGCTCAGTATTTTCTTTGTGATGCACCACCTAACCTATGTTGAGTGAGACAGACCAGCACTAAATCTTACCTTCCTTTCACTAGCTTTCTTAAAGGCCTGTTTTAAAGGAAGAGGTACCTTGCCCCAAAGGAATGGAGAAGCTTCCTTGAGTTTTGTCTTCAGAAAGGATATCAAAGACTGGGAATAGTTTGTGCAAACTAATGTGAGAAGGATAGGAAGGCCTGGGGACAGACAAAAATAAAGAGCTAATGAAAGTGCAAAAGTTGCTTAAATAAAGCCTGTCTAATCTTAATTTCTACTTTTTCACTCGGGTTGCCCAAGGTTCAGATCACACTTGCAGGCCACCACTTATGTTCCTTACAGCCAGTTCTTGAAAGTAGTAGTGTGGAGAAAACACATTTCTTTGATTATTTCCACCCTCTTCCAAGGTCAGAGAAATTTAGAATCCTTTTGTTTTTCTGACTACTTGTGACAGAGCTACTGGGCAGGCACTCAGATTTCAAAAGAGCAGAAGTGTTCATGGAGAGAAGACATTAACACAGTTGCAAGGACAGTACAGACACTGTTATCATCTATTCTCTCATTTCACAGCAATATATACTTTTCTCAAGCCCATACTTCCATTGTTGTGATGGAATGTAGCCTTCAGATTTTGACAAAGATGATGATAAATTTTACTATTTTGGAATCAGATAAAAAAGGACAGTTTTGGAATTTTTCTCTTAAATAAATTTTCATCTGATTTTTTGTTTTCTCCAAATGAACTATAAATGAATCAATGTGAAAAGGTTTTTGAACAGGAGACTCTTGAAGAAGTTAGTCCAGTTAAAACAGTGACATAAGTTTAAAAATAATTTAAAGTTAAGCTGCATTAAATTGTAGATACTGTTATTCAGAAATAGTCTTAGTTCAGTTTACTCTGATTTATGAAGCTATGTCATGTTAAAGACACCTTAAAATTCTGAAAAAAAAAATATCCTATGGAATTGATGTAGTTTAAGTAACACTCTTCAGAAGTGAATTCAGGTTGCTTTTTCTCAGATCTCCCCACAAAAATTAATTACTATTTATGGTATACAGTTAAGAATGGGTCAGATAGGAAATGTCTTGATATTTGTGTAAGGGACACAACAGCAGATACCACTGTTATTTCTCTTTAGAAACACAGAAAATGTTTAATGCTGTTACTGTTGTTTTTGAACATAATGACAAGTTTGCATATTAGTATTTGAAAATCCTGTTTCCTTATCTGCATGGAAGATTCAGTTTCTAGAAGTTTGTAGAGTGTAAGGACAAGTTGCTACATCTTTATCTCAAGAGTAGAATAGAAATTGATCACAATGAAATTAAATTTTAGCTCCCCATACTACTTCCATTTTCAGTTTTATGACCAAACCCTTTATATTTGGAAAATATTTTTGGCAATTTTAGTTATTTTAGTAATTTCAGCTGGATTGATAGTTGAACTTGCAGGAAAAAAAAAAAAAAAAAAAACCCAAACCAACCAACCAAACAAACAAAAAAACCCCAAAAACCCTCAGCCAGCTGGATGTTGATTATCATTCCTAGTAGCAAAATATCTCAAGAAATTATAAAAAGTTAGACTTTTAAAATTTCTGAGAGTGTGACTAAGTATTTGTCTTGAAAAGAAAAAAAAAATACATATAACAACATGGATTCATAAAAACAAAATAAATGTTTTGCCAGGCAGCAATTATATATCACAACATGTGCTTTTTAAATCTGTAATTGTACTCGGTTGAACATATGCAGCATAAAATATCAAGCAGTAGATGACTCGGCTTCTAAAATAACTATCAGAGCACAGATTTAAAAGTTCAAAACATCAAAAAGTGAACTAGAAAAGCAATACGTACAGAAAGAACTGTACACTTTTACAGGTTCCAATAGAGGTTACAAGTCGATTTTTATGTTGAATTTTGATTTAAACACATATGCGTCTCAGTTTCATAACTTTAGATCTTTTACCCTGCTAAACTATGCAAAAAATGCAAGAATTAAAAGGTTTTACTAGCTTTGATGGAGAAGCAACAGTTGGTTTAATGTGGCCTGTTTAGTTCTCCTTTTTCCTTTTCTTGTGCAACAGTAATAATAAAAGCTGAAATAGAAGGCTCAGTATTTTATTTGCTTGAAGTAGAAGAATGGGCAAAGGTTTTTCTGCATTAACCAGCTGCATAAGTAAGAATTGCCTCTATCTTTCTTTGCTTTAAGATCTCATTGTGAAAACTGAGGTGGAAATTATTGTTGCCTGGCATTGCACTTCTGACTCCACAGCTATATTTTATAGGGCTTGTGTGCAATTAGCCAGTTCGTTATTTTATCCTAATTTTATAATAAATCACTTCACTCTTTTTCTCTCATCCATCATCAACTTATCTGCCCGCAAGTCAAAATGTTACCAATTATTAATCAAGGCCAGAGGCACCCGCTCCTGCATAGGAGCACCATGTTTCAACTGTCAGGTGGCATCCATCCCAGCCTTTCTTTGTCAGCAATAAAGAAAATGAAATTGGACTAATATGAATCTCATTTCTGCCCTGATTAAAGGCCTACATTTTCCCTAGGCATTGCCTGACCAGGTCCTGACTTGTGAGATATTCAATGTTCTTGTAATGTCATTCGGACAGAGCGCGCCTGTCTCCTTAGGTCATTGTTCTTCAGATTCACTTGTTTTACATGGAATATAGGCTAGAAAATCTAGACTTCCTTTGGGGTGTTAATTAAGAGGAGCATCCAAAATTAATCAGCAAATTCACTAGGGCGAAGGGGAGCTGTCTGAAGGCCTCGGTATAAAATGCGCTTCTAGTACAGAGAAATGAGCCTTCGGCTATTGACAAAGAGAAAACAAGTGCACAGACGGCAATCTGACATAAAAATTCATATACGTATACAATTTTACATTCATTTTCCTTGTCAGCTTGTCACCTTTAATTATAAAGGTTGATTCGCTATTTGGCAGATCTGGAAATTGTAAATGCTTGGCCATTTGAATATCATCATATGGTCAATGTCTTCAAAAAAAAAGAGTGACACCGGAGCATACCAGGAAAGGAACATTGTAAAATCCAAACTGAACTTCTTTGATAATCACCTTGAAGGATCTTGCAGGTCTTAGGGACAACTGTGAACTTGGCTATAAAAGCACACAAGTTATGACAATCCACGGAGAAAGCATTGTATTGACAACTTGTTACCCCCACTCTTTTTCACTTAGTTTCAAATCTTCATTTCTTTAATTCTTTTATCACTTACTCCATTCTAATGTTATTAGTGTTTGGTGTGAAGGATTTGCATAGACCTTCAGGCTACTGACGACCTTTATGTGGAAACAGCAAATTCTTTCTTTTGCCCAGTGAAGACTTAAAAAAAATGCTAAGCCTATATCATGCAGACACCTCACAGAGAAGCTTCTTAGATAGTTAAACATTTTAATCAAATAAGTTTGTTTGTTTTCAGAGTCACTAAATTAGAGCTGAGTTTTTGCAACTGGTAATAGGACTTTTTATTTGTACCTTGAAGGTAGCCCATGAGCTCAGGTTTCAGAGGCTACCTGTTGTAGTTTTTTTGTAGTTCCATCTTTCTTATTTACCAACTGTCTCTGCTTTTGTGCATCTTTTTCACAAGTTTGGAGAGGCTGGAGTTGGTCTCTTTTTAATTTTACAGCATTTCATAATTTCAAACTTAGAACAGCCATATTGCTCAGTTTCGAGTATCAATATTACTCTTCATGCACTCCCATAGACCTATAAACAATATACAAATAGGCCTTAAAAATGCTACAGACCTATGCAGCAGTGCACACCGCAGCAGTGCACACCATGGAACTCAGCTCTCCAAATCTGTTCTAAAGGGTCTGACATAGAAGATTTTACTTGGATCAGCTATTGACTCATGGTAAACTTAAAATGCAGGCAGGAAAGTTGAAGACTTAAGAGAAGGAGAAATTTTTGTACTCTTTTGTGAACACTTCTCTAATGTTATTGAACAGAAAACTACAGAGCTCAGTATATTAAAACTTGTCACTGTCATGTGTACTTTAAATAACTGCTGTACAAGCAATAATATATCCTGAACTGGAATGATACTCTGCACTGCATCACATGCTAACAAATTGCTTAATTTCCCTAATTTTAGATTCTGATCACAGAGGAAACTGTTTTACTTACTTGCTTTTACATGGTAGCAAAAAAGGAATATTCGTTAGATACCTATACATGGCTGTCAGAGCAGTTGTGTAAATGCATAATAGAATTGCCCTCATGCTGAGGCTTACCAGCAGTTATATTTGTGACTGTGAAATATCATGGAGTTAGGTCAAAACTTGCAGGAGTGAGTGCTGGTATTTATACTCCTATAAGTAAAAATGAAAAGGAAAGTAGGAAAGTAGTCAGAACCCAACAGAGTAATTTTTTTTTTTTTTTTTTTAATTAATGTGGCTTCTTATCTTGACTAATTTTATTAGGGCTAATGGGGCCTAGTGTAGACACCTGTTAGGTGGCTTTATGTTAGTTAATGGCTGATAACCAACTGAGCAAGACTAAAAAATCCTACAGCTATATTTTCAGTGCAGAACTTCAACCCTACTTTCACTTGAAGGATGCCTATATCCTCTGAATACTATACTGCCTGTATATAGTTTACAGTCTTTCTATATATCTCCTTAAAACTAAGACTTTTAAAAAATTAAAAATTCTATACTGTGTTTACTTCCTGTGTGTTCTCTAAAGTAATGCATAAGTAGTATACTGAGATTGCTTTGAAAGTTTCTGAAAATATTTAAAAAATAGGATTATAGTAGGGTTATAGGAGGTCATCTCCATTTTGTTATTGTCCAAGTGTGGTACATACTTAATGTAAAAACTTATAACGTAAAACTATGAACTGTAAGCCTTAACTATGAATTATCTACATAATTAAAATGACTGTTTTCAAAATATTATTTCCTTTGACATTTATTTTTCAAGGTAAAACATGTGAACACAAAACAAAGTTCTCTTTGCAAAGATCCATGTGTTTCCCTCCCCCATGAGTAAGTATGTCTTCTTTCAGTTCTAGGAAAGTTCAGTCACAGAGGCTTTATCTATACTGCAGCACGAAGGTTAAGTCTGAAGTTAAATTCCCCAGTAGTTTCTTACTCTTACATATGTTCAGTCAAGTCTCAGGGTGACCTAGGCACGTGTTCAGTCAACTCGTGGAGTGTCCCAGCAGATCTGATGCAGGGATCTTGGCACCTCTCTGAGATGCACCCTCAGCATGCACTGAAGGAAAAAATTTCTCACCGTCCTGACTGATGGACTACACTTATAGATCTCTGGGCCCTTGCAGAAAAATACCTGCCGAAATTGCATACAGCAGCCCAGCACTCTTTGTGAAGAGAACTAATGTTGGGTGGTAAAAGGAACAATGGGATCGGTAACCAGACTTCATTAAGTCAATGGATCCATGACATGAGTCCCAGCGCCACCTTAGGAGATGCATGATCATAGTTCTGAGAACTGTTGTTCCTTTCCTTCATCTGATTTTATTTTCTAACTATAAATGCTACCTTTTATCTACATTTCCTACATCTCTGGTTCTGAGGAGAAAGGGTTATTCTTTAGGGTCCCATGAGGCAATCAGAAAGTCAGTAGATCTTCCAGCACTAGGTGAATACGATCATGCCCTTGGTGTGCTGCTTGTGCTCACTAAATATAAATATAAAAACCAAATAGAAATAGAGGTAAATTATTCACAGGTGTTCCATCAAAGATTTAAAGAATGAATCACTAATCACAAAACAAATGTCTTTACTAACTTTAAGTTTCCACTAAAAGAAACAAAATTCAAGTGGGAGTAATTTTTTACATTACATCTAGACAGAACCTCTGGTACAAAGAGAGTGGTGTTGTCCTTTACTTTCCTAAGCACTCCTATCTTGTTCTCTGAAGGCAAGCAGTCAAAACCACCAAAAATGTCAATACAAGTAAAACTTTGGGAGAGCTACTGAATTCAATTAACCAACAATTAATGCACAGCAAATTAAAATTTTTAGTAACTCAAGGCATTTCCTTAGTTATTTTTTCCTTACCTTTTTTCAGGACTTCACAGGGTAATTTTATTACAGTTTCACATAACCAAATTCCCCAAGTTGTTACTGCAGAACTCTTCTGTTCTGCTGTGTCTCCTGCCTTCCCTGCAGTTGGATGCCTCAAATACCCTGCAGTGAGGACCACACTAGCAAGGCACATCCACCATTTACACACCGTGCTGGTAGGTGGACAGTAATAACAAGAGACAGACATTTTTCTTTCATTAACTACCTATATATTTAAAAACTTTAGTGCCACAAGGTGGACATAATTGTCATTCAAATCTTCTGCTAAAGAAATTAAAGCCAGCCAATATTTGTAGCTTTCAGGATCTGTTTACAGTATATAATCTACTCAGAAACAGGGCACTAGTTTTCTTCTTTCTTTAACAGCAACTGATTGCTGGATCATTAAATTAATATTATATCAATAGGAATTGATTTTCTGCGCTACTTAGAGAGTTGTCCATATCAGAGTTTAGGTGTACCCTTTGCAGTATAATGGTTTAATTCATTTTGTCAAGAACTGTTTCTAAATTAGAGAAACTCCATATGTCCTTCTGCACTGGGAGGTCTTTGACACTGCAGGAAGAACTTGTCAGTTCATCCTGTAGACACATGAGCAGAGGCCAAGAGAAAAGAAGGCCATTTCCCACTTGAAAACACAAGTTTTAGGACTGTATCTTCTCATATCAGAAGGGAAAACCTGATCAGTGGCAATGGCAGAGTCTTCCAAAGGTTTGTGTTTGCATTTAGCAGCTTGCTATAGGTAGTCTGGGTGCATGCTGAGATCTATGACGTGTCATCAGGTTGGACATATCTTTCATATGACAGGCATTCCTCTGGTGGAGACGTGCTCCATAAGGTACGGGGACAATGTAGCATCTTGGCTAGTGTAGAAAAGATCAAGTGCAGCATACAGGGACAGCATGGTGGGTGGAATGATGGTAGGACTCGATGATCTTAAAGGTCTTTTCTAACCAAAGTGATTCTCTGACTCTACGTTACAACCCATTATGTATATAGGAAGTTTCAGTCTCATTTGCCCTGGGTTGCCCTGTAAACTTTTTTTTTTTGGGGGGAGGGTGTTTCTTGACTGACATAATTGGTCAAGCTCTGGACTATGTCAGTGCCTTGTTGTGATTATCAGTAAGAGGTTTAACTTTGCTTTGCCTCCGGTCCAGTTAAGTTAGCTTTGTGCAGTAAGCAAAAGAGGGAAATGGGGGAAGAATGGATCTAAAGCACACCTGGTTTTGCAGAAAATAACTCTGGGACAGGATTAGGGTAAGCAGCCCTTGGTTCTACAGCCAAAGTGCATCTGTGAGAGAGGTGATAGCAGAAGCTTTTATTCACAAAACTGCAAGAGATCTTTTTCAGCATTCCTTTTAAATGTAATTTATTTCATTTAAAAACTGAGGCTTGATCCAAATTTACTGAAAACACAGTTGATTTTGTTTGGAGTTCAGTCTGAACCCCAAGTTTGTTCATTTTTTTTTTTTTTCTGTATTCTGCTTATGGAAATTCACTAGCATCTACTAAGAGAACAAATAAATGAACAACTGAGAAACTGTGGACTAGTATATTATACTAGGCAGAGCAGTTGGATAAAATACCCACCAATCCGACTTCATCCTTAAATGATATCCAGAATGTTCTGATTTTATTTGAGTAATACTTCTATCACAGTGAGACCCAACTTTTAAATTTCACTCTTAAGTAATCAACGTTAGTGCAAACAGAAGAAGATGACTGCAAGGAATAGCACTGCTCCAATTTCCACATGCTTTATTGCAATTGTTTTCATCACACTAACTAGTTGCCAATACTGAGTGACAGATGTGAGACCCTGGGATTATGGAAACACCAAAATATGTCAGATCCTACCAGCTCTTGGAAAATTTAAAATCCTCCAAGTTGACATTATTAAGTATTATAAAAGAGTTGCGTTGTTGGAAAGGAATCAACAACAAAAAAAATCCTGTAGGAGCTGAACTGCAATTTAAACATAGCTAATGCCAATCCTCATGTACTTAGAAAACTGCTTCACTCTGTTACAAGGAGCAACTGCATATTCTGGCTTGAACTGCTGGAAGGAAACCTTCAGAAAAAGAGCAGAGAACAGGATAGCATCATTGACCTAAGGATTTGGAGAAGGTGCAGTTCAAGCAACTGACAGGAGGCTGCAGATACGTCTTCACCAAGGAGGCAAAGACAGCCAAGATTACTGCAGCTGAACTGGCTCAGGTCTTGAAACAATATATCTAAGTTTGAGGGGCATCAGGCCTGAGCTAATAATTGCTTTTGATTTATGAACTCCTTGACAGTGCTTATCAGCTTGTCACGGGGCTGTGATAACTCAGGGAAACTGTCTCCAGAGCAGAGCTGTGCAGAGGCTGCATGGTTTCATGCTGTATAGACTGACTAAGGGTCCTCACTCCACTGACAATCTCTCTTGAAACACCATTGTAAAGTGGCAGAATATTGCTGACCTCTCTAATTTACTTCCATGTATCCAAGACATAATCCCTGGTAAGCTTAACATGCCTGCTTACCTTAAATTATACTAAATGTAGATTAATATAGACTCTAATCTTTATTATAGTATATTTTGCCTGGCAGGTTCCTGAAGGAACTGAACTGCAAGTGCTGGAACTACTGAACTGGCCTCAGCACACTACAGGAGGGTTTTCAGCCTAACTCCTTGGTCTGGAGCAGGGCGAGCTGCTGAACTTCATTTCAAGGAAGTTAACAGCTGGAGGCTACACCACTGAGGGAGTTGCACAGGGGTCAGAGAGTCACGTAAATTCCAAGAATTATGATACTCTGTGTTCATCTAGCTACAAGGCATTTTTAGAGTGCATTAAACTAAGGGTTTCATTTATATTAATAGCAGTAGTGCGGTTTTGAAATGAGTGCCTTGGTTTTCCTCATGTTACTGTGCTTTATTTTGTTGCAGAGTATGTTTGGTGCCTGCAAACTAGATGCTTGCAAACTGATTTCAGAAAAAAGTAGATGAGAATCTCAAGAGTTGCATCAAATGTTCCTTAACATAGTCATATATATCTGCATGTTGAGTAGGTGACTTTGAACCATGAGTTGAGTACATTCAGACCAGGACATCATACTAAACCTGGTCTGAAGTGAAAACTTTCAACCATATAGCAAGATGTAGGGCTTCAGCATAGACTGCTTTGATCTACTGTTCTAATCTTATCATATTGAATTATTTGCTAATATAAACACAGCCTTAGTCCTCCTTTTCTAATCACATACCAAGCCCACCACACATTGAAATGCAGATGAAAGCACCTCCTTACATAATGTTAATAAACCTGCTTCCAGTACAATCAAGAAGAGTTAAGCTTAGTTTTGCAGGTGTCGAGTTATTCCTGCAGGAAACTGTTACTTCTCAAAAAATCCCAAGAATCTGAAATATCTTGAAGTCCATGCAATTTCAAAAGAGTCACCTCCTGAAAAACAATGGTGGAGACCTACTTTTCCCCACCAATCAGAGAACAGAATTTTTTTTTTTTTTGGAGGGGGGGAATGGCCAGTCTTTGATGAGTAGAATTCACTAATATCTGAAGTCATTTTTTCAAATTTAAGCTCATGGAAAAGGTCTGTGATATGGATGACAAATCCAACACTGGATTCTATACAAGCTTTTAAGGCAACACCACATGCTGCCTTGTACTGAACCAGACAGAAAGGAAATGTGCTCCCTTTTCCTGTTTGTCATTATTTTTTGAGAATATGTTTATTGTGCAGTGCCTTGTGAAATAAAAACGGGTTTAGAAGAACAAAAATCACATCAGTACATGGGAATATGTGGTACTTCTGTAGAACAAGTCACATTAAACATCATCCTATCTATCCAGCAAAGCCTGGGCAAGGGGTGAGAAAACACCAGTTTACTGAGACCTTGCTTTATATAAGTGTTTAATACCTTTTTGGACTGATTCCGTGGGAAGAGCCCATGTCAGAGCACATAGGAATCTGGTCCAAAGCCTCCAAAACTGAAGATGTTGTGACCCTCAAAAAACCAGAAGATTATTTTAGAAGTTTTGATCACCTCACTGAAGTAAAGAGGGATGGTGAGATTTTAAGCGCTTGCACATCTTGGATGAGAGTCTTCAGCTAATGGAATCCAGCTTGTAAATCATTTAGTGATCAAAATAGACCTGTCAGCAGTGACATAACATCACATACCTAAACTTAATTCAAGCCAGGATCCCACTATACATATGAATATCTCACCATCTTTACAAATGCTGAAATTTACACTTGTAAGCCACCACTTGAAACTCGTAAAGATATAAATGACTGTTTCTAAATCAGAAAAATACATTTTTTTTTAGATAGAATTCACTCTTTCTTCCCATAGACATTGGTAAGTCACAAGAAACAGTCCAATATTATGGACTATCCTTAAGCTTATGAGCTGTTTCCTCAGTGACAGATGGGAAAAGCAAAGCTAAAGTAGTTAATGTGCATTTTTGTTAAGCAACAAAATCAGAACAAATAGTTCAATTACCTACTGCCTTAAATATTCTCTTCTATATGGGGAATGTATGTATACACTTTTATACACATTTGTATAAAAGAGCAGGACTCTCAAACTTTCTTTTCCCTTAGTGCAAAGAAAAGCAGCCTTCCTAAAATGCTGCCTGATTTCAAATTTGGTTTCTTTTCCAGTCTAAACAACATTTGGAAAATGTTCAGTTGTACAAATTAACAACATCAAGATTTTTTTTTTTAAACTGAAGGTCTAATTTTAATGCTAATATTTCACCTATAAAAAGTGAGGATAACAAGTTTGTATTCATACAAAGGTGTTAATTAATGGAAGACAAACCTTTGCCAATTATTGACACATTCCTCTGTAATCCTGTTATGTGGAACATTCTAATGAAGTCATAGTTTATTACTAATGATCCAGCTTTGTTTAAAAAAAAAAAAAAGCTGCACGGGGGAGGGGGGTTGAAATAATTTATTTGCTGTGGTGTATTTTTTATCACAGCAGGTAAGAATGCTGCATTTTTACTGCCACATTGTATGCAGGATGAGGGGGTATGACCTCAGAAGCAGCAGCGGAGAACTGGCTCTTTCACACTTCAGCACACACTGCTGTGAACCAGCACTTTGGTCATATTATCCGCTGCACCACAAAGCTGTCCGCTAATTATCTCTGAATACGAATTTTATTGAACCTTAATTTTCAGTAATGGGGCCTGATAGTTTGTGAAGAAAGACAAAAGAAGGGTCCCTTTGTTTTTCCCTCACAATAACCTTCTAGTGCCGGAGCTATGGCAGAACTCATTAAACTTGAACAATGAGTTGAAATATGATCGTGTTATTTTTGTCCCTGCCCCCAAACTAGGCTAGTCCTGTCTGCCAGCCTGTCCATCTGTCTAACGATATGGGAAGAGACATTGATTTTTTAGTGGACACTGTTACAATGCATTCCCAAACTCCTACCAAATCACGAGGAACATTTCTCTGAGCAGAAATTTGATTCTTTTGTACATGTTTGGCAAGATCTCACAGCACGTTTAGCAGTCATCTGAGTACTATGGAGTAGAGATCTGAAAATCCTGAGTAAACCAGGTTAAAGGAAAGATGATTTGTGTTTGGTGTGCACTGCAGGAATAAATTTACACCAGCTAGAAATACCTGTTATTCATCCAAACTTTGAGTTAAAATAATCTAATACTGCAAAAAAAAAAAGTGCAGTTAACTCATGAAAGGACTGTGGGTTTCTGCTCAGCTGAGGGCTGACATGTCTTTTTGTACTATCTTCAACACCCAACCTTCTCAAGGCATCTTCCACTAAGTAATGGAGCTCTTAAAAGCTTATTGCCTTCTAATTTGTGATTTTCACTCTAATTTTTTAGCCTCCACTGAACACAGGGCTGAGATGTTGTACTGTAGTATATATAGTAAAATACCTCAGGATGTAAACGAATGCGGTCAAAATCACTGGTTTACTCAAAACCCAAATATCCTGTTATACTGAAACCAAGACAGTTATTTGTTTTCATGTGAAAAAAAAAGTTGGATGCCAACTCCTTCCCAGATTGTCTTATTAACTCATTGCAATGGCTATTTGAATTCCTATCAACATTTCTGTCCCTCCTAAACAGTGCTCAGTTTCTACTAGAACCACCAAAGTGTTTTTCGAAGATATATTCCTCCAAAGGTTTCAAGTATACTCTCTATCAAAAGATATTGGTTCAGTTGTGTTTAATACGGTTTTGTGAGTGAGACATTTGTAGACAATTTACACAAAATAAGCCTTGGTTTTAATTTTCTCTTCACTTTTGTAGGAGAATATGCCACAGCCAAACAAAATATTACAAGTTTTGCTATTCCTTTCCTTTATATTCAGCCTGAATTTTATTTTTGCTAGGTGCTATTCAGTTATTCCTGAACTAAAGTTGCCATTATAAAACCACCTTGTATGTACAAATCAATTAAAAAATAAGGTTTTAAACAAAATAATACACAGTCAGCCCCCTCCCCCATCTCTGTGCCGTTGCAGGGAATGGAAACACACACACCCACACACACAGACACACAAACTCCTGTCTAGTTAGGATTGTGAGTCTGCTGAACAAATTATAGTTTTGGAGAGTGAGGAAACATTAGACTAATTCAGAGGCATTATAAATACATATATATTTGTATTTTTATATATTTATGCACATATATATATACACATGCATGCACACATATACAAACTTATAAGAAGCCCCCAAAGCACAAACGCATTTCATTTTGATTTAACCTATTCCATGAATTTTATTTAACATGCCATATCAAAACAAATAATCTATTCTGTGAACAGTATTGCTCTTTTTATTGTCCTGAGTATTTAAAGGCTGAAATGATGACTGGCTTTACATTAACTCCATTAATAAAACTGAACGACTTAACATAGTGTGACTGTAAAGATTTTGATTTTTCAGTGTATGAAAAGATGCTCATGCCACAAATGTGTACTAGAATAGCCTGCATTTGATTCTGAAATAAATAAAAATAAAATCTGAAAAGGAAATATATTTATTAACAGACAGCAATTGAATGCCCTTCAGTGATACAACTTTCACAGGCTTTTTCCATCATATAAAAAGTCTGATTCTTCTGCCGTCCTGTCCGTCAGGAGTAATTACACTAAGGTCAGCAAAGACACAGCATTAAAACTGGCATAAGGAGAAAAACACCAGGAACACAAAACTTTAAAATGTAGCTTTCAGCGATACTTTTGAACTGCTTTTGGGAAATTTTGAATATTTTTAATGATCTTGCATTTTATTTCACCAGTCTAGAAATCTTTGTTTGGTTTATTTGCTGGACATCAGTTTGATTTGCAGGGTTGCATTTCATCTGTTAATTATATGCTTCTTTTAATTTTGACACAGTAAGTGAACCATACGGGAAAATGTCAGTCTGATATTTGAAAAAGAGTGAAGTAAGAAGTAAAAAATAGCCTTGACCCGTGAGAAACGTGCACCGAAGAAAGTCATCCAAACAACAAAAAGATTCATTGTGGCTCCTTTAAAGGATTTAAATCATGCTTCCTTTTTCAATTAACTAAAGCAGTGAGCAGAGAGTTTCTGTATGCCTATACGTCTACTCTTAGGGATGGATGGGTGACCCTGTTTGCTTGCTGGTGTGACACCTGGTAGAAATGGTGGCCCTGAGAGCTGATACCAGCATAATCTGCTTCCTGTAACAGTCTCTGGTCTTCCAGTGGGTATCACTGGATGGAACTGGGAGAGTGAGACAGCAGAGGAATGTTCTGTATATTCAAATAGATGTACAGCGGATACTTTATGTTCCTTTCCAACAACCGCTAGATCACTGTATTATAGTTCAAATTCCAAGTATTCAGGGATGTAAATATATTAAACAATGCATCTATTTGTGCAAAGCATTCTTTATGAGGGGCATCCATGTGCTTTTAATCAGTTTCATGCTGAGTGAAAGAAAATTGTAAAGTGTGCATTAAAAGAAGATTTAGTGAAAGTTATTTTTCCTCTATCTCTGCATCCTAATTCAATGCTTCCCCTTGCTTTCAGTGATAATGTAAGTAATCTTCTAGCAACATTCATGAGGAAAGTTTGATGTGGATTTACACTAGTGGAGCTACATTACAATGGGTAGATTTAAGGTATTATAAAATGAGTTTTTGGATTTGTTACAGAGGTATGAAACCCCTAAGACACAGACAGATAGGACTTCCAACATATGGCAACCACTCTTATTATAAAACAAAACAGTGTTAAGTCAAAGTACCTGATTACAATTCGCTAGTGCTATGTAGCTCTGATAGCAGGCTTATATTTAATACCACAGAAACAATATCATTTATTTTTCTGTCTTCCCTTATCCCTTCGTTATTGGGTTTGTAGGCTTTGAAACCTTAAGCAAAAGGAGAAAATATAAATTATAGAAAACATCAAAGTATAGAAAAATCAAATGACATTCCATACGATCCTTACAGAGATATCTAACACATTTCTTACATGCAGTTTGGTCAAATTGCTACCACTGCAGAGATTCAGTGGTTATAATTAGTAATCTTTTGGGAGCTACGGTAGCACACTTGTAATGTCAAAAGTATTTAATTGAATGCAATAGTTAATTTGGCAATGTAAAAATTCATTTGATAATGATTTAAACTGGCTGAGATTTTAACCTGATATCAAAGGTATCATTAGGAAAAGAACAGCTATATAATTTTACTACATGCTGACTTTTCAGATAGGTCTGTTTATAGATTTTTCTTAAATTACTTTATTTGACATGTAGATTTTGGAGGTAGAGCATCTAACACCACACCTTCTTGCATCTACAGATACAATATTAAATATAATTTTTGATGAACATCATAAAACATCACTAAAACATGTAAATTCAGAAAATTGGGACTGTGATGGACATGTCAAAAGAAAAATCACTAAGCCAAGTAGCCTAATAAACAAAATTCTGTTTGGGAAATAAATTGACTGACAAGCAGTTCCTAACAAATAAATGCACATTAGATTCAGATGCATACCGGAGTATCAAATAACTAGGTAATTTATCACCAGTCAAATTTAAAACCACGTTTGCTTGTCTAGGTCTATGGTTCCCATGCACTGCTATCTTATTAACATGACTTTAATTCTCGTACTGACACACAAAAGTGTTGTACTCTAATGAACTGTCTGCTCCTTGCAGAAATCTGGTGGTAATGTAGGATGTTAGTTACAATAATGATAATCTTCAGTATTTTTAGCCTGTCAGAACCTGCACAGCCAACAACAACCAGTCTTTTACTAAAACTCTACCTCATCAAACTAACTTAATTAGCAATTCAACTCCTTATTTTTGTTTTGGATTCCCCTCTGGCTACTAATTAAAGCTTAATCGAAACTGCTGAACTGAGGTTGTAAAGAATTCATTAATATTAAAATTAGCCCCAACAATTTTTTTGGGCTGGTGCAATTTGTATTTGTTACTGTCAGGGTTTGAAATCCAGTGGAATTGTTAAGAAAGCTGAACCAGAAATTGCTGTATATTCATATTATAAGCAGAACAAATATGATGAATACCAATAGTTGAACAAGTAATTCATGTTTTGACCACGCATAGTTCACATTGCTTGTGTCACTGTTTAATACCAACAGACAAAATATATTTTCAGATCATTTTTCCAAAGTCATCCACATTTCTTTATCCTCCGAAGTGCTTTCATATTTTGGATAAAAGGGAATAAAAGGCTCTGAAAAAAAAAATGCAAAGATTGATTTTATGTATTATCTTGACAAGATTAATATGTTTGAAAAATGAACAGATTTACCACTTCACTTTGATTTTTCCACTTTTCTTAACATCAAAGATTACTCCAGCTGCAATAATGGTCATTCTGAAAACTAGGATCAACCAAACTATGAGCTTCTGTAAAGGACATATTTTTGCTGGTAACATATCTCACATATCTCTTATCTTTTTTTTTTTTTTTTCCTTTTTTTTCTTTTTTTTTCCCCTTTTTTTCTTTTTTTTTTTTTTTAGTGATAGACTAATCCATTATTTTCTAAATTAAAATAAGCATCTCAGTGTTCTATAAATTATTTAAATATATTGTTTTCTGAACTCAGTTTATTCTTTGTAATGTGCTTAAATGTATTTTAATTAAATTGCTTAGCTCACAATAAGAAATCAACTTACATTTGAGTATTCCCAAATACTCTCAATAATATGAGTGAAACATACTTGTGTTTGTTTTTTCTAAATCTCATGAAAAATGTAAATACGAAAGGCAGTCATTTATAGCAGATAAAAATGATTTTCATAATTCAAGTTCACTTTTAATTTTAACTTTTATGCTTTAATACTTTTATAGGAACATGTATATTTATTTTACCCTACAGGAAATTTTTTCAAGAATGTTTATAGGAAACAAACTTGTTAAGACTAAAATATACAGCAACTAATACTGTTTAACATATTTTATTAAATATAAATATTAAGATTATTTATATAATGCAAAACTTTACAAAAATATACATGAAAAATTACATATGCATCTAGGTTTCATTTAAATAACATTTATGACAAAACAATCATGCACATATTTAAAAATCAACATATGTCCATTTTTTACTCACTGACTAAATCAACAATGGCATACAAGGCACACAATTTAAAATCTTGGTGACAATTTCCGTGAAGTTATTCAAATACAATTTGACTTCTGACAAGAGGATGTAATTTATGAAACAGAACATGCCTATCAGTGGAACCTAAATTTGCATAATGAGGATACTTTCATTTCTGCAAGCACAGTTTTTGACATCCCAACTTGGAGCACTGGAAGAATCTGGTGAAAAATGTCAATATACATAAGTAGAAAAATGATGAATAAAATACCCGTAACATTTATCTGATTTGAGTAAACAAAATAAATTTTGCTTGTAAAAAGTAAGGATTTTCAAAACTCTAATAATGTGTTTCCTAAACATATAAAAGTCTAGTGCTGGCTTTAGCTCCCATCAGCCTTGTAAACTAAAGGAGGTGTTCTGAGTTTATCATTAGATGATAAAAACACTGTTGTGACACTAATGTTATGCATTTTTAATCAGTGTTTTGGTTTAATTTTCTGTTGTGTTTCCTATAAATATACTGCAGTAGTAACAGTACAGTAAAAAGAACAAAAAAAAAGCTTTTACCTTTTCATTTAGTAGTTAGACTTCAAATTGGTTGTTAACTTGGCCAGCTGAATGAGAGCATGCATCATTCTTGAACTAGAGACAAAATAGTTGTTTGCCCTCCCCAATTTTTTTTCATGTTGTCATTTCAGGTAAACATATGTTCAGAGTTTGAATTCAACAAATGCTGGAATAAATTTGCTTTGATTCCACAACTCCTACCCATCCCACCAAAACGATAGTATCAGAAGACAATCAAAACCAAGTTACCTTTATGTTTCAAAGCCAGTACTTGGGCAACATATCTATTTCAGGCTTGCTAAAGAAAACCTGGAAGCAGCAGAATAACATATTTAATTAAAAACAACAACAACAGCAACAAAACCAACCAAACCAAACCAAAATCACAATTCCTTGCCTGCCCTGCTCTCCCCCATATCCCCCCTCCCTCCCCCCCCCCCCAAAAAAAAGAACACTAAAAAAACCACAAACCTGGAAATTACAGATTTTCCTTATACAAGTTACTAGCAGCACCTTCTAGAATTAGAAGTGAAGGAAATCTAGTTTATTTTTCGTTAGTCTTGCTGCTTGTTCATATTTTCCCAATTCCATAAACTTTGAAATTATGTTTGTTTTACTTTTGTTTATGGAAAGCTTCACTTTATGGTCTCCCTGATATTACTGTTGAACTGTAAATATTCCAAGGGGAATTACTTCAAAACCAGCTGTTTCTGTTACAATAACAAATCACATGTATATAAAATATATGCAGTTAAACATTCTGAGGCAGAGAAACCTTTTTGCTGGCCTTCCTTGTTGTAAAATCTAACAATACAACACAAGAACAGAAGAATACAAAAAAAATTAAAATGCAAAGCAAAGCAAGGAGAAAAATCTCAGAGCAGAGTGTCCCTTTAATTCCAAATCAGACTTGTTTATATACAAATTAAAGAACTAGATCATGGCTTTGAAAACAAATATTCATCATATGCTTTATTCAGGCTGGTACTTGTCACACATATACAGCATTTCTTAAAGTGAAAGAAGAGCATGACATCCATGTTTACTTAAGACACCAGACTGACAAATAAATACATTTATCGGGTGATCGATAAATATGGCTGCAAAAGCATCACTTTTACAATTAAACCTGCTCTAAATAGTATTTCTTCTTGCAATAGGTATTGAAAATATTCTCTAGTTAGTTTCAAGTAAAACTTGGAGGTGATTGTGTTTGTCAGCCACAAAAAGCTTGCTGTACAGATAATACAAATAAAGATTATTCCATTTCTGTCAAATACTGTGAAACAAAAATAACAAATAAATTCTTGGAACAAGATCACTGGCAGCATATTCAAGCAAACAGTAATTGCTTCTTAGCTGTTCACATCATTATCATTTTGAGATAAGTAGGTATTTTATAAACATTTTCAGCTAGGAAACTTCACCACTTCTCCTTAAAAATTCCCTTTTATTATCAGTGTAGATTCGTAGGAAAGAAATGAAAAGCTCGCTGTTCAAACAGCTGAAAGGGAAAAAAATGGGTTGTTTTAACATTTCTTTTGCATCTTTAATTTCTTTCAATGCTCTGTACATCGTGAATATGTCAAATAAACACACATCTCATTTCCAATTGCTACCATTTCAGGTACAATAGGAGCGTAGACAGCAGCTCGATGGATGGGAGCATTTGTGAGGTTGGGATGGGAGCTCGCTGCAATCTGCTGCGATGTCTGTGCATCCGCCGTAACTGCGATTGGCTCAAGCCAAGCTGTGAAGTCCTCTCCTTCCCTGGGTCAGTGTATGTTTATCCTGCAAACTCCTTCTACATATAAATACACCTTGTTCCGTATTGTATATGTTTAGAAATTACTTCTGACATGAATTACTATTTTTTTTGGTAATGAATAAATTACTCAGATATGAAGTCTCTTGACTTTGAATTTCCCTAGTAGGCAGTGATCACAAATGGAGCTCTGTAATAGCAGGTCACTTACAAAAAAAAAAAAA
The DNA here is from genome assembly GCF_964273445.1 of Streptopelia decaocto. Classification (NCBI taxonomy): domain Eukaryota; kingdom Metazoa; phylum Chordata; class Aves; order Columbiformes; family Columbidae; genus Streptopelia; species Streptopelia decaocto. Next base: position 145,861,452 of record NC_138663.1, read on the forward strand.
TTGCACCGCCCTCCCCTTGCCCAATTTTTAACAAGGATCACCCCACCTCCACCCCCCCATCTTAATCCATGCTCAGAAGTGGAATCAGACATAATTTCATATTGCTTTTGGTTTAATTTCTGCAACAGAAAAAAAAAATCCCAATATGCTGGCGTATGTCTCAGATATATTCACATTTGGAAAGGCTGGGAAAGACCTACGGATTTTTCACCAAAAAAGAGACTCATAAACATTTTAAAATACACTCTTGTTACGTGTCAGCTGGTAAATTCAGCAGAATAGGAGGGGACAACCATATTCCAGTACATAAACCTTCAAAACTGAGAGAGAACTCAGACATTGTACTGGGACAGGAGGGAGAACTCTTTCCTCTCTAATCCCTTACTGACTCTGCCTATTCTCTTAGAAAACCCACAAATACCAAACTGAGGCAAAATTTGGTGGCTTATTAAAACTGGACAGCTAAGGAGGAGAACGTAGTTCAGAAATATTTAGATACTGCAGTTCCAGAAGAGTGGGAGTAGAACTCTTTAAGCAATAGTTAACAGAAACATGAAGGCAAATCTGATGTGTGTTGCCGAAGGGTGGGAGTGAATGAGTGACAGCAAAAATAACTAGATGTTTGGATTAGTTTACCCATATAATTATTATTATTTTTTTTAATATAGCTAAACACTAAGATTTTTAGTCACATATTTTTTATTCTTCTGCTTTTTGTTATTATTGTTCCTACTGTTTAAACATTTATTTGAAATATGAAAGCAAAAGTTTCTGTTTCCATTTGTGGCATTTGTTATGTTCACATGCCTCTTACTAAATGCTCATAATGCTATCTCTTTCTAATACTAATAAATAATTCTGCTTCAAGCATTCATTGTCCTACAGCTGAAGGGCTAGCAATGGCTAAGTCCGTGGTGTTCTGAGAGAACTATATTACATTTTTAAATTAATTCCTGGTCTGAATTGTTTTACAGTTTTCTGTACTTGTAACTTGAAATAAATAGCAAACCCCTCCCCTCCACACTCTAGCTGAAGCATTTATGTGCCACTGCTATTTATTAAGAAAATCAATGTTAAGTGTTGTATTTGACACTCCAGAGGATTTTCAAAAATACAGGGATGGAGTCATCCATAAAGCTGTCCTTGTTGGTGGCAGCAATTTTGTTCACTACAAACACGTTATGATATTATAAAAAAAAAGATAGTCCTCTTGACTTAAATCCTAGATTACCAGACCATGTTTGGCTGCCTCCATGAGCAGCACTGGGTGGTGGGAAGGAAAGCAATGCAGAACCAGGAGGAAGAGATCAGTGAACCACTGCGATCTGCCTTTCACATTCCCTTCCCAGCCTCATCTTTTGCAAGTCGTGAGTCACCTGATGCCCCTGGTGAGTGCCTGGCTGGGGAGCAATGGATGCCCTCCCCGGTCACTTGGACACCATGGCTGTGGGTGCCCCGCTGTGCTTTTATACCCATCAGCTACACCCCTGCTCTCACATGTCAGGGAATTTGGAGTGCTACCTGCACTCACACAGGTTTCGTTTTTTTAAAGTGGAAGCCAAGCGCACACATTTTGGAGGTAAATTATGCAGAAAAATACTTTATATTTCTGCTGAGGCAAATGATTTTTAAGTAGGTCTCATAATTACTTCGAGTAGAGAAAGTGCTTTTTCTCTTTGGTCTGTTCACTTGCAGTTCACATGAGGAAGGATTATATTACTGTCATTACACAAACACTTAAATGGGCCCATTGATTTGTTTAGAAATGAGATATCAATGACAGTTAATTATTCAATAACTGATCATTAATTTGGGGCAAATGATCAGAGACCTTTAGGTCCTTCTAATTTTGCTTGGCTTAAAGGAGTAAATGAAATCTGTTTGTTAAAAGCATACAGCAGACTAGTAAGCATTCATTTTCATTCCGTTACAGTAAAGTAGTGTTTGAAATAAATTCATGAAATGTTTTAATACTATTCAGGCAAACCTATCAATAGAAGAAAAGTTAAACACACAATCAAAGGGATTATTATCTATCTCTCTATGTCTTTCATCTAACCTGACACCTTGCCATATGATATTTTTAAGGAAAACAATTTTTTACTTACTTAAACAGCCTACTTTTAATTAATCCTTCCCTCTTTTCTTTGCATTTTAAACTATCCTAAGGAGATCAAGGACTGTTCATACCTACTGGGCTACAGCAGTACCAAATGATGTTCAAAAAGCATTGCTTATATAATGAGGGTATCATCAGTCCTTACATTTTTAATTAAAGTTCATTCAAAGTGTGCTTTCCAATACCTGTGTCATTACCCTATCGCCACATCTCAGAGATTTGCTAAAGATTAATAGCAACACAACATTTTCTCCCACTCCATCTGCATGGGATTGAGCTCTAAAATTTCCAAAGAATAAATTAATGTAGAATTAGGGTTACAAAATAGAGCGAATGTCAAGCCGAAACTCTTTTCACTAACTCAGTGTTCACTTCTGCCAAGGTCTGCAGCACATACTTGATTCTGCAACATCAGTGTGCTGAGATCATTCCAATATCATAATAGAGCAGATTTTGAATGAGCAGTTGAAAACTTGCAGCCTTAGCCCTGGATTTATTTGCTTTTCTTGGCTAGGCAGACAAAAGCCAACCTGGGTGGAGATCTGGTTTCCATTCACTTCAGTGGAGTTAATGCCACGTTTGGAGAGTGCAAGGAGAAATCCTGGGGATGGCAGAGTGTTGGGAGAACCTGTACGGTGTCACTTCTGCATGGGCCACAGTCGTGTTCCGACTTTGTTTTAGTAATTAAGGTCCCTGTGAAACATAATATATAAGTCATTTTTGAAGAAATAGTGCAGCAGATTATAAACTTGTCTATCATGCGCAATATGCATTTTGAGAAATGTACAAAACTTTATTAAAGTAACAGAAGGGCTGCGATAATTCCCATGTGCAAAACTAGAGCAGGAGCAAACCTTGGGAGAGACACCTGTGTCTATCCTTTACGGTGCAAAATAGACTGCAAAATACAGTCTCATTAAAGTGGAGCTACTGTTCTGTCGAAAATAATAAAAACAAACAAACACCTTAGTTCAAAATTGCAGCTGTGTCACTTCAGTGTGAGAGTTACTGATGTGATCACCAGAGGTCAGTGTCACCACGGGCTGCGGCGTAGAGGGAGAGAGAGAGAGAGAGAGAGAGAAAGAGAGGGAGAGAGGAGATGCTGTTTACAAAAGATGAAACCGAGCTTGCCTGATCCCTCCAGAGTTTGCCTGTGCTCCAACACCAAGTATAACAAATTCACAAGGCTCCCTCTCCTTTGTGAGATGGAGGGTGGATGGCTGGGGGAGCGCTGAGGAAAGAAAAGGACAAGGAAAAAAAGAATCGGAGAGCTGGAAGGAAATGGGAGCGGGAATAAAAGCACAACTTGGCTGGCTGGTTTGTAACTATAGAAGATATTGCCTTCAGATTCTCAAGCAGACAAGTCCCACCTGTGTCAATGCATGTACCTAACAATATAAATTATTGCCAGCTCTAAATGTTGAGAAATTATGAGGCTGTCTTAGAATGTTTAAATAATTACAAAAGACAGTTTTCCTTTGTCCACAGGGTTGAAGGGGTTTTTTTTGGCCATATTCTTAAGCTTTACTACACTGACATAATGCCTGAGAATGTGTGTGTTCGTGAATGTGTATGTATGTATTTTTAATGACAAATGAATTCCTCAGGTTGTGTGGTTTGCCTCCAGAAGTTGCAATTTAAGAAAAATACAAGATACAGAATAAAACTCTGGGAGCTGGGAAGACCACTTCCCCAGTTGCTTACTTTCCTTTGACAAATGCTTTTAAAGCCATGGCCTTTGTGCACGGGTCAGAGGTGATGGAAAAGTGTGTGGGCTGTTGTTGCTTTCTCACCTTGGTGTGTCACCAGCCCCTCAACTCACTGAGTATATCAACGGTGTGTTCCTGCATCGGGTTGTCAGGCTGCGAGCAGGAAAGAGCAAAAGCTATGGCAGGGAGCAATTGTTCTAGAGAAGAAAGGAAAGCAGAAAGGCTGCCACCTAAGACATGTGGGCAGATTTAACAAATACTTTTCACCACTTTGTTTATACTGGAATTTTTGGAAGTTAATCTCGCTATCAGCTCCGGGAAGTAGCAATGGTAATACAAATACTGGTACAGAGTAATCCTGGGGTTAGATGCCCTGTGTTCTGGATGTCTTCTGCACATGTTGCTGCTGGGCATTATTACAGAAAGCATTTTATGATGACAAAAACCCTCAGAAAAAAAAAATATTCCTTTTGTAGGATTTATTGTTTGACAATGGCAGAATATTTTGTTAGGAAAGGAGCTGCGAATTGCAAGCAATGACTTTTTTTCCTACTGGAGTGTAGGGTTTCTCTTTGGCCTTTTCAGCACACTGATGCTCTTTCATTTGCACCTCTGGGGTCCAAATATGAATCCAACCATGCAACTCAGAAGCAGTGGTGCAACTGTCGTGAAAGAAGTTAGCTTGTTTCCAAGCTCCCTGTGTTACAATGCTATGTCTTAACCAGAATACCTTATTTTTCTGAATGTATTAACGGCCAGATTTGGGAAAGAGCCAGCTTTAAAATATCAGGTCTGGAGAAACACTTCTTGGGTAAACCGAGACATTTTTTACAATTGAAGACCATAGATGGCCTCTCCTATGGAAGGCTTATATCTGATACCAGGCAGAACTTCAATATTTATCCAACCATATCGGCTGCTTGCAATTCACTCCAGGGTAGAGTCCTTTTCAATACTGCTCCAGAAAGATGATACTGCTTATCAAAAGAAATTATCTAGATAATGTCATGACAGATACATGACAAACTTGCTTTCTTTGCACAAGTCTTAGGGGTAAGCAAATAGAAATTGAGCTTTTTTCCCAAGGCAAAATGCAAGCTGATTTTTGCATAACCCAACAAAAGAAAAGTAGGACAATTCTCCACATTGAGCTTGAATGTAGCACAAGGTAAAAATCCTAAAGCAGGTAGTCTTTAATGAACACTCCGTATTACTGAAGTCTATAAATATGGGACAGTTTAGTATATTTGTTCCAATAAACATTGCTGTGATGGGAAGTAGGGATTTCAAGAACATTTACTTGATCTCAGTGTAATGCTTTCACCAGCTCTGTGATCTCTCTCGGCAACTTGTATCATCAGCCATAAGGATGCTATCACAGGTTGCACTGCAAAGAGCTGAACAAGTACACACTTCTATTTACAGTCATACTCTCTGAGATCCATCATCAGGCTAAACAATTAATGGTAGCAAATCCTAACAGGTTCACTATGTTGCAGTGAATCAATGGCATAGAGTTTAACTAACATCCAAAAAAAACCCAAAACAAAACCTATAAATCTAAGGCAAGAATTGGGTAAATTTGAATATTTTCAACAGCTTGTTTTTCACTAAACTATTCAAAAATATTTTACCACACATTTTATTGTAGTAATAATTTCCTTTTCTTCCTGTCCCCAAATATACCTCACTTTTCCAAAATGCAGACACATCTCAGGTCAAGGCATTCCTTGAGTCTAGAAAAAATTAAGACTGAGCTGGGAAGAAGCATTTCCCTGAAGATTTTAACATAGGAAAAGTACTTTGACACCTAAAATAAATGTCTCTCCTATAATTCTCAGTGCTTTGTATAGTTTAGGCTGGTCTTAAAGTATTAACTCAGAAACACTCTCCAGTCATATTTAATGGTGGTTAGGGAACAACACACTAATTGTAAACTAATAATAACAACAATAACAATAATAGCCCATGTCAGTATGGTAGCTGATAGGGATGAGAACATTTAATAAGTATGATGAAAAGCATGAAATTTAATTAATGCTCTTTGGCAAACTTCCGAGTTGTGTCAAGACATGGCAGCAGCCCACTTCTGGGTTAACCCTGTGAGGGCTGCTGAGCCTCCAGCAGTAGGCACCTGAAAAACTTTCCATGACAGGTAAACATGACCAGGTAAGCTGCTGACAACCCACCCCTTTCTGCACTATCTGCACCTCATAAGGGGAGCAGAAGCATCAAGATACTGCCAGTAGCAGATGCAATGAATATTCTCCCAGAGGATGAGTATGTATAAAAAGAGAGAGAGAGGTATAAAAATCCACACCTGTGGGTTGCTAGCATGGTATAACAACATATTGCATGCTGTAATGAGCTCTGAAAGCCACAGCACGCTTTCGGCTCAGAGAGAAAAAGGCACAGGTGAAGGCAGTAGCTATGCAAGAAAATCCCTTGTTATGTCTGCCAATGTTTAGGGGTGCCTGAACTTGTATGGAATGTATGAACAGTGGAAGAAGGCAGGCAGGATATTCATACTTCTTAGCTGCAGTGTCTACACACACATTTAGAACTGTGAACTTCCCTCATTTTCCATATTTCAGTGAAGAAACAGAGCTTAGGTGTCCTAAATCATTCTCTGCAGGGATCTATTTCTCTCTCTGGTTAAATAAAAGGGATAGGAATGCTCCTAATGCATATACTTTATTACCGTATTGTTCTCAAATTAGGCATCTAAGTGAAGTGCCTCAAGATACTCATCAGCCAATCTTGGATATCCCTTCTTGCTGGGTGCTCAGACTGATGCCAGCAAGAGTGGCCTGCTTATGTTGTAGAAGAAGAGACAGACCTGAGGAAGAGGTGACTTGAAACAATTCAGTGGTCTTTTGGGGCTTCTAGATGATGTGGTTGAGCAGGACATCTGGAGGACTTTAAAGTGCCAGCTGGTTTACTCACTATGACAAATAAGAGAAAACTGCCTGGGGGAAATAGGTGAGTTTTTCAGAAGAAAACTGTTTGTCAAGACTTCGATAACATGTCCAGGGGTTAAACAATGATGCTGGGTTTCAGTTCTTACCATGCTGTCAGTGATATGCATCCACAGACTGCCAAAGAAGGATGAAGTAAAAGCCTGGAGACTTTTGTGTTTGTGAAACCTGCTTAGTTTCACACAGCTGTGCTAACTCCTCCTCTGAGACCCTGTTATTTCCACCCCATCTAAACTGCAGAGCTGTGCAGTGCATCCTGAATGTCTGTTGCCTCACATCTTAGCCTTCCTCTCCTGCGACAGAAGCTGTGGTCCCAGGCCTTACCCCCACAAGTACACAGATGTTCACAGGGGAAGGACAGTGAAGGAGAAGGTAGGGCAACAACACAACAGGGAAGCAGAGAGCTGAGATGCTTTCTGTTGGGTCCTGTTGAAAGCTGGGAACTCTCTAGAGAAATTGAAAGTCAGCCCTAATGATTCACAAGTAATCTTTAAAGGTGTAAACCCACAGCTTTCTCAAAGGGGAAACAAACAAACAAAAATGTTTTCCTGGTTTCTGCAAGGCTGGAACTTCTCTAACTATATGTTTTGCTATAACCACTGGACGACTAACTGTGACTACATCTCCATGTCCCTTCAGTCTGCTCTGAAACTCCATGTTTATTTTTGCTGCCTGGTATGCATACTAAAAATCTCCAGGTGTCCCAGTCCATACATCTGATGCATTATTTCAGGGCATGCAGCTGAGAGCACTCCAGACTGGAGCTGTAGTGGTGCCTGTAGTGCTGCATGGGGAGAAGAGTTTTGATCTGGAGTCCTACCTTTGTTCACGCAAAGCCCCATCACTTCAGGTCTCACAGGCAAGCAGATAAACCTCTTGCAGGTTAGACTCTCCTTCTGTTTTTTTTTCCAAATCCTGTCCTCAAGAACCTGGGACTGTCACAGGTAGTTAGGGAAAGTACTTGCAAATAGCACAATTCCATACAATTTGAAGCGATGTTCTGGTACCTGTTTCAGTTTTTAAATTGCTAAGAGCTTTTTTTTTTAGTTCAGAACAAGAAGCTGCAATATACGTGGTGTACACTCATGTGTATGCAGGTTCCTTTAGTTTTAAAAGACGACCAGGGAGACTTGCTGTCAATTTTCAACAGAGGTGGAAGTGGAAAGGGATGTGGATTGTTAATACCGGAATATCACCTCCATCTGGATAGGCTTAACACATGATAAACTGTGAAGTTTGGACACAGATTTGTGGTGCTTGAGGAGGTTGCTGAAAAGTCTGTGTATGTTGGCCTGGCCTGACTCTCATTCTTAGCCTGCTTCTTTTTACAAGATGAGCACAGGACAACAATTGAGAGATGTATCAGCTTCAAATTTAGAACAATAAACTAGAAATAAGAGTGGATTTAGAGCTGTTCTACTAATTATTTTGAAATTTAGCTCTTGGAGTTAAATTACAGACGTGTAGATTCATAGATTATGAGACCAAAGAGGAAAACTGAGTTCATCCATTTTTTTGCCTCCCATTAAGAAAGACCAAAAGCCTGGTAAGCACCTTGTTTTAGGTCCAAATATCAGCTTCTCTTGGAGCTGCATCATTTATTTAAAATATCTAGACTTGTTTTAATAGTTGTTTCTGATATGGAATCTATCAAATGTGTTAATACTTTGTTTGGGACTTAATTTCTGTCACTAATAGAAAGCAAACCTGGTTTCCACTCTTTGTCCTAACTGACCTTCCAGCCACAGGAGTGTGCCGCAGTCTGTCTGCCAGAATGAAGGGACTGTGTCTTTCTCCTCTATGTTCCTTCTCCTAGACCTGAACAAGTCATCTGTTACTTCAATTTCTGACTACAGTGGGGTTGTTGCAGTTATTATGGCCAGAGGATATAAACAAAGCAGACTTTGTAAGGACCAGTTGTATTTTTTGTAAGACAGATTGATACTCTTGTGGAAAAAAGAAGAGATTTAGGGCTTGTGTACCTAAGAGCTCCTCTGTTTTTCCCAATCATATGAGTTAGACATGAAAAATAATGCTCCCTGAAAACGTTGCTTGACTTAGGAACTATACAGGCATAATTTGTTTGGGTTGATTATTGCAAGGGCAAATTATAAAACACTGCTGCTGTTCCGATGTCTTTTCTCTGGGCTGGGAAGGTCAGAACTGGCGACAGAGGTTCTGTCATCTACAGTGTCAATCTACAGCTATGGGCTGGTAAGCTTTATGGTCCTTCTTTTCCTCTTCTTTCCCCTCTGCCTTCTTGCTGTGGCTATGATACAGCACTGTGTTGCTTGCTTATACTGAAGTTATCAGGAGATTGACCCAGCTGTCATTGCATCAGCAGTCTATCCTCTTTTTTTTATTTGTCACTGCTCTAGTTTCCTGACCATGCTCAAATTTTGGAAGTGATCACTTTGTCTTTGAATCATGCAGATGCAGTTCTGGATGGTTATCTAGACCATATCCCTCCTAGGAATTAGAAGCAAGTGAACTTAACACGGCCCCAACATACTACTTAATAAATTCTTAAAAATCTTCACTGAGAAACTGTAGCTTTCCTAGGTATCCCCTTTGTATAGCTGACTGTACTATATTTCAGAAAGTTCTTTCAAACACCCATTCTAAATCTGTTCTGCTTCACCAATACAAATACTTCACAGCATGGCATTTAAAGTTGATCCCTGAGGACCTAACTAGGAAAACATCATTTCTGTGAGGATTCCCTGTCTGCAATTACAAGAAAATTTTTTCCTTATAAGCCATTCAAGGTATGCCATATTGAGTTTATTATGGTTTTACTTTCTTCATCAAAACTTTGTGAGGTACAAAGTCAAATGCCTTACAGTACTGAGGTGAACATTATTACCTTTTCCAACCAAACACATGTAATATTTGAAAGCTAATGAGTTATCCAAGATAGTTCCTCCCCTTCCAAGCCCTTCCCCTAGCTCATTTGAAATACTTGGGTTTTTTTTTAGAAAAGTAGGAGATAATGGATTTTGTTTTGGGAAAGGCAGAGAAGCAAAGCTGCTATTTCCTGCTTTCTCCTTACTTCTTTCCATAGCCTACAAGCAAACAAGCTGGCTAAGTGGTACACACACATAATTAAAGTGAAGCCATTTTGAAAATAATTCCAACTTACACTGAAAAAGTGACATATTAGCTCGCAAATGATGTGTTTCAAAATTAGAGGTGTGCATAGGTTAAGTTTAAGTTGATTGTTAAAACATAAAAAATGTCAATTAAAAAAACCAACAACCCTACTAACTACTGTCATTTTCAGAACAAGTGAATGAGAACATCAAGTAATGAATTGAAATTAAGTTGTTTCTCGGTAATCACAATGTATCTAATTTCTTATCTCTTAAACATCTGTTACTTACACATCAAAGGAAGAGTGGTTATATTAAAAGAGTCTGGACAGTGTAGCTAGCTACTGGAGAGCCTTCCTTGCCAAGCAGAAATTTTCCTGTTACACCCAAAGCAAAATGGAATTTTGAGTTGATTTTCCTTAGATATATTTTAGCCATAAATGCAGTATTTACGCAGAGCCCATGCCGAATCAAATGCTTTGGGACGAGTTATAGCAAAAAATGAAAGTGATTATTTATTATAGTTATTTTCATTATATTCATTATAAATCTGGTTTCGCTATATTCTTCTCCTCAGTTTCTTTAACTGAAATCTGACTGAAGTGAAGCCAAGGTTCAGTGCAATGTTTTGAATGTAAGGTTTAGCTAGGAAGAGGTAATGAACGCCTGTATCAAAAGTGGTGGTTACCATAACATGATATGTGCATTAAATATTTGCTGTATTGCAGTATTATTTTCTGCTCAAAGTTTAAGAAACTACTTAGTGTCCCAGGCTTGATGATGTGATAATCCTTGGTAAATATTGATTTTTAAATGGTGACCACTGTACAAATTTATACTTGTTAATGGGAAGGGCACAAAGTAAACAGTACTAATTGAGAAAAATCAAGGCACTTCTTCAATTCATATGTTTGATTTGATGTATTGTGACAGACACAACGCAGTTCCCAAGTTTTTCCCACCAAAAACAATGCTCATCATACCTCTCAGCAACATGGAGATTCTAAGGTAAAGAACAAAAAGGTTTGCAGTCTTTCCTTGTGCAATGTACACCTTTGTAGGAAGCTAAATGAGATATTAACTGCACTCAAACCACTCATAATTGTATCTTCTCTTACTGCATGCTATCGTTCACATTTTCTTCCAGATTTTTTAGCCTTTTTATGTTTGTGCTTTCAAACTTTCAGGCAAAGCAGAGGCATTGATAATAGGTCTGCTGGCAAAGCTTTTCCTCAGACATGATTCTAATGGTCTGTCTTGCCTTTCCTCACTTCAAAGACTCATTCAGAAAAAAGATAGAAGAGTCACTCTGACACCACAGGGCTACATTTCTGGACTGCAGGAAGTGGGGTGTTAAGACCCACAGAGCACAAATCTCGGCCACGCAGCTTGAAGGAACTTCATGGACACTGCACAATGGCTTTGAAGCAAGGCTGGGGAGACTGTACATGTGCTCGCTACCCTGCCAACCTGCACTTGCACTCAGTTATACTGTATTTTATGCAGAGTGAAAAAGAATTCTCTGTGCAAGTGATGTAGTTACTTATTGGGTGTAAATGCTTTGTCCATGTTCCAAGAATATTTAACGTGTTGCAGGCTGTGCACTGCAAGATTCTTCATTTTAAATGCATAGAATTGAAGAGATTGTGAGATTATTTAGAGAAACTGCTTACATATTCCTGGCCCTTAAATTTCACCCATTTACCCTCAGACTGAGCACCCCAATTAAAGCTGGACCATATCTTCTGAAAAGATATTCTGACTTGAGATGAGTTGAATTTTCAAAAAAAATGGAAAATTCCCAACTTCCTTGAAGAGAACTCTATCAGATTGCACACTGCTCCCCTGGCATTTCAAGCATGGTGAGAGTCAACACATAAAAATTGTCTTCTTCCAGAATGCACAGAAGCTGCAAATCAGTCACAGACAAATTTTGTATACTGTGAATAAATAAGAATTAAAAAATTTATTGCGCATGTATAGGGCAAACCTTTAGCAAGAGCTTTATGCCTAGAAAGGAAGTTATTTAATAAATTATCATAGCTAGACAACACAGGAGGTCCTCAAATCAAATTTACCTGCTCTATTAGTATCCACCAGACAGAGTTGCTGAAGGAGTACTGGGAACAAGGCAATAACGACCCTCCCAAGCTTTCTTTTGTTTAGTCCATTGCAGTTTATATGTGTGGAAGGAATGAGTATAACCTAAGCCCACTGAGCTCATTATTCAGGTACCTTCAGGACAAGTATATTTAAATATTAAACTTTCCAAGAAGAGCTTGTCTCAATAAACTCCTGTTTTAACTCAACCCTTCACCTTAATCTGCAGGGCAGCCTCTTCTAAAAGATTTCATGATTTTTGAAATTAATTTTGTGTTCTGTGTAACTGTCTACTACAGCTTGGCTTGATAGTTAAAGATCCCTCAGCACATTTCATTCATGATTTGACCTATATTTTGAAGATGGCCTCCATAGATAAAAGCTAATATTGGTAGCTGTTGTGTATCAGTCAACCATCTGGACTCTTTTGTTCGAGCGGGATCTCTGCTAGACCTCTAACTTTTAATGGCGCTACTAGCTTATGTCTGTAAGGAAACCAGTTGTAGCAAACGATCAGTTAGCAACTGAGAACATTACTGGGGTGTTCCTGATGTTGTTACTGCTATAAATGACAGCCTATTGTTAAGTTTTTGTAACTATGGAGCAATCGTGTATTTGCATAAAAATATGGGTCACTGGTATGAGAACATTAACAGGTGCTTCCAACAATCTTATTGTTTGCTTAGACAATAACGATGTGTTATCAAAACCTATAGCATTGTCCTGAGGGTGATTTTACATCAAAATGTTGAAAATGGAAAAAAAAAAAAATAAATACTTTTGCTTTTTGTAAATGGAAAAACTGAGCAACTTTTGCTTAAACGAAGGTATTAGGTTTTCCAGTCCAGAAGGCTGTCTGGTTAACAGAAAAGAGCTTTCTCCAGCTGGACAGTGGTTCAGCCCTTCTGCACCAGGTCTGGGGACAGGCCTCTCACGAGTCACACGTGTTGCAGAGCCATGTGAGAAGCCCCCCAGAAGTCTGGCTGACGCAGTCTGTGGAGGTTGTGACTGCTGGAAACCATGCGCTTCAGACTGTGTTAAACTCACAGAAAATCCTTGGCAGAAAACCCTGTGAAGCTGAAGGCTTTCGAAAGCCCTACTAGTGGATTATTGAAGACACTTAAGTCTTCCCAGCTCAGGTCTGGCTTTCTAAAGGTTTTGGGACTGATCCATCTGGGGACCACCAGCTGGCAGATCTGGAGGGAACCACCCTTGTCATCTACATAGTTTTGTGAGTCTTTGGAGTAGCTCAGGAAGACAACTCAGCCAGTGAACATTACACGTAACAAAAGTTTAAAAATCCTGTGAGAAGTCATATAAAATTGACTGCAACAGATGCTGTCTAGAGCGTTACAAATTCTGGACTATGGCAGACAAAACAGTGAAATCATAAAACCATTGCAGGTTTATATATTAATTGCAAAGAAAATCACTAGTTTCAAAAGGGAAGAGAATATGTCTGTGAGTGAAAGCTTCATCAGCTCCTTACTAAATGATGGACTGAAACCTGAGCAATACCTTTATATCTGAAGCAAATTCTGGCAGCCCTGGCATAAACATGGACCTGGATATGTTGCAGAAATTCAGCTCTGAGTCACATTTATTTGTTCTAAACCTACAGTTACTATTAGCAAGTTTAAATCTAAACCTTTTCATCAGATTGAATAGATGCATTATCTTTTCCTGTGTGTATTCAGGGCAGAAACAGTACAGTGGATGTTAATATCACCTTGCATTGTTCAGATGTGAAAGCTATTTTGCATATGAGTTTAGCTAAGAAATGTTACATCAGCTGGATGATTATGTTTTTCTAACTTTTATCATTCTGTTCTTTTTTTGGTCTTATCTTTGTACATTTACTCTGTGTTCTCTGTGGAGAATACCTTACATATCCCTGGCATTCTCTTCTCCTTTTTCTCTTCTGCAACTTTGATTCTACACATGGGAGACACATCAATGACTGTTATTTGTTAATATCATTTAATGGTTCTCTTGGTGATTTTGTTTATATTCTCTTCTCTAACTTACTTGACAATATGTATAAATGTGTATGTGCCTTCATATATAAAGGTTTACTACAAGTAAGGAAAATATTTCGCATGACTCAAAAAATCTATGTACCAATGAAATTAGTCAGAATGTTTTGTCATCAGTTATGACGAAATCCCTGCTCTACTGAAATCACCGGGTAAATGCTATCTTGGGCTTCAGTTCAACTAAGATTTCAAACACCCCTTTCTCCCCCATGTATTTTTTATTTTTGTCAGTTTGCACTGCTCACTATGTGCAGCAATGTTAATGCAGTAATATTAGATGAACTCAGAATACTGACCAATAAAATATTCACAAACAGATGAAGGATAAGGCATATGTGTGTTGTTTTATTGTTTGTTTGTTTGTTTGTTTGTTTTAAAGAAGAAAACGTAAGTATATCTTTTTGGCAGGGGATGGGAGTGGCTGAAATAACAAAAGTAAGAGGAACAGACTGAAGAAAAGTTGCCTTTTCCCACCAGTGGCTTGGACAAGGCATTCTGCAGTTCCATGCTGCTCACGTAGGTGCTCGGACACTCTGCATGTCACTTCCCTTGTGACTGAAGGAGGTCTGGATTTTTGGCTTTTGAAGGAAATGCTTCATAATACATGTGGACTTCTAAGAACAGTTAGGTAAATCTACATTAAAATTGACATGGATGTGAGAAATCTTGGCTTATATTTGAAAATCTGCTGTGTCCCTCCCCACCTCACTTCCCTCCAGCCCCCCAAAAAGAAGAAGGAACTTCATAAAAAAATGGAAGGAAGCAAAATGCAAAACGTGTTTAATACAAGAGTTTATAAATTTATACTAGAGTTTATATGTTAGTTATAATACTGGAGTTTATATATCAGTTTTTACTAATAAATCTCTGGTAAAATGTATGTCTGTAACTGAAAAACTTACTCTGTGTAATGGTCTCTCTATTTATGGTGTGAGTCTCTGAGTCCCAAGGCTTTAGAAATAATGTGTCATTTAGAGTGTATGTTTATTTCAGTTCCTGAAAATTAGACCCTGGCTATGGAGAAATCCAGTCCTAGCAATGAGAACACAAAAAGTTTTCCAGCCATGTTGCACAACAGCTGTGGGGTGTTGCATGGTTCTTGTACCTGTAAAGGTACAGGAAATCATGTAGGGTTTTTGCTTTACAGTTTTTCAGATCCAACAACTGTATTACAGTAAATTTATCTGAGTTTCATCATATCAGATTTGCTGTACATGTTTGATAAATGCTTTGTGATACTCAATACCTCTTTGAAAGTCTTTACAGCTACACAAGAACACAGCACACACTTCAGCATGATGCATGAGCTGATTGGCCTGAAAAACAGTAAGGTTATTAAAGCAAACTCACAATTACTCTTCCTTTTAGGTCAAAGACAATGCAATATGAAGACTACCATTTAGTGATTAGTGTGGTCAACTATTTGTATTTCACATAATTCTCTCGAAGATGTAGTGGATGAGAAATCTCATGTACCTGACGAGAAATCTATAGTGGCTGAAATATTTGCAACTCTCCAAACTTGCACATATTTTCTATTTTGAGTCTTTATTTCTCTGGAATATTTGTAGGGCCTGTAATATTCCTAAACAGTCATAAGAGCTTTTATCCAATGGTGCAAATTGTTTCATTTTTTTTCCTGAGAAAGTGATTTTCTAGATTCTTGTTAGAGTTACTCATATTGTGAGATTATGAATTTTGCAGTCAGGAAAAGCAAAATTATCTTTTGAGTAGCAGCAATGGATGCTTCATCCTCTTACATATGTCATTAAAGCAACACTTACGGCCCTTTTATTGCTGTGACAGCCAATGAAAAGTGCTCAGTCACACTGAGCTCTAAAATTGACTACTTGGATTACATAAAGGACCCAGATAGTTGGCATGGACTTAAATCGGACCAATCCAGATGGACTCTGACCTTATCTTCTCCCTAAAGAGGCCGAATTTCTGCTTTTCAGGCATCACATAAACCAGGAAAAAAAAATCAACAACACTGTTACTTTTTTTTCTTTCCTGATTCTGTAATACATTTTTATCTAATTCTGAAATGTAAAAAAGTCAGAGGTCAGCTAAAGTAACAAGGAAATAAGGTGTGGGGTTTTTGCCATCTTTCATTCTTGTTTTTCAACCGGCTCCATATTTCTACTAAAAACTGCTCTAGAGTTTTGCAGCATTAGTGTTATTTGCCCAAACGGCTTTAAACTAGGTGCTGTCAGGAGTACTGGGTCTGTGACATCCATGTGTCACACACAGCCTGTGTTGAAGGACACCACGTCTGACTGCTCATAAGGATCCCACCAGCCCACCAGCGCTCAGGGCGAGCCTGGCTGGGGTCTCCGCTGGTGACTTCACTGTGCTGACTGACAGCGCCCTGCAGGCCTCACTGCTCAAGAGAAGGGCAAACTCTCTCTACAGGAAAAACAAGCTTTCATTTTCACCTCCAGTTTTCGCCTCCCCCTCCAAATTTCAAACAGTCACCTCGGAGGACAGCAGTTCTCAGCCCAAGCCACCCAAAAGATCCCTCCTTCTCCAAAACCATTCCTCCTAGCTCTTCAGGCATAGGTCTCAGTTTTAATCCAACACTGACCTTGGACTGTCTAATGACCTTGGCATGCTACCCATCTTTGAAATAAGCATCTCATTTATCATTTCACTATACAAGACTAAATGTTTAATTATTTGTGGGTGACCATCCATTCTTAATTAGCTAAGAAAATCAATATTTATTGTATTTGTGGAAAACAATATTTAAGGCTAGAATATCTGATTAATGAAACAAAACCACATTTCTACATTTCTCCACATTTGTCCGGTTTTAGGACAGCGTTATGATACCATTTAATCATTTTAAATTGCTGAACTGGAGATTTTCCAAATTTCCCTAATTCGAAGTCACAAAAATTTTAACCATGTCCCAGAGCACCCACTTCATATATTCTCTCTCTGAGTATATATGTTAATGTGCATTAATTATACACTTTCTAAGTACTGTACATGTTTCTGACATGAGGATTCTACATTACAGTGAAGGATTATTGTACTTTCTAGGCCCACTGCAGCTACAGCAGCTTCAATCACTTTAATTTATTTTATTACAAGTAGCATTTAATTAGCAGTACATCTACTGTCCATGTGAAAGATCCAGTCCTGCACAGATTTAGGCACACATTTAGTTTTCTGCACCATGAATAATCCTATGGAAAAGACTGTTTCATTAAAAGAGTGGGATTCTAACCCCCAAAAAACATTTATATTTTCACTGCTGCATGAAGCGACTGGCGTTGCAGAGACGTGAAAAAGGAAAGAGAACTATGGCTGAAAAAAAGAAATTTTGGACTGGATGAGGAGACTAATGTAATTGCTGCCTGTATTTTATTTTGTAAACAGAATGGATTTTCTGGTACTGAAAGATATTAATTTATTTATATACTCGAAGTTGTTTTTATACGCTTCAGGCAGCTCTTGCAGGAATGGCTTAAGGTGACTGTATGGGACAGTATACAACTGTGTTGGCACTGGAACTTTTTTCAGCAATCCAATTTCCTATATTCTCAAGGAGAACCTTTAAGAAGCATCCCCCACAATTATTTTAGAACAATTGGAGAAAGACTCTTTGGAAGAGTCAAGAAAAGGCAATATTTAGCTTTTTGTGAAAGGACAAAGCAGCTTTTAAAAACCTTTCTTGCTCTAGTACCAAAGCTGCTCACATTGTGCATGCCTGTTCCCTTCATGGATTTCCTGAAAATTCCTCACATCAGATACAAAGTATCCTAAACCAAAGGGCTATAAAAAGCATCTATGTATAAAGAAGGGGTCCCAGAGCATTTTCACGTTCTTGTTAATTGTTTTGAGCTTAGTTCAGGTTTTGGGTCATGCTTTGAATCAGAGATGTGGGTGTAGGCAGGATGGTATCTCTAGCTCCCAGCACTGACCAAGCATGGTTTAGGATGGGGTTACAGAAAATACAGGATGAACAGATACTACACTAAAATTTGATTTTTCTGTTGGAAGCTGAAATTGTTAAGGAATACTGAGAAATAAAAGAGCTATTTTCTAATTACATAGGGTAATGAAATTTCAACATTTAATTAGCATGCGTATGTGTATTTAATCACAATTTAAAATATTTCCTTCAGAAAGAATGTAGTCTTTTCACTGCGAACTATCTGGATGACCACGCTGCTTGAAAAATAATTGCTTCACCTTTCCGGGAAACCACTAGGTGGAGATGTAGGTTTACCAAGCTAGGATTGCAACAAGGCTTTAAAAGGCACAGGACTGAAAAACGCCTTTAAAAAAAAAAAAAAAAAAAAGAAAAGAAAAAAAAGTACAAGATTGATAAATTATGTATCTTGTTGGTTACAAATTCCAACACATCTTTGAAGGAGGAAAAATGGGAAAAAATCTAAATGCTCAGTTGTAAAATTGTCCAAGCAAATTATTATTTTTTAAGACACAAGTTCTGATGTTTAAGACTCTGAGAGAATAATCGCTTCATGTTATAAATTGTCTGCTGCCAATACACACACATTTTCCTTTATTCTCCTACCAGCTGCTAGCTCATGCTATCAGTGGTTGGGAACAAACAAACAACAACTACCCCTAAAATTTTTAGCCTGCTTTCAAACTTTCAAACCAGTGGAAATATGCCAGCAATTGGCAGATTTTGGGATTGTTTGCTCAAGTTGAGAGAATCAGTTTTAATTCTGGGACTTTTTCAGGAACATCCTGATATGAAGTACAAGATGTAAAAAGCAAAGTATGTTATTCTGAATTGCTTTCTTTAAAATAAGACTGGCTTCTTTGCATTTTTCTGCCATGTGTGCTTAATCATGGAGAGGGAAAATCAGAAGTCAAATGAAGCAGTTGTTTATGAGTACTGCTTCCACTTTCCTTTTGCATAAACCTCTTCTGTCTTCACTGCTTATCTATGTGCACTACAAACTCTCCCACAGCAGACACCAAGTATCTGGGTATTTTCCAGCAGGGAAGAGTGATTCAGAATTCATTCTTCCCTATTTCTCCCCTTAATGAAAATGCTCCTGCAGGTCCTGTTATTTTTTCCGATGGGTAGAAAAACAAGTTGTATCTTGACTTCCACCCCTCAGCATCAAAAAGAAGTTAACTAATTTAGTATATGCTGCCTTCAGATTCATGTAAGGGCTCTGGACCTTTTTTTTTCTTTTTTTTTTTTTCTTTTTTTTAATGTAACTTTCCAAGTCTTGTTAGAAAGAATTTACAAACGACTTAACCTCCTTTTGAAACATCAAGAAAAGAAATGGGTGGCAGATATAGGTTTGGGGAAGGTCAGTACCTTCATAAAAA
>NC_138663.1:145883310-146010810 GCF_964273445.1 Streptopelia decaocto
AAGAGGCAGGATCAGTGGATCAGTTTTCTGGTTTTAAGATTTAGCTGGTAGCATGAAAGCTGAAGGGTGCCTGCATTCCCAGTTTTTGGGTGCCATTCCCCCCACCCCTCACTAAATAATCTCCTTCTCTGTCTTCAGCTATCTCTGTAAAATGATTTTGCTGCGGCTGTTTGATTAGTTCAACACATCTTCTGCTGATCTGTCCCTGGATTTAGGGTCTGGTACATGCAATGCGCAGGCTCACGAGCATCCTAACTTGCAGCCACTGTAACAATCCGGAGGGCACAGAGGTGGGGAGGAGGAGGACCACCCTCTGACGATCACATCTGAGGAAAACAGATGTTCCCCTCACCTTGAAAGCCTCTCTACTTCTGGATGAGAATACATTTGATCAAAACACGACACCATTCATCTTACGTGGCTGTTTGTCGATCATAGCTCCTAGAATGATAAGCAAACCCTATGGAAAGACATTTATCTAAATTATCCTGATAAAATGCTATCACTCTGTGGGGAAAGAAAAATGAGGTAGAATGGTAGTTTGTACACAATTATACAAACCCGGAGGAAAATTGGGACGTGGAGTTGAACTACACTCAGCAAAAGTTGGAATATTGGTTTAAAAAAACAAATATTTATTTAAGTGAAGTTTCTCCTTCATGAGGATTTGGTCTGTTTGAAAATTCAAAAAAAAGAAAAGAAATCTCTCTGCCATTCAAACAGCATACAGATAGTATTTGTGACTTTTCCCTTGACAACTAGATAAGAAGATAAATGCACAGTTTCTCTTAATTAGCCTTTCTTAATTAAAAACACCAGAGATATTTGTGATCATAATGAACTCTTCTGACAGAATGGTCACTTGTTCTTCTGGATGTCACTTCAGAAAAATTAGATTTTTTTTTTTTTTTAATTTATTTTTTTTTAACATAAGATAAACTCTGTGCTAAGGAAGAAATAAATGATGCCCATGAAAGTGGTGTCTCCTCAGTTTTATCTGAATGAGATGGATGTGTATCTTGTGGTTTTTAGAATGGTGTGGGGCAGTATTAGCCATCATTAGCACCCCAGTATGGATCCAATTCACTAATTACTTATGCTGTCTTGGTTCACTGAGATTTAAGTACCAAGTCAATCCCATTATCTGCAGTCTCCCAAGCTTGCCAGAGTCATCCGTCTTTTATGGAAAAAAAGCACAAGGGTTATCAATAGGACCCTGAAATACTTGGGATTTTCCCACTTCAGGAGGAGGCAAGATTAGTCCTGACTAAAGTCCCATCTTCTCTAAGCTGCTACTTTGGATGCGATAAAAGTGAATGCTGACAATTATCCATAACTACATAAAGAGCTGGAGAGAGAGGGAAGGAGGCAAGAGCAGGGAGAAGTCTGCCACACACGCCTGCATCTGTCCTATAGTCGCACACAGCTTTTCATATCACCTCAGAGCTACAAATTACAATTCGGCTGTTACAAACACGCGATAATATAGTCAGAAATCAGAAATTAAAATATTCCAACGGCCTCGGGCCTCCTCAGAGAGAAAGAGAGAGGGAGAGAGGCTGAGAGGGAGAGAAGGAGGAGGGAGAGGGAGAGAGAGGAGCACGCCGAGCCCCTGCGCTGCCGCTGCCTGTGTTGTTTGTGCCCTCCCTTCTCCATCCTACATGTTTAATGTCTGCGGCAGTACCGAGGCCTTGTCTGTTTGGGATGGTTGATTGACATCTGCTCTGCCGAGAGGAAGGAACTGGCAGCTATTGGCAGCACTGTCACGTTCATTTGCACACTTTATGAAGCAGCAGTGTGGCTACTAATACAAAAAGAAATCTTCTAAGCAGCATGACATCTCTTGGAATGGAATATTTGTCTTTACAAATGATTGCACTGCTGCCAGTACTTGACATGGTGCTCGCAAACATGTGTAATTGTTGGAAGTGTAATGATGATTATTTGCATATTTAATGTTCAAACAAGTACTGGAGGAGCAACTTAGACTAAACCTTTTATGAGGAGGATTTAAATATGTTCAGCATCAGCCTGATGAGTCCCAGAAAGGAGTCAGGATCTGAGGGGAGAGCTTGTGACCACAGCTGCTCTATGAAGGAGTTCAAGAAATCACCCTGTAATGTGCCACTCCGATATTTTATAGGTTTATTTTGAGACAGATTTCATATGAATTCCTCTCCCATTCATTTTAATTGCTCAAAATGATATTTAAATGTAATTATACAAAAATTTAGAAATGGTCTATTTATCATGTGTCTGAAATCAGCCAAACAGCAAACTGAGGAAAGTAGATAAGCAAGCACGTGTTTACCAGTAACATCAGTTTACAGAAAGCCTCTGCATGATGGCAACAACGCTTATTTTAACTCTTTGGCATAAGTGTGAGGTGCAGGTTGTGGGAGGAAGGCTTACAAATTTACAATTTTCTGGGCTGGAAATAGAGTGCTGGACATTTGCCCTGGAAATCAGAGCCATGCCCAGGTTGACTGAAGAGGGCTTTACTGCCTGCAGAAAGCACTCTTCTTTCTGCCTTAGAAAGAGACTTCTCATTTTGCCCTTCCACATTATTTTTTTAATTTTTAACCTTGTGACAGAGGCCTAGTCAGCACACACACTTTTTACGCACATGTGTGCACACAGGCGTGCACAGTAGCACATATAAAGGGGGAAACATTTTACAAAAGGGTTCTCCAACACTGCAGAAAGAAACAATACTTTTGGAGGCAGTGTTGTTCCCCTGGGAAGGATACGCTATGGTTTTGTCAGTGGAATAATTTCAGATGATACAGATACATGAATGGCAATTTAGCCCTTCACCTTTAGTGAAGAATTTCTTTAATGAGGACTTCATCTCCCAACTGTTTTTTCATCTTGAAGACAGGCCTTCTCCAGTTGAAACTTTCCCTTCTTAAAATATTTATCTTAACAATTAGCTTTTATCTCCCCACCCTACCTCAACTCTCCTGCTTCCTTCCTCCTTTTTTCCTCTCTCTTTCTCGTTTTTTTGTGTGGTCTCAGTACCAAGAGATTTATAATCACCAAATCCTACATTGTTTGAGGGGCAGCACAATAAACTTGACTCAATTATCATGCTGTAAATTGATTTAAAAAAAAAAATCTGATGGATGAATAGAGACTGAATATCTTCGTCTCTGACCCTGTCGTATCATCAGCAATTCTCTGGCAGGACTCCCACTTGATTGACAATGCTGCTAATGAACACTGTCTTAGGCCATGTAATGATTTACCTGCCATGAACAAGGTTTGGCAATGCTACCTTTGCATACCTGTCAAACAATTAATCCTTTAAAAAACAGATATATTGTCTGGAAGCACGGAAGTGTCTGGAAAATAATAGAAAAGTGGAGGCATAAGATAAATACGTCTTCTCATTAAGCCAATCAGGATTGTTTTGTTGCTTATCTTGTTCCAAGGGCACTCCCCCTCTATTTATTTTAGCCACCTGTCATCTAATCCTCATAAGAAGCCAATATCTTCCTTTATCTGACCAACTCTTCCTTTATTATTTATCTTGGCCAACAATGAATACAGAAAGTATTCAGCTGACTGTGGGTGTAAGAATTATTCCTGACTGAATGTGTGTTGAACTTCTGTGTTTTGGTTTTTAACATGTTTTGTTTTTCTTTTCACTCATGCTCAGGCCATCTACCTGCTCTGTTTTATCTTCCTAGAAGCTGAAGGCAAAGAAAACTTTGTACAGCATCTGGTATTAATGTGCAGTTCATTGGCTTTCTGACTCTACCTCCAGGTCCTCACCAACCCTCCTGATCATATGAACAGAATGAAAATGCTGGCGTGCCAAGGACCCTCTCGTTGACCATAATTGCATGCAGCACTCACTAGTCCCTGAGCAGGACTGTGAAAGAAGGATGATCTGTGTCACTTTGCCAGCAATAAAAGGGATCTCTTACTTCTTCACACATCACAAAACAGAAAAGCCACCAAAAACAGTGTTTGCTGGCTCACTGAACACTACTCACTGTGCATCAATATGTACTCCAGGTACCTTCCACAAAACATAACTCATCTGAAGCACAGTCTTGCTTTTTTGTAAGTAGTTAATTGCTTGCCTTAAAAAAAAAAAAAAAAAAAAAAAGAGAATGGGAGTAGGGGCACTGGAGGGTGGCTGGGAAAAATGATGTTAAGAAGAGGGACTCATAAAAGAAACAGTTAGATTGCAAAGTTGAATTTAGTTCCTTATGAAATTCTTTGAAGAAGCAAAAGTATTTAAAAAACATATGACAATAATTAGCAGTATTTCTTTGGGGATTTGTTTGTTTGACCTTAGCCTTTTTAATCTGTCAAAGTATGCTAATAAGCCTGACAGACAGAAAGATAAAATGTGGAGACAGATGAACTAACTGAGAAAACATCAGCACAATACTGAATATAGTTGCAGAAAAAGAAAAGAAAAAGAGTGCAATTAAACATTACCTTGACGCTTTGATGGCATGCTCACCATCATGGCAAAGCTGCTTCCAATTTGGAAGGGGTGTATACACAAGGTCACTGTGGTTGTGTCTGGCATCTCTGATTGTTTTCTTTTGAGTAGAGAGACATCTTTCTAAGATCATCTTCTGTCTTAAATTTCAATTCAAAGTATAAAAACACTGGTTTCTGCACATTGTCTTACTGCTGGGGATTATTTGGTACATATCATCAATCCATGACTGTTTATGGCTTGAAAATCCCAGAGTTGTTGAACAAGCATGCAAGAGGTTTCCTTCTGCTTTGAAGACCTGTGAAGAGGCTTGGTTTCTAATGGGATTTTTTTTTTCCTGTGACACCTTTCAGGTTATCTGTCTGAAGCCAATGAGAATGATGGTCCCCAAAATAAATAGCCACTTTTAAGGAAAAGTCTATTATTCATTCAAGGTGAGCTGCAAAATCAGGAATAACTCATCAGGAGTTAATGGCATCACATGAGGCATTTCTTTCAGGATACAGGAAAAGGAGTTTAAATTTTCCTGATTTTTTTTTTCCTTTCCAAAATAGCTGGTTCTGTCTTCTCATTATAGCCCAAGGAACTTTTGGTAGCACTAAAATAAGGTTATCTCATAACAACAGGCATTTAGAGAAATGTTGCCTGCTGTCACATGTAAAGCTTCTCAAGTCCTTCTGTTCAACAAGACTAAGAAAACTACTGGATAACTAAGTGTAGTTTTTCATTGGTACCACCTAGCATCAGACCCTCAAAGAGCCCTTCTGCAAAATCAGAAACATGACACTGTGATGATCCTAAGTAAAACACTAGTCATTCCTACCTCTACTCTCAATAAACAAGCTACAAAGACGTGGTTAAAAAATCTTCTTGGGCTAATGTTCTCTCTATATCCTGGTGTACTGAGACCCAGTTCCTGATGGTATATATAAGAATTGTTGAAACCACAGAAAAAAACTGGGGCATGCTTTCCCTTTCAGATATCCTGCTGCCATGAGCTCTAAACCAAGAAATTAAACCTAAATCAGGATGTAGACTTCACTGTGTGACTAAGTTGGGCAACTCACTTCCATGAAGTGAGACTGTGAAGGAGTTCTTCAAAATAAAATGTTTGCACATTGTATATCAGTGTAACTTATTTCCTGACAGGACATTTGATACTCAGCTTTTCCGTACAGCCAAATGAAGCATGACATTTAAAAAACCCTTTTTTCCAACGAGTGAGCTACCCACCCCACTTAAGCTCCCTAAAAATATACAGAAAATGAAACGTAGACATGTCTTAGCAGCCAGAAGTGAGTCTGAAATTCCTGCTTCTGCAAAGCTTTTACATGTAGTCAACTTTATAATCACTTAAAGACCTCATCAAAGCTTGGATTTTTAAAAATGTAGCTAAGGGCTTTCTTTCTTTCTCTGAGCCAGTTGCACAGCTACAAGCCAAAAATTAAACCCAATTAAAATAAACAAAATTGTGAACATGATCTAGCTGAAGGAGATACCCAGGGCCTACAGTTAAGGAACTGAGTGACCTGCTAAATTTAATGCCTTGCAATGGTCCTCACAGCAGCATCTTGGTATTAAAGATGCTGATCTGCACAGTGCATGGAGTGTAGTTGTGTTATGGCTTTTCTTAAGAATTGCAGCTTTGTTTATTGTTTGACTTCCACCTGCAGAACTTCTTGAAGCAAACACTCTGCTCAGGTGTTACAGGTGGGAAGCAGAGGTGACTTCCCAGCCAGGCCAGCGCACATCCGCGCACGGCTCTGCAGAGGTCCTTGGCAGATGTCTCCATCTCTTGGTTTATTCTCACTAGTCACCCAACTTCCCCAGGTGGACGGACGAGTGAGCAGGAAGGAACCTTCAAGGTGGGCTTCCAGGGGGACGGACGAGCATCCCCTTCCTAAAGCAGGCGCGCCCTGCACCCTACACAGCCCTCCGGGGTCCGCCAGCCGGCTGCTCCGCGGCCCCGGAGGCCCTGCCCCGCCGCTACTCGGCGGCTGAGAAGACGCGGACGGGGAAGGGGCTGGCGGGGCCCGGGGGTTCGGGCCGGGGGGTGGTGGTGGTGAGGCGGGGGGGATCCGGGCCATGGGAGGGGGTCCGGGGCGGGGCGGGGTGGCGGCGCCTTTTCTCCCTGGCGGCTTGGAGAGGTGGGCAGGGGCTTTCAGAGGGGCTGACAGATCTGAAGTTTTGGAGGCTGAATGAAAGGAACACTCAGCTAACAAAACAGTGCGCCACAGAAGAAGTTTCATCTGGTCTGGCCAAATCCCTCCTTTCTTTCCATCTTTTCTCTCCTAATAACAGCTGCCCTCTCATTCCCTGTTACTCCGCTGTGAAGAACAAAACCTCCCTCTGACTATCTGTTTTTCTTTTCTTCCCCAGAGTAGGTCTCATTACTGGTGATTAGCAGATGATTAAAACCAATTCAGCTTCCCCCAGTAGATATTTTCTCCCTGTTTGTGACTAACGCGTCAGCCTTCAATGAACGTGCTCCTAAGCTTATTAACGGGCTCAGAGGATTAGCTGCCACCGAGCGCCGCCGCTCCGATATTGTGATGCAGCGAGTGACATGGAACCATTTGCTAAGCGCAGGCAGGGCCGCTGGGACCCAATATCTAAATCGCAATTTTAGTTTCCGTGTAGAGCGAGGTTGTGTGGTGGTGGGGGGGAATCCTAACGATAATTACAAAAATCCAACGTTTGGCGAAGTCTGAAAATAGACTTAAACTTAAGGGCAGGCGGAGTAACAGCCGTTCAAAGAAAACTCTTCCCCTCAAAACAACGCCAAAACCTGAGCCCAACCCAACTGTAAAATATAGGAGTTTCCCTCACTCACTGGAAGTCCAAAAGGGACTATCATGGTCAGCTAACACTGCGGAACATACAGGCTGCTCTTGAGGTTTATCTGCCTAGGTATGGGTGTGTATCAAATCTCTCTATCTGCTGCCCATATATTACTATGTAAAACCCCAGCCCCAGCACTCTCGAATTGGAGATTAAAGCAGGATGCAAAATTAGAAGCTTCACTTTATCCCACCCATCCCTTTAAAAATGATCAAGCTTAAATAAAATTTAATAGCTAATAATTAAGGAAAAGAGGTCAAAATTATCTGCATGTTTGAATTATGCAGTAAATTATCCTGGAGAAAAAGAAGAAACATTGTGAAATGAGTTAAAATAGGTAATGAAAAATATTTTCAAATTCTATGCTTCCTCTCTATTATTTTATGCTTTCTATTTCTTCTAGTTTTTTAAGGATTTTGGTATTGAATTGTGGCCACATTTATAAAACTGGCTCCCTGCATTACACATCGTTGTATGTAGTCCAGACAAATAAACTGATTTGCACTCACACTCTTTTTAAAGTCTCTTGGAGCTCCTAAGTGACTACAAAGTCTGGCTATTGGAGTTGTAGAACCCAATTTTTCATTTCAGGAAAATTTGCTGATGTAAAACACCCTTTCCATTTTGGAATAGAACACAGGAGAAGAAACTTTGTCTATAAATTTCCTGTAAGGTAATATTTAAAAAGAAATGTTATTTGATTTCTTGTCAGCTGAAATATTTTATTTGGACTTCTTTGGAAAATTTACTTTGCTCTGTCTTTTCTTTGTTTATTTTTTTCACTAGTTGATATTCGTTTATTGTATATTACACAAACAGAAATGAGAAGTTTTTAAAATGAAAACTGAAACTCTTTGTACAGTTGGTTTTTAACCAATTTTCTCAATTCATTAAAATCCTGACATTAAGCACTATTTAGCAAGACACTTTCAAAATTCTGGAAAATATTTCACATCACAATATTTACACTTTTTGTACTGAAGATTGTTTCAGGGGAAGATTTAAGAGTGGCTTTAGTAGAGTCATACTCTGACGACTAAACACAGAGTTAGAACCTTAACTCTGGACATTCAGCTTTGAAAACACAGCAAAAAAGGCCTCACTTTATAAGGACTTTTTTTCTCACTCTGTTCTTGAATGCTTTAAAATAAAAGAAAAAAACTCCTCCAAATAATTCCCCTTTCACGTCTTCAAATTTCTTCCATTTATATTTTCCATTGTCCTCTTTCCAGTGCAGCTTAACTCTGAGTGTGCTGAAGCTTGAAATGTAGCTTCCGATTTATAATAGCAACAGGGCAGGCAGCAAATGTCAACAAATCCCCTGTCACCCAGGCAAGAAGGAAATGTGAGAGGTAAGGCAGAGTAGCCCTTGCTTGCTGCATGACACACACACACACACACAAAAACCTTCAGTGAGAAATAAAGAACTAAGATCTTGTTCATGAAAAACCATATGAGTCCATTAATATCAAACTAAAATTGTGACAGGAGAGTGACATGCATTGAAAATAGCCAGTAATACATACCATGCAGGTACAGATCTATGCGTTTGATATATATGTAGTTTTAAAAAGAAACTCCTCCACCATCTACCTCCTCCTTTGTAAAATTAAAGGAATTCCAACAGACCAGACTGAACATATTCTGAAAAAAAAAGCACCCCATAAAACCCACATCACTGACCTCGAGTGACCTCAATAAATAAGTAACTGCTGAAGGGTCAGCTCCCTTGTTGTGAAACAATAGAGGCAAACTTCAGTGGAGTGCATGCAAGAAAATGTCACAGGAGGGTAGCACAGGATTTCAGAGCAAAAATAAAGTTTGGAGAATAACAAGTACACATTGCCAAGTTACTGAGGAAACCTTTTAGCAAAGGAAATTCTACGTTTGTCTTAAGTTTTAGAGTGGCAGGTATGCCCCTTCTTGCCATTCTGTTAATAGAGATGGGGCAATGTGATAAAATTATGTTGTATTATTTGCCACTCATTCTTTTTTCCTCTGTTTCTAAGCTGTCATTTTGTAAATTTATTCACTGGTCAACAAATGATTCATGCAAAACATAGGAGGCCACTGGTTCTTTGTGAATATTCTGTCACTGGTTTTTACTCTTTCTAGTGTGATCAGTCACCTGAGTCACATTACAGGCTTATTTCTGGCTCCAGCTTAGAACAGAGTACCTGTAAGACAAGAGGAAAAGCTGCCTCTGATTGTGCCAAAAGGTCTATGAAATTAGGAGCTAATAGGCTGGCTCATAAAAGAAATTTAAGAATATTTAAAATCTTTTCCTTTGGAATACTTCCTGCCTGAAAAATCCTTACTGGGAAAATGTGGATATTATGAGCATTCTTAAAATGGATTTTCTTCTTTTATCATCAGGGACAGAAAGTGATTTAGACAAATGGAGTGTGGTAGGGAGCTTTTCGTGTCATTTGAGGCTTTGTCCATCTGTAAGATGAGGCCGGTGCATATGAAAAGCAGGGTTTGCCTGTCCATCATATATGCAGATTTGAACTCAGTACCACAACTGCAAGAGAGGGAGTTAGTTCATCTTCAGAGGCTACCACCAGACAGCTGGTTATTACCTCCTTAACCTGAGCTATGATAACAATCATGTGTTAGTTAAAAACACCTTCCTGGTTGCTTCACTTCTTTCTGAGCTGAAGGAAGAGACAATAAAGGGAATACTCCAATACAATACTCCATCTGTCTCCAGAACGAGACTTGCTGGGAGAAGGGGAGCCAGATAAGAAATTAGATTTTGAATATTAATCCTAAAGAAATTGTATCATAGATTAAGATACCTGTGTTTTATTTAGAAGTGGCCAGTGCAAAACAGAGAGTTAGGAAGAGACAGAGAGAGCAGGATTTATGCAGAGGACCAGCCTTAGCGTTCAGCAGTTGGTATTGTTACCAGCACACCAGGCAGTCCAGCAGCAGTGTCATGCAACGCTAGAGCTGCACCTCTTTCTTGAGTCTCTAGTTTTAAAAACCAGATGATTATGCAGGAGTAGTATTTTCAGCATGTTTTTACATGGAAAGGTAGAACATGTCTGTGTAGGAGAGACTCCATTTGCTGATTCCCTTGTGTGTTTACTTTGCCTTGCATTCAGTTATATTTTTTTCAGCCTGAGAACGTAAAGTTGTTGCTGACTTTGTATTCTGCTGTACCACAACACTTGGTAGAGGGAAAGGAAAGCAAATGTGCAGAGTTGCCAGGAGACAGATTTATTCTGAACTTGAGCAGCCTGGCACTTCCACCACAACACTCTTCCCCTCTTCCCTCACTCCCTCACACTCAGGGCGCAGGCGGGTGGACCAGAAATAGCAGGAAATGACCCACTCGTGGTTTGTACTAAAGCATTCAGTTTCGTTTAATTTTGAGACTTTCACATACCCACAAATCAACGTGAATGTTTTCAAAGGACAGCTGTGAAATGGGTGCAACATGGAAAATTCAAGTAGTAAATTTGCCTAAAAGTGTCTAATCCTTCTTTTCCTGGTTCCAAATGCCTATTTCTTCTTTGTGTTCAAAAGTAGCATTTGGGGGAGGGGAAATAAATTAATTTGTTAATTTATTTGTCTTGTGAAATAATATCTGTTTGCAAAGACTCTTAATGTGGAGTAGGAATGGGGCAGAACTAGTGTTCCCCATCCAAACCCCTGCCACATTCAGAGTACTAATCTGAAAACACATGCTGCCACAAGAAAATTGTCTTTAGGAAATAGCTTGTATGTTTTGTCTGATCTGAAGATGAATGTTGACTTCCAACATAAACCTGGGAATGTACACAGTCTGAATTGACTTACCTTCTCTGTAACTTTTCTCTATCCATCACTAGACTGCAGAGTTTTTAATTTTACCATGAAATAAAGATCTTGAAGAAACTATGGAAAACAATAAATGATGTTAGAGTAGGGAAATACTAGAATTAAAGAAATAAAACCACCATAATGAATCAAAGAACAACAACAGAAACCTTATATGGCTAGAGAAACCACACAAAGGCACGCAGATGTGGAGCCTGCTAGGGTACAGTAGGAGAAATTACAGTACTCTCACGCCTTGAGGGTGGATAGGATTTGTGGAAACCAGAGAATACTGGGCAAATACTGGAGAGAAGAATTATTTTAGTTGCAATTTCTGAAGAACTAGACAACTTATGACTCCTTTATTGTAAAGGAAATGGATTCATGTAAGGTACTGTTTTTACAGAATAGAATAGAATAGAATAGAATAGAATAGAATAGAATAGAATAGAATAGAATAGAATAGAATAGAATAGAATAGAATAGAATAGAAATTTCAGTTGAAAGAGAACTACAATGTTTATGTATTCCAATTGCCCGACCACTTCAGGGTTGACCAAAAGTTACAGAACGTTATTAAGGGCATTGTCCAAATGCATCTTAAACACTGACAAGCTTGAGGCATTAACCACCTCTCTAGGAAGCCTGTTCCAGTGTTTGATCACCCTCTTGATAAAGAAATGCTTCCTAATGCCCGATCTAAACAACCCTTGGTGTGGCTTTGAACCATTCCCATACGTCCTGTCACTGGATCCCAGGGAGAAGAGCTAAACACCTCCTTTTCCACTTCTCCTCAGGAAACTGTAGAGAGCCATGAGGTTGTCCCTCAGGATCCTTTGCAACTGAGTCTACTTAGAAATGTCATAGAAGACTATCTAAAAAGGGAAGATCACAACTAATGTGAGTTTATAATTGCTTGTGTTTCTTCAAAATGGTTCCTTCTGCCCAATCCCTAGCTAAGAGACATCACATTCCTCAACTTATTCCCATCACCATGACTGCTTAAAAAAATGAAAACTTCAATTTAGATAAAAAAATTATATTTTAAATCTCACCTCTTTTAAAACTTCTTTAAAGGACTACTTGATTCAGAGATCTTACAGCTTTTATCTCATTTATGAGTAGCATTCTCTGCCATGATTGTTTACTGTTTCTAGAAGTTTTTTTCTTATATTCCTTGTCATTTTCCCCCATAGTTGTGAAAAATGCAGTTCAGCCTTGCAGTTACGCTGTGTGGCTGGGTCTAGCTGTTCCACTGTCTGAGAGAATGTGCTAAGATCAATGCTTGGATCTTTACCTAGCTTAGATGCTTGTATGATATAAAGATAACTACTCTTGCTCCGGTGTGGGGTCCTCCATGGGCTGCAGGGTGGATATCTGCTCTGATGTGGTCCTTCCCATTCTAAAGAGGGACAACCTGCTCTGCCATGGTCTTCTGCATGAGCTGCAGGGAAATCTTTGCTCCTGCACCTCGACCACCTCTTCCCCCTCCTTCTTCAGTGACCTTGGTGTATGTAGGGTTGTTTCTCTCACATTATTTCTCACTCCTCTCCCTCACAGCTGCTGCACAGCATTTTCTACCCTTTCTTAAATAAGTTTTCACAGAGGATCCACCAGCATCACTGATGGGGCTCAGCTTTGGCTAGCAGAGTGTCCATTTTTGAGCAATTTGGACGTGGTGGTGTCCCACAGGGGACAGCCCTGATCTCTTCTCAGAGAAGCCACCTCTGCAGATCACCCACAACCAAAACCTTGTCACGTAAACCAAATACAATATGGAAGCAATATGATCACTTAGAGAGCTGGCAAACTTATACCAACTGAATAATTCTTCAGGTTAAATTGAAGTCATGGTGTATGTGTCCATGGATGTTACAATGCAGATGCTGTTTTGGGTCAGTATCTGATATATGACCTTGAAAGGGCAAGAAAGAACTTCAATTAATCTTTTTTTTTTTTTTTTTTCATGAAGCTTGACCTAAAATGCATCAAGAGGAACTGAGAGTATGGATCTGTAATCTGAGTAAAAGGCAGTACCTGTGAATATAAGACAGAATCTCTCCAAAAATATAACACCCCCAAGAAACATTTATCTACATCTTTCAGAAGCTATTCATACTCTCAGAGAGTGCAGAAGGGGTTTCCTACACAAGAGACATGTGCCTAGGATGAGAAGATGAAGTTCTATCATCTTTGGTCTTATTAAAATGGTTATTGCAAAATATGGAAGTGTGTTCTTAAGTATCTGCTTTCTGTACTCAATTTAGCTGCAGTTGCGTGTGCCACTGTTATCCTCAAACACAACATTCCATTTCTTTTCTCCGAGTTATTAACAGCTACTTCAAAACTATGGCCAAGTGGAGGGTTTTAAATGAATACTTAAACAAAACAAACAAACCAATATGTAAGAAAGCCCCCAACTTCAAGCAATAATGTCCAGCACTTCAATATAATATTTTTTAAAAAATAAAAGGCATTATTATAAGAGGGCCATAAATATAACAGTCAAAATTATCTGTGTCATGAGTTCTTTATCAAGGAACTTACTACCTCCCCAAACGTCCTGACTGTTACTATTTCCTGATGATGATTCATAATGTAGAAGTGATACAATTTTTGCCTTTTCTTAATGAAGGGAATTTTTTAGTTCAAAAATTCATGGTAAATTCTGAGATTTTTAGTTTGCTAATATTTTAAACTTATCCCTCTACCAGCTGATCTATCATACACAAGTTTTCCTCATCATAAATTATATAGGTGGAATGATAGCAGACTTGCCTACTGGCTTTCCTTTCCATCTTGACATCTGAAACTGCAGAAATCTTATAGCGTAATAGTGGCCTGGAAGATTTTCAAGATATGCACTATTCCTCCTCTATGTTGGCTTAGTTGTTTCTTTTTATTATTTGTTC
The DNA here is from genome assembly GCF_964273445.1 of Streptopelia decaocto. Classification (NCBI taxonomy): domain Eukaryota; kingdom Metazoa; phylum Chordata; class Aves; order Columbiformes; family Columbidae; genus Streptopelia; species Streptopelia decaocto. The sequence continues at coordinate 145,897,333 of NC_138663.1, forward strand.
TTTTCTGCAGAGTGTATCTTTTTGTTAATCTGAAATGTAAAATTGTGTCATCACTTCTTTTCTTGGAATAAGTCCTTGATGAAAGTCCCACATAGTAGGAATCTGCTGGTAAAAATGGAAAATCCACAGAAAGAATAGTTTTTAATGATAAAAACTTACTTCTTCATGTACAGCACCATATGTGAGGAATAAATAGAAGGCAAGTGCTCTATGACTTCTTGTTTTCTTCTGTTATTCAGGAACAACTACAACTGTGCTCGACAAATTAAAGAGAAATCTGTTGTATAGAAGAGCATTCAACCGAGTATCAGCCTTCTGAATTCGATAGGGTACTTTGATAGTGATGAGGAAGGAAGCAGGAACTTGAGGAGAAGGAAGCAAGGATGAGAGACTAGAATGAAGAGAAATGGAAACAGGAGAACAGTGAGGTTGATGTAAAGTTATTCAGAGAAGAAAATGAGACTGAAGAGGATCAAAGGAAGGTGAATGAGTTACTATCAGAGGAATTTCGTAGCACTGAGAGTTGAGACAGCGGGACATGGTGGAGCTCTGACAGACTTCTACACCAGTAAAGTCTAGTTTCAACTGCCATGAATTTGTTTTCAGTCACTCTGAGCTGTTCAATATACTGTCCCATTCCTTGGGGATACAATGAAGGATCCCAGATTATCAGCAGCCACCTGATCTGTAGTGCTGGGGAGATGAGAAATTCATTAACAATTTCATAAACTGGATGAGGGAAAATGTTTTCCAAGTAGTGCTTGCATGATTTTCAGTGACATTAATGCATCCCAATGGTTTCTTTTTAAACCATGCTGAACTGCACTAAGGGGGAAAAGAAGAGAATCAGTCCAAATCAAAGTAGTCCTTCTCTAGTTCTGTGTACCAAACAGAAAAATCCAGAATAACTTTAGCTGTTTGGTGGTATGGATGCTGTAATCGAGATGATTTGCTTATTTGGTTTATCCATGTTGAAAGAAGGCATATTTTAAAATTATCTTGTCTTTTCACGTTCTGCATCCAATACATGTGTCCATGAGTATTCTTACTTGATTGCACAACAAATGATGATGGAATAGCATCCTATCCCTGTAGTACCTTCACAGGCACAGGATGAGGATATGTGTCTGATCAGTTGTACTTGCACAGTTCAGGAAACCCATTTGTTCAAACCTCACCATTACTTCAGCAGTACTTTCAATTTTGACAGCCCTGTGGAATATAAAAGAATTAATTTCCTCACAAATGTCAATGACCACCTCATCAGTAGTAGATTTTTCCCATCTCTGCTTGATAGGCAACTCACTTTTGGGTGCCCAGATAGCAACACTCTTTTGGATAATAAACAGCAACAGCAGATGGAATTTCTCAGATGGATAAGTTACAGCTCCATGGCTGGGACAGAGTCCTCTAATGTCTTAATAGATGTGTTTTTGTTTCGTGAGATGATTCTGTACTTACCACTATATTTGAAGTGCAATTGACTCCTTCTAAAGTGAACTTGCATTCTTGGATCGAGAAGGTAGTATGCAGTGGGATCATTTGTCAGATTATGCTCCATCTACACCTCCTTTGTTCTTGTCCAGTAGCTCATGCTTTAGTGCTGGTACTGCTGGAAAAATGTTGGGTTTTTGTCTTCTGTGACCTCAGAACTGCTTTGGATTTTCCCACTGGTATCTGAGGCAGCTGTGAAGCAGCGTAACAGAGAAATAACCATGTTTTTAAAAACAGCTGTATTTCTATGCCTCAGCAATAGCCACAGTAGCTTGATATCTTAGGCAAATAGTCACTCACCATTGCTGTGTGTGGTAAGTACCAAGCAAATAATTCAATGATTCAAACATATTTCCTTTAATGTCCCAAGAGTGAACAGACAAGTTGTCCCGAATCACTCTACCAGTTGGATGATAAAGCAACGTACTGTCTTTTGTGATGCTATGAATTCATGCCTAGTTGTGGTAGATACGATCAGTTATCTGTTTTGCTTGACATTGATACAGAATAGTAGTAACAGATATGTAGGGTGTGACATCAGGCTGCTAATATCAATGAGGCTGCAGGGTAGGCCCTGAAAATCAATTCTTTGAGTTTTATGCAATGGAGAAAGAGGAAAGAGAGATGCAGAGCTGAGTATTTGCAGTGCAAGTTTCATCAGTCTACAAGCTTGTTAGTGGCATTTGTTCCCATGCACCAGTATCCCAGATGGGTAATGCCAGAGAAAAGGCAGGCATGATGTGATGTGTGGTATAGCAAACATGGGATTGAGCAGAATCATACCAATAGCTTACTTCCAAGCAAAGCAGAGGGCAAAATCGTCCGAAGAGACTAATCTTCGTTGCCTTAATTTACCACAACTGCGTGTTTTCACTGTCACTGCCTTGAAGAAAACAGCCTGTGTAAACATCTGCCCTGAGAGCTCCCTTCCACTTATGCTGTCTGACTCACCGTGTGGCTCTGAAAGGCACAAATGACTGCAAGTGTGGATCCTGGAAAGAAAAGGAATAAAATGGATGAGAGGGGATTAAGTTTTCAAGGAAGACAAGATCAGTCTTATCACAATAGCCATTCGTTTCACATCTTTACTACTTTTGTCACAGCAATACTATCAGAACAGGCAAATGTTAATTTTCCTAATATTCTTTCTCAGACTCAAAAATGAACATAATGAGGGACAATGACTTAAATAAGTTAGAGTAATTTCCTGAATGCCAACGACCAGAGCAGGAAGGAGGAGATAAATGCTGGTTCACAGTGATTCTCAGATACTACTACTGGCTTTAAGCACACTAACCGTTAAAAACTAAATCCGATCCCACCTGAGCCAGCTCAATCCAGAGCATCTGTGTTTGCATATGATATACCCAACCCAAAAAGACAGGCAGAGTTTCTAGTCTGGGCACAGCTGAGTTCAGCAAGACTTCTAGATTTGACCCACATAGTGATATTCTACAGTGGCTGAATTTAACAGCCTGACTCAGTGATACCCTGAGAATCTTTGCAGCATGATACTTTTCCTAGCATATAAATACCCTCAGGCTTCCAAGTGAACTGAAATTAGCACTTTAAGCTAGGAAATGTAAACAAAAAAATAAAGTAGTAGTAGATTTGACCTGGAAGAAACAGTGCTACTGTTGCAGCTGAAATCCTTGTATTTAATGTCCAGATTTTAAAGTGAAGCAAGAAGTCCTAATTCTTACCCAGATGAGGCTTGATTTCCCGTGGTTGCATGGATACTTTGCATTAGAGTAAGCAGTTTCTATGAAGTTGTACTGCATTTGGTGGTAATGATGGCAGGTACAAATCCCTGTATTATTGACATTCTTCTGAATATCCAAGTACATTCATCAGGACACCATGATACCATTCATCTGATAAACATTTTAGTTAGTGCTTCGTCTGTCTAAATTATGTAGTGTCATTTAACTAAAGCGAATGGCTCAATGGTAACCAAGACATTGGATTCAAGGCAATAACTTTTCATGAGAAATACTTGAACCTCAGAAATGTTCTAGGGGAAAAGCACATGGAAAGTGTTGTGTTTTGGGGAAAAAAGGACTCAATAAATAGTTTATCAGTTTAGTTAATACTCTAACAATGTGACAAGGCCTTTTTGCAGTATCGCTGCATTTAAACCAGATGACAGCCAACCATACCACCAAAAGGAGGCAGAATATTTGTGTGTGTCTGCAAATATATGTGTAGAACATATTCAAAGCAACAAAAAAAAATCCAGCAAACCTTCAATTTTTAATTCCAGTCCTTGAATTTTGTTAAAATATTAAACATACAGAAAAACTATTTTCCTGTTCTGGAAAAAGTGTGTGAGAATGAATCTTCAGAAATATATTTTATTCCAGTGAGAACTCAAATGACATAGCACTGGGGCTATCTGACAGTCTCATATATATGACAGAAACACAGAGCTACAGAATTAGATAACTTAAGTTAGGCTGCACACCAAACCTATCCTGCTACAGTCCAAATGAGGTTATTGACTCAGAGAAGGAACCATTGATAAAGCAATTATTACCAGCAACCAGATGTGTGATAGCTCATTTTTGGAAATGGACAGATGCCCCACCATTAATGGCACAGAGATATCAAACATAAGAAATCCTTTGAATAGAAACAAAATGACAGGCAGCATCATATCAGAATCTAGTAGATTTAATGGGTAACATTTCCTTGGACCTGGAACTGAATAAACACATGGCTAAGAGGCCAAATAAGCACAAATGAATCTTTTAAAGGTGACAAATATTCTATGTGTGAATTGGGTTGTCCTGAAAGTTAATGTATTCTAATAATAATTTATTTATTTTTTTAAGCTACCAGGACATAATGTACTCTGAAGTTAGGTGCATAATTTCAGGTACATTCAGTTTATTTCCATTCATTGCACATCCTTATTAGAAACTCTGCTGTCTGAATATTACACTGCGATGCCAAATGTGCAATTCTATAAATCAGCCATGGAGAGAGGGTGCCAGCCCTTCCTGATGATAAATACAGTGGCAGGAATTTACTTTGTTTTGTAATATGTAAGGCTGATTAATCCCAAGCTGTTTGCAAACTTCATTTCATACACGATACCCCCATCCTTACAATCAGATTAACAAATCAAAGGTGCATTCAGACTTGGAGACAGGTTGCCACTTAAGTATTTCAGATACTCAGGCATTTGGTTAAACTAAGCTTGGATTAACAAGGTCTGACTATTTAAAGGGAGTTATGTTTAGGGGTTCTGTGTCTCTGCTGATTTGGAATGCTGTGCTCATGGGGTAGTGCCGTCCAGTCTTAAGAGCTCAGTGAGCTTATAGAGCTTTACAGCCTCCCTGCAAGCTTCATGAGCTTAATTGAAGATAAGTATATACAAACTCACCTTCCTAGAAAGACCTCTATTTATGTGAAAGGGGCAAAAACCCAAACAAATCTCTTTATACAGTGACTAAGCTGCATCTTTCCTGTCATCATTTATCCTTATTTTTATATGGTAGAATTTATTAGACTAAACCCCTTAATCGAGTGGAATAGATGAAAGTGGAATCATTCAATACTGTCACCTTTTGTTGTCACTTCAGACTCTGTAGGAGGTGAGAGACTGATCAAATTATTTGTTAGGAGTGAATCATGCCAACCGATTTAGCCCCAGTGGAAAGTGGATCTGTGAGGGTCTGGGCCAAAGTCCTTCTCTGCATTTTTTTCTAAATTTGTAAAAACATAAAGACAGAACTTTTCTAGCTAATATGCTCAATGTTGTTCCCTTACCCTTTGGGGATGGCTGTCTCTGTCACTTAGAGAGACCGATCTTGCAATGAAGAAGTGAGAAAATGAACAGCATCTCACATGAGAACTGGAGCACATTTACCATTGAGAAGAGGTGGCCACTGTGGGATTGATGGTGGTGTTATGTGTAAGGGCTATCGAGCAATGATTTAATGATGTCACTGCACTGAGGGGTTACTTGAGGGCTGTACTGGATCTAACACTGTTGAGAGGTGAGAAAAAGAAACATGAACATGGGGCACGAACTGTGATGAAGGTTGCTATGGTAGATTTCTTTTGGCATTGGTTTATGGTCGAAGCTGCAAATGCAGTCATTCATTCAGCAAGAAACCCTCCAGTCACCTACAGCTGTATTGTCATATATTAGTGTATATACAATCATTTCCAAGGGAGAGAGACATTTAGCATAATCATTTGTTCAGCTATTTCAGCTCGTGATGAAAACTTGGTGACCGTAATACAGTAAGAAAATGCATTTTCAGTGCGTCTTCATTATTTATTTATTTATTTAAATTTACCATTTATTATTCATAATTCATTATTCATTAAAAGAAGATTGTCTTTCTTCACAAATGTCCAAGTGTCCCAATGAAGGAGAGGGCTCAGGCAGGAAACAGTGTGAGAGCCTCAACTACTGCAAGACAATGAACGTCCATTTGGAAAGGCAAGAATATCCTCACCCGAAGGGTGCATATGGCAGGTGATGTCTGTGCCTGCAAAGTGCTATGCACTGGTCAGAAATGTAGCCATCCTGTGGCTATACTGGAATTTAGCACTATCCAGCATTATTTGCAAGTAATTGCTCCCTAGTCAGTCAATCATTTACATATTGGCAATTCAGGAGAATGTTCGTTATATATAATGAAGAATTGTCTTAAAAGTGTGTTTAAGAATTGTTTCATTTGCAACCCATACTAATGCAGCAGAAGAAATAATATGGGGAGATGGGGGGTTAGGGAGAAGTTATACAAAAGGTCTCAGGAATATTAGGAGATAAATAATTTATACAGGTATAAAGGTAAATGGTTTTACTCTGCTATAATCCGGACACTGTCTTTTCATTCTCCATCCTGCCTTAGTTTAAATAAAGAAAATACCATATGATATCAAGTAAGAATAACTGAATATATATTTTTTTATATTTTCCTTTCTTAAAGTGAAAGTAATAGTTATGATAGCATCAACTGAAATCCCAGCTACTCTTAGTCCCTCCCCCAAAATCTTTGTTACAATAGATTCTTATTTTATGGGTGACTATACATTTCAAGTATGGAATTAAAGAATATTTAGGAATATCTAAGCAAGATAAAGTGTAGGTGCTAGGAAGGCTGGGTGGCCTGTTATTGGTAGTTAATACTGGTCCCCTTCCAAAAATATTTTGTCTTTTTTGCTTGTAAATGGATTGCGGAGGACAGCCAGAAGGCCAAGTACTTCTACGTCTTTCTTTCTAAGTTTCTTACTTTGTTTTAGGGGAGAAAGAGGTACAGCGGGAACCAAGGATATGGCCCGCCTGTATGTGTAGCAGGGCAATACCTTCATTCATATGAAAACTCTTTACTGTCATCTGAAATTTAGATTTCTGTCTCCAGAAACAGACTTTTTCCTATTTAATGGCCACTGAACCCCATGGACTTAAAGAAGGAACCAACGGTTTATTTTATTTTATTTTATTTTATTTTATTTTATTTTATTTTATTTTATTTTATTTTATTTTATTTTATTTTATTTTATTTTATTTTATTTTATTTTATTATTTTTTTTATTTTTTTTATTTTTTTTTTAATTTTAATTTTATTTCCTGTGAAGGCCACTTTAGGACCCTAGTTACTTCATGAATGCTTTCTGTAGCATCAGCAGTAACACTGTTTCTATTCCTCACCATTCCTATGCAAAAGCCCCACATGCCAGGATTATCTGCCTTTAGTTTCATTTCAGTGAATAATTTTTGCAGGTCAACAAATGTATTCTGTGACAAAGAGAGTTCCAAAGTCTGGGTCTCCTCACAAGATTTGTCTAAGTTAGAAAACTGTGTTCCACTTAAGTTCATGGTTGGACTGACCTCACCATGTCTTTTGCTATTCTTGCACAATGCATTCTCTGTCTTTCCCTCTTACTTACATTTATATAAACAATCATCTCAGTGAAGTATCCTACAAATATAAACATTGAAAATTTAGCCTGCTTTAAAATTCAGTGGTTAATAAGGTTCAAAACAGTACGCTGCTCTAGGTGCTTGTTAGCAATGCACAAGTGTAATACAGGTCTCCCTGTCTCTCTTGGACTGTCAGTTAACACTTAAATGATGATTAAAACAGAACAGATACAAACCAGAGCCAGTTGCAGTTGTTCTGATTAACATTATATTTTACAGTTGTTATACAAACAATTAGTTGGAAAACACTACAACGTCAGTTCTGTTGGCAGGAGAAGGTACAGCCATGGCCAATCCAATCCAATTAAATCATGTATCCAGCGTGCAGATGAACAACAAAAGTGCAAATCGTAACATGCATCACTATGTTGCCTTCCCCAAGACACTGAGAGCCTGATCCTGAGAGGTGTGGAGGGCTCTATGAGGAACAAAGGAGATGGGCTGGGAAAGAGAACACGAGGTGAGAAGGGACCTGTGAAGATGAAGTATCTCAAGGAATTAACATCTCCCATATCATTCATGTAGAGTAACACTTGAAGTTTCTTACTCAGAATAAATTTTTGAAATTTTGGAATTCCTTTTCAGCCAGAATAATAACAAAGAATTGAAAATTATGAGTTTTTCAATAAATGAATTTTTCAACTTCTCCTGCCTCCACATCCGCCATCCGCTTCTGTTCAAAAAAAAAAAAAAAGAAAATAATTTCATCATTTTACTGGAACACTTCATTATTAACCTTATTATTTTGCTACAGAATGTGTAAAGCATTGAAATGAAGTTATGTGACCTTAGCAAAATTAAACATATCCAGAATTTTGCATGAAAGATTTCAATGGAATCAATACATTCTACTAGAACGTGTTGACTTGATTGAGTCATCTTTTTCTAGTGGAATTTTTTTTTGAAAAAAAAAATGCTGTAATCTAATGTTTGTTTATTTTTCAATTACCTGAATTCATAAAGTCTGTGACATTCATTGACTTTTCAGTTTGACCCAAGTAAGTAAAAAAGCTGCAAGACACAAAGAGACAAATTTCTGATGAACTGTAATCCTGCTAGACAACTGGCTGAATTCTAAAGCATATATGTTTCTTGTTATCAAAACACAATATCTCTTGATTATCTATAGTATCATTTATAGAGTGATGAAGTGACAGTACTCGTTTCAAAAAACCCTGTCTTGTTCTAATTAAGTATTACATTTGTAGGGCTCTCTCACACACTTTATTTACTCAAGTTTTTTAAAGGCTTAACATTCTGACATGCAGGTTGGTATAGATATATACTAAAAGCAAGCAACATATTAAAATGCTCAGAGAAAATGCAAGAACTCTCTCCCCCTTTGGCTTATCATTAAAAGGATCAAGCAACAGAACTCAGTCCAAAAATGCTGGACTGAAATGTGCTTTGTATTTTTTTCAGAGAAACCTCCTGAAATAGATTAGTGAACACAAAAGGCTGAAATATATTTTACAAAATCAAAGTGAAAAAATACAGGACAGATCAAGAGCAGGCACATTAGGTGAATTCTTCAGCTTAGGAAGAATAACTTTAAGTTCATGTATTAGGTGAAAGTTCTCAAAGCTCAGACTTGTTTTCTCATAGGGCACTGCTTACTGACAGATTCAAAATGTGGACTGCATTTCTGCTGGATTTGATAAAAATACAATTAAAATGTTGTACAGGGGGGTACGCCAAATTGGCCTGCATCCTAGAACCCACTCCAAGCAAAACCTTGAGGAATATATTGTACAAGAAAAGGTTTGTCTCCTGGGATTACTTCCCACTTCCTTTAACCTGATATTCTGCTCGTCCTATTATGACATTCCTCAGAGGGGTGAAACACTAGATTGCCTCATTAAGACTTATCATTTACAAGATGTTGACAAATGCTGGCATTTATCCTGTTGTCATAATAAATGTGAGAAAATGACCACTTGGCAATAAGTGATTCTATGCAATTGCAGGTTGTAAAATACAAGAATATAAGGGTCAGTAGATAATGTATCAGTATCAGTATGTAGCATCTCTGAACAGATTCTGCATGCATTGTAACAAATCCAGGCTGAAATAAATAATAATGGACAGCTTCCTTTTGCAGAGGTTTTCACATGTGCAACCCAAACATTAATTAAGAGAATACTTTTAAATCCTAACACAACAATGAAACATTTATTCTTAATACTACTGGCTATATCTTCATGGGTACCCAATGTCCTTATTGTCTTTGTTGACAGCCTGAAAACTCTCTGAACTCAGTTTGCCATCAGCTCTCATCTGCCCCATGGCTGATGACAGAATGACCTTTCTTAACAAGGGTCATCTCTGTGTTCTCTCTGTGTTAATGGTATGTGTGAGGTCACCACAAGAGGAGATCCCACAATAGAGACTGCTGTGACAGGTTTGGGTGTGAGACAAGTGTTCTCCTGAGTCCATGCACAAGTGTTTTGAGAAGTGGAGGTTTTCTTCCTTTGGAGACACTGGCAATGTGGTCACAAGGTAGTCCTGTGGGCAAATAATGTAGATGAGAAGCAAATTTGGCCTTAAGTCTGGCTTTGGGATAAAATTACACCTTAGTGCAGTTGCGACTTTTTTTAAAGAAATGTTCTAAGTGATGTAAGTATACATTGGAGATACAACCATCAACCATAAAAACAGACCAACACAATAACAAAAACATAAATGCCTGAAGATGAATACAGCCCTTATTAATAAAGCTGCATTTTTGACCTCCCTATTTAACTAGAGGGCTCTGAATCCTGTGAGGACTTCAGTCTTTTCAAATGTCTCAGGTTCTGCTTCTGCATATGCATCTCCATTTTGACCATTTTTAAGGAAGCTGACAACTCTATTGACCATAAGTTTTGTTTTTCTTCAGCTAAACAAAAGTAACAACTAATTATCCTAATTATAATGGCTTTATTAATAGACACCAGCTGTCTTCCTTGTGAGATAAAGCCAGTGATATTGCTAACAGTAAGAATCAAAAGTGACAATAACTCAGTTTCCAAGGGTATTGAGTTGCAAGTGGTTGGTAGCTCCATCCTACTTGACTAATACACTGCTGAAACACTGCTCTTATGGGAGGCTCTAAAAGAATCAGCAAAAATGCTTTGTCACCTGAATTTGCAACCGTTAATTTGACAGTATTTAAATTCAACCTGGGGAATTCAAAGAGTGGGATGTAATTCATTGGTTCCCATTACTGTCACTGGTCATTATTACTCACCTCCTGTTTCTGATGATTTTGTTCTATTGCTGTGTGTGTATGTTTGCGTTACTTGAAGTATGGAGAGTGTTTAGGCATTGCCTGTTTGAAGCCAATGCCCTTTGTTCCATATCTTCATTTGTGTACTGATGCAAAGATAATCTCTCCTCTCCTCTCCTCTCCTCTCCTCTCCTCTCCTCTCCTCTCCTCTCCTCTCCTCTCCTCTCCTCTCCTCTCCTCTCCTCTCCTCTCCTCTCCTCTCCTCTCCTCTCCTCTCCTCTCCTCTCCTCTCCTCTCCTCTCCTCTCCTCTCCTCTCCTCTCCTCTCCTCTCCTCTCCTCTCCTTCTCCTCCCCTCCCGTCCCCTCCCCTCTCTCTTCTTTCTCTCCTCTCCCTCACAGTCTGCTAAGGCCTTACATGGATTACTACAGCTTGCTGCAAAAATAAACCCAGAGTGGAGATAAAAATAAAAAAAAAAAACCCAAACCAAACATAGCTCTGAAGGAGTCCTTATAGTCTTTGAAGCACACTATACTTTTGAATTAAATACTTTTCAACACTAAATATATATTTATTGTAAAGCCAAATTTCTGTTGAGTGGAAGGAACTTTGGCCATTGAGATATGGGTTTTCCTCTTCTTACCTTCTCCTCAGCTACAGTTTCTCCTTGTGTCACAGTGTCTCCCAGCTCTACTCCTGGTTCACTTAGATGTTCATACTGAACATTCATTATTACTCCTTTAGACCTGGAGTCATCTTATATATGGTATGAGGTTTTCCCAATCACAACACCATAGGGTGTGAATTTATCATGCTGTCTTCTTGCCTTTGTACTCCTCTATTTTGTTTATAGTACTTTTAATTGAGTCCTGGACTCCCAATCTGCATTCATTAGACACAGAGCAGATAAACACTTGTAAAGACACAATTAAGTCACAGCCAGGTACTGGTGTTTTCCTTCCTGCTGACTTTACCTCTGTTGAATGCATTTCATTAACATTTCCATAGTTTTTGGTTACCCCATATTGGAATTTAAGTCTGTATTTGCTTATTTGCTAGCTTATTGCCATTCGAAACCCCACTGCTCGTTAGTTTTTATCAGATACACAGTGCTAACTCCATGTATCTGCCTACCAGCCAATAGGGTCTGAATACCTCAACCTCAGCTTTTCCTAATGGACTCAAATATTTAATTGTGCTCTAAAAGACATTTTTTTCCTTGTCCTGAGCAAAATTGAATGCACTCACAAAGTAACATGCTGAAATGCATGCAGAATTTACCAATGTTTCCACTGCAGAGCACAAGTGGAAAATGATAGGCATTGCTATTCCAATGAGCACAATTACTGCAATCTGACAATGCTGAGATCAATTAGAAAGCTGCTTCTTCTAGAGTGTTGTGTCGAATTATGAAATGATGGGGACAGACTGTTGCCATGGGTGTCTTTGAGTCCACCTTGTTAAAGTTGTCTTCTCAATCAGTAGTGTTAGGGTTTGAATTTATGTTTGTATTTCAGATGCACCAGCTTACTGCATCACCTGGAGTGTCCTTTTAAAGGTGTGAGGCTGGGCTGTGGAGGTATACTGAGGCTGGGTCCCAAACCTGAAGCACTATAATGCAGAGGTATACATCATGAACTATACAGCTATATTTATCCAATGATCTACATCAGTATCTCTACATAGTCCTCTGCAGAGTGATATGAAGCAGCTCATGGAGAGAACTTAGTTACATTTTTACATGGCGTAGCATCTCATAATACAGGAATACCTTAAGAAGATGGACATTATGAACCCTACTGAAATACTTCACATAAGAGAAAGAGAGTTTCACAGAGTAAAGGCTGGGGGGACCTGTTTGTTTGTTTTTTTCTCCTTAGAAAAACTTAAGAACATGAGCAAGTAATGTTTCATTAATTTCTTAAAAGCACAAAAGTGTCAGTCTCTAAAAGAGTGAGTTTTCTCTGATCAGGGTATTTTTTGCTATAGCTGTGTGTAGCTTCAAACTAATTCCTATTTATGTAAGTAGACAAGCTCCCATTGAGTTTAGGAGGAGCAGATGCTGGCTCTTTGTGACCTACCAATGCACCTGAAGCAGATGTTCATAACCATACACTGGTATGTGTCCAGTTTGTGCCTCATTGCTAATTCACCACAGTCATCTTTCTCTTCTAATACATCCTACATCAAGGAACAGCCACACACTGCTTCGATTTCCTTTTTGAACCTGTAGGCTTATTTTGAAAACACCTATAGATAAAGGACAATGAACAAAAATAAATTTTACAGAAGTCAATAAGGAAAATACAAATAAAGAAAACCAGTTTGCTGACATAAAAAAAAAAATCAGTCATTTGGAGGTCTGCAAAACCTTTGTGAATGTGATATAAAAATTGAGCATGATCTTTCCACCCAAATTTACCAGTTTGTTAAATAGTGCAGTTGCCATTATATTTCACCCTGATTTTTTATATTTTTTCATTCAGAGTGAAAACCAGTTCTAATGCCAGTGGCACAAACTACTTCTGGATTTCTTCCTTACAAAGTACATTCATGATATGATATACTTGTATACTGTATATTGTGCAATATGCCATATGACCATACTCGTATTCTTGGTAGTAGTAATAATAATAATAATAACAATGCAGACTGCTACTGTAATAATAAATATGAATTAGAACTGTGGTTAAATCTGGTTTGGTATAATTATAGGTTGCCCGAGTGAACTAAATTTCAGTGGGGTTTGCTTCTATGGTTTAGGGTAGTCTCCATTAAATATGGAAAAATCCAGTTAATTAATTAGCCCTTAGTGTTAAATGAGTTTTTTAAGCCTGAGAGACAAGGAGAATGTGGGATTTGTGAGGACTTGACAGTGAACATTTAATGATGTTATACCCAAAGTGACTGTTAATATAGGCCACGGTACCTGAGAGTCAGAAATGCAGCCAGAGAGATAAATGAAAATAAAGGACCAAGGTTTAATAGGAAATTAAGAATATTAATGTTCAGATTGTCTTTATATGATTTAATTTTTTTTTAATGGTTACAGTGTCAGGGTCCCTCTATCTCTGACTGTAGAGAGGACACTTACATAGAGTAACAAGAAATGTTATGCTAAATGTGAATGAGTCAACTTTTTCTGAGCATTATGTAGTTCTTTTCCTGGATGATTTTCCAGCATGTGGAAATGCTGTTTGTAACAAGCTGTCCTTGGGAAAGCAAGGCTTTATACTGTTGTCTTCACATCTCTTTGTTCTGGAGCAATCTCAGAAAGGATCAGTCCTGGGCTGTGTCAGAAACCATCTTAAGGCTTCTCTACTACCTGCTGACACCATATGCCTGGATGCTCTTTTCTGCCCAATGGACTTTTAGCCTCTTTGAGGTCCTCACCCTGTTCTTCTCATCTGGACATCTCTCTGCGCATTAGGGCTTTTTTCATTCTTCTGCTTGTCCTACTTTACCCTCACAACAGACTTGTCAAGAGGGTGTAATGGTATCGGTGCAGCTTGTCAGGGCACTGAGGGCATGACCAACCCTTCCTGTTCCTGCTCCCCCCACCCTGCCCAGGGCCCAGGACTCCATGCCACCTCTCTGGGGCAGTCAGATCCTGCCTCGGTGTCACCGCGGTTGGGCCAGTCTCCATCTCCCCACAGCCCTGCCTTGCCCAGCCACAGGTCCTGATGAGCCAGGGCCCCCTGCAGTCCCATATCCTGGCCAAACTTTGTCCCAGCCCTCCTCCTCACGACCCTGCCTGCCCACTCTGGACTGTACCTGACCCCAGTTCCCCTCAGTGGGCCTGACCCTGACCCCAGCTAGGGGCTGAGGTTCTGACCTCACCCTGGGACCTCCCTCGACTCCTGGTTTCCCAGCCCACAGGGAGCAAGCAGTTGGCCCTCACTGCCCTCAGACATAGCTCATCCTTGACCCCAGCAAACATAGCCACATTCCTTACTTTTCTTTTTATTCATGTCTTCCCATTTGTACATGCCACACCACCACAGTACTGTCAGGAGTTTTTTATGGCCAAACACTGGCAAACATATAGAATGAGATTCATCTTCTTTAACTTTCTGCATCTACAAAGTAGCTGTCTCCATCTTGGTTAGTCTTTCTAGGTTGCCTTCATCTTCAGTGGCAATAGGTGATCATACTTCATTTATCTACCCTATATTGGCAATTTACATTGGGATACAGAATGTAGCACTGCATAGGTGGTACAAGGTTGAGGGGGAAGCAGTGAGTGGGAAGAGCCTGGGCTCTTCTACATTGCTTCTCCATTCCCTCTGTCTCTTGAGGCTGCACTATGTTCATGGAGCCTGGAAAGCAGCAGCTATATTCCCAAAGTTGGAGGTTATGAGTAGCTCCCTGACAGTCACTTCTCCCTGTACTGAATTCAGCCCTTCATGATATTTTATTTCTAGCCTCCACTTGAACCTTATGATAATTCTATGCAACATGGCCAGTAGGTATTTTTTTTTTTATCAGTTTGGTGGAAGGACAGTGATCAGGGACCTCTTGAGATGACAGTCTGTCAGACTGTAAATCAACGAGGATCTCTCCCTTAGCAGCCACAAAGATTAAACAGACTAATGAATCAATGTTTTAGACCATCCACTCTGGGGAGCCTTCACTTAAGTCCCAGCACTGCTGGTCAGGTTAGAAAATGCTCTTTTCTGTCAAATGGTAGGTTTCCTATGTGGTAGTGTGCATTCGTCCTCCTTTGTGTGAGCTGTAAAAACCTGACAGAGGCAGATGTCAATCTATACTGTTGTGACACTTCCTCATTCAACTCTAAAACTTTGTGAGGGCATTTCACCATCCAGTAATTGGCAAGAGAGGAGAGGCTATGTTTGTTCATTTTGCAGAAATCAGTTTAAAAGCTCATCTTTCTATTTTTCCTTTTATTAGGCAACACCGTCTGCTGTAGAATGAGCTGTTTATAACCATCTCCTCTACACAAAACACCCAACTCCTTGTTGTTGGTTATTTTTTTTTTTTCAATAACATTTTCTGTCTTTAGGGCACTTTACCTGCAATTTTATGCAGTTTCTTAACATAAATAACCACACCTGTAGTTTTATTCTCATCTGCAGAATTTTTTTAAACTAAAATCTTTATGGAGGTACTGGATTCTGTTCACTTTGGCAACAGTTCTGGGATCCTGAAGTGGTCATAAATTACAACATAAGTACTTTGAAGCAGATGTTCTGTTTAAGTTCATATATTTTGTCCTCTCTCTGATAACTGAGGCACTGATATTTAAAAGGACCTCCATACAATTAAAAAACACCCACAAATGTAGAGAATAATATAGCTCTGTTAAGGTGTATTACACTGAAGGCATGTACCCTAATAAAGTAATACAATGAAAAAAAAAGTTGGCTTAAGTAAATAATTTATTAGAGTATTTTTGGCAGGAAAAATACTTTCCTAGTACTTTTGGAGAACCAAAATGTTGTCAGCAAGTAATACTCAAAATAGTAAATGCACTTCATTCAGCACTTCCTCAGTGATAATTTCTGTTCCTAGAGTCAGTAAATGAAGAACCTTATCATCTTTGATTTGGTACTATTTAAAAACACAGACCTGTAACTGAAGAGAGCCAGTGATGAAGCAGGAAAATAAATGACTGTATTAAAAATGTCACTGCCCAGATGGTCCCATATAGGAGTTCTGATCTCAGTACTTGCTAATTAAAGAGAAGGTGACTGGAATCTAAATTTATCTTCTGATTTTATATCTGACCCTTATCTACACATGAGGGGCTTGAACACATTTCATTTTTGAACATAACCCAAAAAAGCACTTAAGCAGGTGCTTAACTATAAACTGATGTTTGACTCCTACTACCATAAGTAGAAGTGATTTCCTGCATGTGGACCATGGAGGAATTTCAAAGCTAGGTCTTAATTTTTCCATTTAAGGGAATCTGACTATGATTTATATATTTGAAGTTATTTTTTCTACAAAGATATTAAGTTTTCAGGCATTTTATGTTCATGGAAGCTGGCAAATACTTCAAGATACACTGAAATCTTTCATTAACAGCAAAAGAGTTGTCCATAAGGCAAACCAGCATACTGCGGTTCCACCATGTTACAGAAATACTGAGTTTTTTGATTGAGAGAAAATTGAAGTTTTTACTGTCTTCTCTCACCTACTGGTAATAGCGGATTCACAATTTTAAACAGCAGAACTCATTATTTTTTTCCATTTGCATGTGTGTGTGAAATCACTTCCAGAGAAGGACACAACATTGCAAAAATGAACTTGAAGAAGGGAGGCTCAAACACAGTTTATTCTATAAGAAAAACTAAGCTTTTTTCTGAAGCATCAGCTGAAACATGGAATGAAAATTAGCTAAGGAATCAGGCAAAATAAGTCTTAAAATTGAGAAATGTCTTAAGGCATCACGGTGACTGTAGTGAGTAAATAATCCAGACTGAGGGAATTCTTTATTTAATTTATTGCCACTTCCTGCAAATTCCTAATCAATGATTTGGTTATGTAGAAAAGAATGCAACAACAATTGAGCAAACTCTTAGGTAAACACCTACAAAAAAGATAATGGGTTCCTGCTTTCTCTGGGCTCACGTTAAGACAAGACTCTCCTCCCTCCCTTCCTGTTCTTAATTTCCTGTATTTTTGCTGTGGGTTTCACTCAATGACAGTTCCTTCAGTAAGGAAATGTGTGGCACAGAAGATTTTGGGTTGTATGTTTAATGGTTTCTGTTTCCTGCTCTTCACTTCTCGCTGGTTTTCCACTGCCCCAGCATGGGTCACCCACACCTGCAATCCCTTAAGGGTACCCTCATTCTGAAGAGTGTCCTCAGACTGATAAGGGTCTCCTACTGCCACAGTCTCTCGAGGGTGTTCCTGCCTCTGTTGTGGGTTGCCCACAGATGCAGTCCCTCTGAGGTGTCTCTTCCCTGCTGTGGGTCACCAATGACCTCAGTCCCTAGAAGGTACTACCTCCATCATGGATTGCCTTCTTTCAAGGGTGTATCTTCACCCATGTCCTCAGCAGTGTATCTTCATTAGCCTCTCCCTCTGTGTGTCTCCAGCCACATGTTCCCAAGGGCATCTCCCCATGTCTTTCCGGCACTTTGAGGCTGCAGCTTTTTCATAAACATGTCAGAACTGAGGTGTGGGGTGCTCCCCTGAAAGATTGCAGTTTTGGCACCTGATGGGTTACTCACACAGGTTTCAGAGTTGACTGGATCTCACTTGTGACTGTTAGAAGACAGTTCCTGCCTTCTTCCCACGTAGGGAGCCCTGCAGTTCCCTGCTACCCAAACTCTACCAGTTATGCCCAAGGCAGTGGGCTTTTAAGCTAGATATTTTTTTCCTGGGAGAAGGCTTTTCCTCATAGAGATGGGAGAAGAGTGCAGGAGAGGAGCTCATGACCATCTCATGTCATGATGCCTATAGGGAAGAGCCTAAGTAAAATGGAAGCAATTCTGATGTCAAAATTATTTTATACTCGGAAGCACCTTTGACACAGAGGAGTTAATCTGCAATGGAGGTTTATATAAAATCAATTTTTTTTTTATGTCTTAATACTAGCATGCAACAGGGACACAGACCAGAGGTTTATAAGAAAGATATCACACAAGACAAGAACAGCTGAAGGATATTCAGTGACATCCCCAACACATAACAAGTTTCACCCATATCAAAATACATAAAAGGTTTCCAGACTTTTTTTTTTCTATTTTACTAACAATTAATTTCATCTGCCTGTGCAGCAGCCATTAGTGGGGCTTTCATTTGCTATCCCCAAACTTTCAGAGACAGTGTATAGGGAAGCTGTCCTGAACATGTAAAGGGGAGCACAGAAGAAATTAAAAAGCTTCTTTACGTGACAACAACCTTTATTTTGTATTTCTAATGTATAACAGCGTAACGTTCTCACCTATATATTGTCTTTGTAATGAATAAACTTTACTCTTCTTGATTTTATTCCATATTGTTCTAAACTTCCATCATATTACACTTGTATATACATGCACACACAAGTCTACCACAAAATTTTATCTGCTCCTACCCAAGCTAAAACACATGGAAGCTAGAACTGCATATACTAATTAACTGAGCGCTGATGGACTGAGAAAGGAAGTACGCCAAGAAAGTAGAGGAAGGCAGCCATGGTACAGCAAACTGTTTAGAATCATCATGTCACTGATGACTACCAACCTCCTGTCCTCTCCTGGCTGCTCCTACTCACAACCTTGCTGACTGTTCAGTCCCTTTAATCAGTCTTCACACCAAGTCACAAATTTTAATACTTCCCAGGACATGTGAAAGTCCAGATGTGGCATTTCTGTGGTCTTTCAGGAGGCTAGCACGAAGGATGCTTGCACAAGGACAAGGAGAAAATGTCTTTTGGGGTCCCTATCATGATCCTTAATCCTTGTCCTCATTATAAGAACAAAAGGAGCTAGTCTGGACTTTTATCTTCTTTATTAAACCAACAAGAACTTCAGCAACCAGCTTTGGGAGAACAAGTACTGTAGCTTTGCTGCTTACATATGTCTTTCTTACTGAGATGGATGGGAGGAACCCATGCAATCTTAGATAACCCACCCCAGCTGCAAAGGGCTGGATATGAATGCAATGGCCTTCGCTCTTTACTCCATGAAAAGGTTGCTGCGTTGTTCCAATGGACTTGGGCTAGAATGATCAAGCAACATCTAGAGAAAAAAAAAGTAAACAAAAAAAAATTTCTATTAGACATTCAGACACTGCTAACATCAAAGGTGGGTGGGCAAGGCAGGGTTTCCTGAGACAAGAAAAGAGCTAATGAAAATATAAAAGACCGAACCAAGAATCACAAAATATTTTTTGCCTCCTGTGTATCGTATAAATAATCCTGCTGCTTCCATAAATACTTCATAAGACTTGAGAGTTAAACTTTTAAATTTAACTTACAGGACAACCTCCTACTTCTGTGGAAAGGCCGAGTTGGTGAACAAGCGTAAGCTTTTAAACAAAATATTGGGTGTGCTTAATAATATTTTTTGTCACCAAAATGCAATTTGTTGGTGGTGTCAGCATGTGATGTTCAGTAGCACACACAGCTCATTCTGTGCTGACTGAAATTTCATTTGCTCATGAGCAGGTTTCATGCAGTGATGGGAATGCATTTAACATCTCTAATGGCAGGCATGGCTGCTTCAACACACTGTTCCAACAGTTGCTGCCTAGCTGGGCAGCTCATCCTTGCTGTAGTTCTGGGATGTCGAAAAGACTTTTCTTCTTTCCAACTCTTTATTAACAGGCAAATCAGCTGGGAGAATATTCATCTTAAGTTTAACATACATTAAAAGAACAAAGCAGTCTCACTGGTGTAAAATGACTGGAGAGCCAAATACTGGAATTTTTCTGGTCATTGGCAAGTAGAGAATGAGAGTCTGGTCCTACTAAATCTTAGGGGAATGCTGTAATTTTACGGGAGCCAAGATTTCACTCTATACTCTAAAATGAAATCCCCATCAAATTATTCTGGGGAAGTTAACTGGTGATTACATTACTGTCTTCATTAATGTCTCTATTAATCTTTCATAAGATAGGAATCAAATAATTAAATATTTCCCATTTTTGTTTTAGTGAAATGCAAAGGAAAAGGTAAAGGCATGAACTAAAAAGTAAAGATATTTTCAAGTTTAAAGAACCATGTGATCTGTATATCACTGCATGAACAGAAAAGATAAGGGGCCATATCAAAGATCTATAATTGGATTAGAAAAAGATATAATCATATGGTGTCTTTATTCTTTAGACTGAGCCATTGTCTGCCAGAAGAAAAAAAAAGAATAGGGAAGAAAGGGGTAATAAAAAGAGAAGAAACAAGTCTTTTATTTTTCTTAAAATAAGACAAAATAAAACAAGAAATATTCAAACGGTGGAAGATGGGACAACCTGATACCAGCATAAGTCACACCTCTCAGGCTAAGTTTTGTACTTGCTATTTGGTAATAATTTGATTAAACACTGACAAACTCTGGCTGTTAAGACTCCAGCCTCACAGTAACACCATGCTAGTTCCATCAGCTGGGATTATTGCACTTTACATTCTGCAACTTTCTTCCAGACCCTGGGGATAAGAATTACTACAGCTAAATTGTCATTGTGTATGTGACTAGTAGTAATCATGGGCATTTGGGAGAGCATACAGTAAGCATATCACCTAAAGAGGTGGAGTCTCCAGGTGTATTTATCTTCTGTTACTTCTTATACCATAAACACCCTACTAGGTAGCATAAGGGGCATGTGATGGTGGAGGTTCCAGGTATATAGAGTGAAGCTTAGATTATAGCCTTCAGTAGACTGCTCTAGAGGATCCCTACACCTATACTCTCCCCAGCAACAGCACAGGTCTGCAGTGCCTCTCTTCCCTGGGACGCCTGGCTGGGACCAGTCAGAAAGGTATGATGAGAGCTCCTGTGAGATCAGAGAGTGGAGGAGAGGCTGTGGTGTGCTTGAGGGTGGTCCTGGCTGTGCTGTCAGACTGCAGAGGTCTGGAGACTGGGGATCTTGAAGCTGGGGGTAAACTGAAAGCTGTATGTGGGGGTGGGGCTACTTACAAAGTAGGATGGAAGTAGTTGGGAGCTGAGGTAGTAAAGAAGTCATAGGTTTACGATCTTGTTTTGGAGAGCTGTATGGAGTATGGCTAGAGGACGTGGCACCTTGCCACATGATTTTGGAAGGTGGCTCCTAGAAGCAAAACATTTAACCTTTACCTGAGCTCTGTAAGAGCGTAACATGGGTAACAGGAACAAATGTAAGCAGCACCATCCCTGCCAAAGCACGTTCTTTGGGGAGCACATTCTCTTGCAGTGAAAGTGGACCCTCCTGGCAAAGCTGGAGATGTGGCAATCTTTCTGCATTAACAAGGAGCTGTTATCCAAATACATAAATAAGTTGAAAACCACAAGAACAAAATTTCACTGTTTCCATATGTCTCTTGGCTACATACCTTCAGTGGTTGTGCTGCTGAAAATTCTGTATATTATATGAAGTCTGTTAAGTATGAGTTAGATATGAATGTGACCACATTTATTGTTGATTTTGACACAGCCCATGAAGCCACCCAAAAAGAGACCTCTGAAAGGATGCCTGAGAAAGTCAGTAAGTTCTACATTGCTCCTGCGGGAAAAGATAGAAACTCAGCAGTAAGGGAGCACAGTAAAAGAAGGAGAAATATATCCCACATGCAAAGATAGGAAAACACACTGGCAAGTTTCTATCCTATTACAGAAGCATAACTGTAATCCTTCCAGCAAAGTGATGTTAACTACCAAAGAGGGGCAGGAGTTCTCCAGGAAATAGAAACTCACAGTCTGTCATGAAGTATGTTCATAATAAGGGGAATAAGCTGACTTGTGCATTTACTTGGGTATGACATCACTGACAGCCAATTAGAAAGTTCCACTTGTGTCATTTCATAATAAAGAAAGGACTATTCAGTTCTCACTGCATCAAAGAACACATGTCACAGAGATTTGCACAGAAATAGGTTGATTAATTTTTAATGAATTATAGCAGGAAAAGTTTCTTTGTATAAATTGCTGTGAGAATACCAGTGATAACCCATGCTTGAATAAAGGGTTTCTGCATGTGTGGGTTCTACAACTGCAGAGATACTGAGCAAAATTGAACTAAAAATGATGCTATTCACCCTAATCCATCCAGTTCATAACAGCAGTAAAAACAGCATGGGGTGCACAGTAGTGCAGATTTTAAAGGCCATTTTATTAACTGGAAGTGTGTCCTGTAACTAGCAGAATGCTTTCCAACTTTTTTTGCTTCGAGTTTGACAGTGAATGTCACTCTTGAAAACAGGCTTTTGCTGAATGTTGCTTGGGCTTAATACAACTTCTAAGTTTTGTAACCCAACCTACATGTCTTTGGACTTTGTGACTTAATAACCTTTTATTGCATGGGAAGGTATGAATCTATCAATCAGCTGATGCACAGGCTACTGCTAAGCAGAGCATTGTTCTGGACCAGAAATGTTCAGCAATATGGCATTGATTGTTTTTCAAGATCTGTAAAGAAAAAAAAGACATTTCAATAATGATGTTAAGGAAAGCATTATTTTTACATGACTGGTGGAAAAGCCAGTGGGGTGACCCACTGTGGAGTACAGCAGGGAACTCAGGTGCTGTTGTCCAAGTACTTGTACACAAGTCGTCCTCAGATGTGCAGCAGCCCCTTCATGCTAGCCATGAATGTTCTTGTCTGAAAAGTGAATAAATCCAGGGTTTGGTGGGTACATTTTCAGCACACCCAATTCCTTTTGAGAGTTTGACCCCACCCAGTTTTCCACATGGAACAAAGGTCTTATGAATTAATTTTTGCTTCAAGCTGATTTGAAAGAAGGCATGTAGTGTTGAATTCATAGTTTAAACTTAAAATAGTAGACATGGAGTGAAATTAAACTTTTTTATCCATTTCCATACGAATTTTTGTTGGGTAATACTAAATCTGTGTGTGACCTTGGTTTCTGCAAAATCGAAGGTATCAGGAAACCTCCTTAGCCCATGATATTCAAAGCTTATCTCATGTCCTACTCTGCTAATAGTAGTTTAGAGTTGGGATCTAGACTGTTGTAACACAAGAAAACTGTGAACAGAAATTCTTGTCTGCTTTTGATATTGAAATGATCTGGATAAGAGCAGGGTCCCGATAGCTCCCTTATATATGATCCTGTATTAAATAAAATAAATTTCTAAAATAGTCAGAGTGAACTGTTTTTAAAATAGTTTTGTGCTTTTAATATTTAGAACAAGTGTCTGAAAAGCACTTTCTCTTTTGTTTCCTTGTCAAATATGTTCAGGATTCGTTATGTTACTTAGAGGCAACCAGGTGAATTTTCTCTGAATGTTGTTTGTGCTGATCAATGAATGCTACCGAACAGTGAATTTTTATTTTAATTGATCTGACTGGAATGAGCTGCCACTCTTTGCATATGAACATATCTCCATATGGAGATTTTGGTTAAATTTTGTGCTCAGAAAAATTTAGGATTAAAGGAAGAAATGTGGGATCAAATACAGGAAGAGGTTTCTCACAAAGACATTTCTTTCTTGTATCTAACACTGCCACAAATCAGAGAGGGGATACCTTTAGAGGGGCAACTGTAAAAAACAGAAGAAAAAAATTCTCATTAAAATTAATGCCTAGTAGGCTATAGAGTAAATTAAAAGCTGAAAGGATCTCAATGCATTGCAACTGGCATTCCTGATTTAACAGTTCCTGCTACCACAAGTGGAAAAAAAAAATCTGCAGTAAGAAATTTGCCTTTTTATTTTAGTACAATTCTTCACAGTTTGCTATAGTTTTAAAATAGACAGGCAAAGAAAGAAAGATTTATTTGACCTACCTGTAAGCCTTGAAATATGTATTTAGCACAGCTGTTCTTTTGTGTTTAAACTCATCACAAAAATGCAGCTTTAATGTAACCCACCATTGATCTGCAGTAAGTGGAAACAAAATCTCTCCTTAATTAGTATCATCCAATCACTTTTTTACATTTCTACAGAACACACACTGTGAACTGTTTAATGGACTATTATTTAGAAGAGTGGCAAAGAGCTTGCAAAAAAAAAAAAAAAAAAGAAGAGCACATAGTGAAAATAAAAACTAGCAGTGTCAATGAAAAATGTGTTGCAAAATAATGGAAAAAAAAGATGTTTCGTTAAGATGGGCTTCACTGGCATTTTACTGTATAGATGAACACTGCTCCAATTACTGCCAACAATGGGGAAAGAGATAGAGAGATATAGATTCATTACTTTCAACACCCTTAACTGTCTACCACTGAATTCGCTTATCTGTTCCTTTTTCTACAGGACCTGCATGGAAGGGGGAAGGAATAAACAAAGAACTGAGTAGAGTGAATGTGTCACAAATTACCACAAACACACTGTGACTCAATGCACTTTTCATTTCTCTCCTCATTAACTGTGTCTTGCTCAAAATGAGAGACTGGGTCTAAACATAATCAAGTCCCACAGATAACAATTGACTTGACTGCTGGGGCAGTCATCACCTTCTAGCTACTGGGAAATAAATTTAGAAATAAAATGAGTTAAAATAAAATTCACTCTGCTCTCTTTTCTGTGCTCAGATAATTTGAAGGCCATCAAGGCCTGCAGAAACAATCCATCTCTCTGTGAAAAGGAAAGCAGCCTGTGCCACTACCAATAAGGCATGTCTTTAGTGTTATCAAGAGTAAGTATAATTACACAGTGGAAAGGCCATCAAAGTGTCTTGGGTGCTGGTATTTTTTTCCTGAGGTCTTCATCAATAGCGCTGTCGGAATGAAAAGAATAAGTAGGGGTGGAAAGGAAAAAAAATAATATCCTCCAGATTGGTGTGACTGACCTGCAATCTAGTAAAGCACATTATAATTTGAGAGCAGTAGGACGATTCAATAAAAATTTTGCTGTCTTCTACTTTAAATCAGGAAGGATTAATTTCAAAAATCTTTGTGGATGCTCTTGTGGTCTTAGTTTTGTCAGGGCTGGAATTTCTCTTCGAAGAGGCTAAAGGAGTTCCTGTTGACGGGGTGTTTATACTTGCCAAGACTCTTTCCTTACCTCTAATAGCAATACATTTCTGATAGGAGGATTTCTGGCTGGTAAAGAGGAGGCAGGGCTATTTGTATCTGTTGAACATTCTCCCAGTCCTGCACTTTTTATCTAGACAAAGCACCAGTGAAGTTAATTGGTTCATTATATTTCTACCAAGAGGTGCCAGACCCTGATGTACATGTTTTAATGAAATTCCATTTAGTAAAATACATGCACAATATGTCTGACACTGTTTTCCAGAACAGGAATTCAGAGTTATATGCCTGAGTCCCAGCCTGTGGTGCCTTACTCTGATTAGTAAATGCTGCTCTGGCAAGGAGTACCCTTGACCTCTGGGGAAGACTATGCATGAACAAGTCATGGGAAGATTTGGATATACATCTAGAGCTAACGAAAGCAACTTGCTAGCTGATTGTCCAGAAATAAAAATGCTTTTAAGAACAGGGAATCACCCCAAACCTAGCTATTAACTTGCTCCTGGCAGTCTTCTGCTTAATAAAAACAACATGTTAGTAACTGTGGTATAAATCCTGAGAATAATCACCCAGTCTGATGATTGGAACCAATCATCTAATTATCAGTGTCTCCAGCAGTCATGTTTTACTTTAAACTTCTCTGTGGCTACTAGGTCTAAAAATCACAACATCCAAAATAGTGGTGACTGCTCTAAGGCAAATTAGGTCATTAAAAAGCTTTAACCAGTCCATTGACATTTCAGTCTGCCTCAGTGGTTTGTTTCTACTGTTCAGGACATAAATACATTTTCCAAACCATAGTTTTTATTAGATTTATTACAAGAAACAAGATTATTTGGGCTGTACTGCTTTGACAAAACTCTGGTTCTTAAATAATAATTATAGCTCTGCTGGCATCCAAAAGAGCTGAAGTAGAGCAGACCCCGAAATGTGGCCAAACATAACAAATTGAGCGGAGTAAGGGTAAAGAAATATAACTGAGAGAATACAAATGTGAAATCTCCCTGATATATTCCCTTAAAACTTCAAGGAGTTTTTATTGGCCAACTGGCAAAATAATTTCTTTTTCTTAGGTTTTATTTGGACACCAACACTGACTGGAATTTGAGGAGAAAGGGTGTGAGGTCTTTTTCCAAAAAAACCTCTGTGATAGAAGTCCAGTTTATGACAGTCAGGTCTGAAGATTAAAGGGTCTGGCCTGCCTAGATCTAGCTGAAATGAGTCAACTAACAGGATGGACTTAACCACAAGTTCTGCTCCTGAGGAACTTGGGATGCACAATACTTGGAAATGGTTGAACCTCTGCATTTATTTAGCTGTTCCATCATACTGGCTGAAAGGACATGGTAACTGGAACACAGTTATGGCATGTCAGCTGTATTCCTTCTAGTATATGTCTTTATTGCTCTCACAGAAGTAGTAGAGATACTATGTCAGGGTAATGTATAGACACTAAGTTAGCTATAAAGGAGGTTACTTCAGACAGTAGATGAATGGGAGTTGCAGCTGTACAGATCCCAGCAAAGGCTACATTAGTCTGTCTAATTACTCCTGTGACTGAGGTGGATATCCTAGTACAGTCTAAACTTGATTGATTTCCAGAACATAAAACAAACAAGCAGGATTAAAGGTGGTTTTGTTTGTTTGTTTGTTTGCTTGCTTGCTTTTTGAAGCATTGACCCTTCCAGAAAGTAGATTTGTATGGTCTAATCCGTTTTTCTAATATATTGGAAGGCCATTTATGCCAAAGAATTTTTGTTCTGTCAGGTAACTGAGACAAAAAGCCAGTTTAATATCAGACCAAATTGGTTCAGTCACAATAGAGAGAAACACAATAAAAATAAGCTAAGTATTTTTTTTTGTGTCATCATAACCTCTTCTCTAACAAAAAAATTCATCACTCAAGTAAGACTCTACCTTCATAAATTAGAAGTCTCTGATTCCCTACTGGATTAGTGGGCACTAACAGAATCCTCCCATTTGGTGCTCTGGGTCCAAGTAAGCTAATGAGCTGGTAAAAGCACTTGCAAAGAACCCATGGCTTCCCGTCACAGTAGCAGATAAGAACTATGTAGGGGCACCTCTAATTCACCTGAGATGAAGACAAGGCACAGCAGATATCCATGTTGCTCCATCCTGTCTCTTCCAACTATTCTTCTGGAACATGTCTGACAAACATCCTTCCCCCTTTTCATTGGTGGTTACAGTAGCTGTAACCTGGCTTAAAAGATAATAGAGTTGTATTCAAAAGTTGGATCGCAGCAGGCTCCACTAGCTTGTCCACTTTCAAGTTACTATGCCATGGTCAAGAATGAGAAAGTAGACTAAATAGAGAAAACAGTTTAAAACTTGGTAATTATTATTCTCCATGTATTTTAAATACCTCCCTGGAGGTATTTAAAAGATGTGTAGATGTGACACTTAGGGACATGTTTTATTAACAGACTTGGCAGTGTTAGATTTGTGGTTGGACTCAATGATCTTAAAAAGTCTTTTCTAGCATAAATGATTCTATGTAACTGATACTCTCTCCAGTATTCATGTTTTCAAAGTTGTAGTGAAGTTTGGAATATACCAATACTTAGTTATGCTTAAGATTGTTTATTTACCCAAAGGTCTGGTCTGGGTAGACACAGCAGGAGGAACATTTATGAACCATACATTATTATGTTACCAAGAAGTCAGAAATCACTGAATATGGCTTCCAAACAAAGTTAAATAAAAACATAGGTATTTCTTCAAGCTCAGGATTCAGAAATATAAATGGTTTGTATCGCATGCAATTTTTCCATAGGAGTATTATTTGGCACAGCTTCATGCTGTGCCAAATTTGTGGTTTCTTAGGTTATTGCTTTTTAGAAAAATCTGGTTTTGGCACATGCATACAAACACACAAATTGAAAAGGCAAATATTTATATTGTGAAATTAAACTTGTTCACATCTTCAATGATGATTTATTAAAGAAAAATATGTCAAGCCACAGAATGGTGAAATGCACCCTGGCTTTTGCATTCCCTGTATGAAACAACCAAAAAACTCATTTGGAAACAAATAGTGCTATAAAGACTTAAAGAAAGAAAATGAAGCATTTGGATGTATAAAATACCTCCATACAACACATCTTCATTCTGAAAGATTAAAGAGAAATAAATGTTTCTCCAAATAGCTTTTCAAGGGCATTATTTTTTATGGCCAGGATGTTTCTGTTTCTGTAGGCACCTAGAATACACTATTGGATTACTTAATTCAGCTGCTGTTAGGTTAAGTACAATACGTTCAGTGTTGCAGAATTCAGTGGACAACGAAAGCTCAAAAGCAGAAAAACACTAAATGACAGTTAAGCTATAGGTGTTTTGTGGCAGGATGGAAAAAGTCAAGCAGTATAAGGGAACTAAAATTACTGATTTTATTTGTAAGGGTTTTTTTGAGTTCACTTGCATGCAAAATTTGTTATTAAAGATCATGATTCATCCTATATAGTTTATGTACATTTTATAGTCAGATTCCAATATACATACAGACATCAGAAATGTGAATATATGTTTCTGTTAGTTAAAGTAAGCTCTTTTGTAGCCAGTGGAGACGAATGTGTAGTTTTAACGTGCAATTCAACTGACCTTCTTAAAGGACTATGTGAAGCACAAGCTAAAATGGACATCTGTTTTCTCTAAGAAAAGCCTAGTGTGAATAGCTCACATGTAGATGTCTACATGTACATACCTGAACAAAGAAGGATCCTAGTCCTGCTGTCTGCTACAACACACAAAACAGGCAAGTTGTGAAGATAGACATGGAAGGAATATGGCATAAAAAACCACTGGAGATTAGTAGGAAAATCAGAATTGCAGAAAGATTTGATTGTTAGGAAAACTTCTGACTGCTGAAGAAGTAAAGCATATGGAAGTCAAATGTTCCAGGTATGTCTGGTGTTCTGTAAAGCAAGCATGTCTCAGCATCTCTGAACAGCACTGGAAGATCCCACTGCAAAATAATTACCAACCTGGCTACCACACTCTCCGTTTGCTAGCCAAAATCTGAAGAAGGAAGATAATTATGAGAGGCCAGATCTGTTTGTGGTCAGAAGAGACACCAACATTAAGGGCAGAAAACACTAAAGAAACAGATTAACATCTAGGTTGGCAGCAAATAATAGTATATAGTGTTACTAGTAAGGTGAAAGGGAAGAACAGTATGAAAGCCTTCTAAAAAAATTGCTAATTTACCAGCAATAAAATTGTCTTAACAGTGTGTGACAGTTATTAGATTAGTTCAAAAAACTGAAACCTGAGAAATTTGCTTTTATAAAAAAGCACTGTTAGAAAATTATAGAAAAGGCAGTTTTGAAAGGAAGAAATCTTAGTGCATGGTACAGTGCAATAGTCTTTCAAGGTCAATGCAATTCCTCTTTTCTAAACGTGTTTGTTGCACAAAGTGGAATAGGAATATCAGAGATTTGTATTTCCATCTGTTTGCTTAAAACCAGGTCTGTGCTCCAGCATGAACAGGCGAAGCTCTGATGAGCTAGAAGTACTTTGGTTCACGATGCGCCCTATAACACTGCCATAGTATGCTGATTTCCTTATGATAATTGTTAGGGGTTTTATAAGTTTTAATAGTCATCACATGGTCACAAGCTGATTTTATGAAACTTAGTTCATTAGTCTCAGCAAAATACTGCAGCACATAGTTGCCAAGTAAGAATTTCTAATTGAGTTTAGTAATATGCTGAAAAGGTAGTTATCACACAAAGCAAATACAAAAGCAATGTAAAGAATTTTATTTTGTTTAGAATTGAAATCTGGCAGCAGTTTCATCCTGAGTCTTAAAGAAACGTATAGTAAGCATTTAAATCCATATTCTCATGAACTGCTGAGATCAAAAGTTAGCAGTCATTTTATTTGTGAAATATCAATGACCTTCATAAATCTGTTTCTAGTGTTGGGTAGTTTAGAATTGTTTGAGCTTGCTCCAGTCTTTTATGGACAGAGCTGAATAAGGGCAATAGGTGCCTCAGAATAGGACTTATCATTGCCTAACTTGAAAACTGATTCTGACAACACTGTGTCAGCTGGTAACTAACCCCTGCATTTCACAGGTAGGATTCACCTTCAGCCTCAGAAGTTTAGGTTAATTTGTCTAAAACTATCCTATTTGTCTAAAGTTATCTTAATTTATCTAAATGCAAGTGCCTAGGAGTATGATGATGTTTCAGCCCATTTTGCAATAGAAGGCCAGGGTTCACCTCAGATGTTCAACCACCTCATCTAATGATGTTTAGTTATCCCAGAGTACCTGAGATTTCTGCACAGGCTTGGCAGATATGGCATAGGACTAGTGGTTTACTGTGCTAATAGCAATTGTCCAGGGAGGCTATCAGGACACCTCAGATACATAAGTCTTGGAAAATGAATTGAACTGGTATTCAGCAGAGTTCAGTTCACTCAGTGTAAAGGAAACATCTCATTTGGTCAAACAAACAGCTCTCTCTAGACTCGTCTGAACATGTTGACTAGATCCTGAATGGCTATAGTAGGAATTCAGTTTCCTACAACACATACAGGCCTCTGAATGTGGAACTGTACCAGACCTTTAAGGTCAATAAAATCAGACTTCTAACTCATGTTTCCCAGACATTTTTCCTTCTTCTTCTTCTTTTTTTTTTTTTTTTTTTTTTTAAGTTCTTAGAATCAGTTTAGTAAATTAACAGGGCAGAAAAACCTAAAACTTATCTGTGCCAAAACCTGATTCAGATGAGATATTGCTTTAACCTCCTCTGATGAGCTAACTCTCACAGGCCCTCTCAGGATGCCTCTGGAGTATAACCCAGTGACAGCTGGCTTTGTTCAATGAATAGTTGAAGAAAAATTTGTGCTGCTGTTACTACTACTACTATTCTCCTCTGTGTAATGTTCAAGAATGGTCACAACATTCATCCAGGATACAGAAGGACCGAGATTAGCTTTCTTGTTTGACTCCTGGGTTTGAAGCTCCAATACCTTTGTGAGCGACAATGAATTTCCATGTACATCTGGGACCCTGCTGGCAAAGAACCTCTAGGAAATGGCTTTAGTGTATCTTATGGCAAGTGTTAGATCTGAGGCTTCACTTCTGATGCATAGTAGGGCATGCTCTGGGATTCTGGGATGCAAATCCTTCTTCACACAGAGAGCAGGTTTCACTAGGGTTTGCACAGGAATATGTCCTGCCTTGATACAGAGGTTGGACCTGGGTCCTATGGCATGAATGTATCTGATACAGGTCCAAAACTGTGAAAGTTACATGTGTTTTTACTAGCTCATGAAGTCATCAGATTTTAATGACCCACGATTCTGTCAAGGACGTCTTTGGGCTCGCTTTCTTTAGATTATATGATTCAGTTACCTGCCAAAAGCAATCACAATAATGTTAAGGTTCCAATGACTAGTGCTAAATGTGATATTAACAATAACCCTCACAACTATTACAAGAGCTTTATACTCAGACTATAAACTAATGAGCATATCTGCTGAACCTTTTGCAACATTTTCTGTGTTACTGTATTTGACTTTTTAATAACATAATGCAGAAAATGAAAAACAATGCCAGATTTCCATAAAACATAGACATATACACATTGATAGTCTACAAAGGCCTAATTAATTCAGTATCTCTAGGGTATACCATAATTTACAGTTCTAAAATGATGAGAAATTACCTTGTTAAAGTCCTTTGAATCTGACTACAGGTGTTCTAGCAATGTTCCAGTAAGAGAGTTATTCAGATCCCATCCCGTTTTCTGGTGAAATTTTTATCATTTGTGTGGCTATGTTTTGCCAACAAAAAATGGGAAAAGAGAAGACTCTGTTCACATTCATCTGTGGAGATTCAGCAATTAAATCAATTTGATTAACCAAAGACCCATTCTGCTGTGTATTTACATACTGTAATTACGAATTGGCAAATAGCGGGAAAAGTAGGAGAGTGGGATAGCGTGTTTTTATATCAGTTGTTCCAATACAACGCCTGTAATACTTCTAAATAAGCAGTCATATCTATTCATTGTCTCAGTACTGAAGCAGTGTTTTTAATGGGATTTGTTCTGTTTGAGATTTTACCCTGACATTCAGGAAATGAAAACATTATTTTGTATTATTACGCAAATCTTTAAAAGCCAGTAGTACAACTCTTAAGAATTGTTTTGTCCCATCTTTTGTGGTATATATTTTCTTCAACTCTACCACCAATATAACAGTCAGTTTACTTTAGACTTGACAAACATCCAGGTTTGATCAGATCAGTTTCGTTTCCAGAGTATTTGGTCAAGCTCAGATTGCAGCTCGGACTACTGAAAATTGAGTAATGCCTGTGTTGAAGAAGGCTGTGAGGAGACAAATTGACAGGTTAAATCAGCAAGAACTGCAGCGTGGAAGCTCAGCTACCAGGGTCTGACCAGGTAGCCTCCCATGTGCTTCCACTACAAGCTGAGGAAGGAGCACATAATGGCACCAAGGGAACACAGGCTGTAGGAACTGTTAGCTTGACAGTCCTGGGACATCTCAGGGATCTGCAGGGGTCACACACAGAGATTGTCACATTTGGATACAAATGGACTGAGCAAAACTATTTTATTTTTTTTTCCCAGGTATTTGGTTATTGATCCAGTGTAAGGGCTGAAAGAAAATCTGGAACCGCTGAAGCGCTGTAATACACAGCTATGTAAACAATCAATAGCACTAAATCGTACCAAAACACAAGAATCTTGATTAACACATAGCCCTTTGTGTTTGAAATAACTCTGTCTTTTCGATAGAAGGCAGTGTCTGTTTTCAACTCTGAACTGAAATAAAAATAAACTCCAGTCTGAACTGATAGTACTAGTACTGATATTAACATACACTTTTTGTATCACTCAAATAAAAAAGTGACAGTTCTCAGTAATTTTTGCATATAGTCCATAGTTTCTTTTTCAATGTTAACAACTCTTTTAAAATAACCAATGTCTTTACCTAAATATATAAAAAAATTATATTATTTTACTATTTCTTTACACTATGAATCAAGATGCATCTTGATTTAACATACAAATCACAGTATTTATTTTGATTTAAAGAGTTTATAAAGAAGCCACCACATCCATTTCAATAGTTAATTTCATTTGCTCCTAAAAATCATATTATTTTCAGTTTTTGTGCAGCTTCAGCTCCTCCATATTATACCTTTATCTACCTGATTAAAGACCTCATTAGAAGAAATAATGCAGGTAATTTGATACTGTTGTCAAGTCATTTCTAAACATTTTTATGTAAAAGAAATAGATTTACCCAGTTACTGTAAGGTAGGTTTTCCAGGCATCAGATAATTTCTTTTCTCTATCCATGTCACTTTGATAACATCCTTTTTTGAAACAGAGGTGAAAGGTCTGAGCCCAAACCCATCTCTCAGTCTCCAGTTCCTGCTAGATGACTATTGTGAAAGTTGTTGCTCCAAGTGTGGAGTAGGCACCTTGTTTCTGGAAGACTGGGCTTGTGCCAGACTGTGTTAAGTTACCGTGTTGTGTCGTTCAAATGGACCCTCCACTTCGCATTCTCATGTAAATGACTGCTTGCATTATTGCACACTTATCATGCAACATATATTTTTTGTGTCTTCTGTTCTGTACAGAATCTTCTTCTGTACAAGCAGTGATTCCAGAAATTAATAAAAATATTGAATACCACTGGGTTCAGAACAGATATCTCCAAAAACCCCAAACTGAATTTTTATTTTTCTCTGGTACTTTATATTATTATGTGATAGTTTGTCTCATGCTGAGCATTTACTCTTTGCCTTGGTTTCCAAAGCAATCTAATGAGAGATCTGACAGCCTACTGTATAGTTAACTTTTTTGCCTCTACTTTTCTTTAACATATATTTTGCTTCCCTACGACTTCACAGGGGAATGCTTATGATAATACACAGCTCTTACCATCCTTCTACAACATAGTAGGCATAAGTTTATTCACAGAACTACACAAAACCCTTGACAGAAAAGCTGCTGTTCTTTCAGAAGAGAGAAGAGGAAAGGAAAATCACTGCAGAAAGTCTTACAGAAAGGTGTCTTTCTGAAGTCTGATAAAGAAGCTCAGCCTTGTGTTTCTGAGGTGTTGCAGGGTGTTCACTTCAGCAACTGAAAGGAAGATATCTGCCAAAGATTCAATAGGAACAATATTCCTCTGGTTTAAAGGGGGAAAGATTTTTAGAAAGTATATCTATACCACTAGGAAGTCTTACCTCAAAGAAATTATGATCCCAGGCTTGTAGCTTATATATTTGCTAACTCATCAGATTTATGTTCATGCTCGGTATTTCAGGAAATGCTAAATCTGTTTACACCATTGCAGTCAGATGTTATGTTTTGGTGGAGAAGCGATTCAAGAATTTGGCACTTCCCTACCTTGTATGATCCCACATGAACATTTCCTTCCTATCTGAGTGCGTACTCTAGCAGGTGAACTCCTCTGGGTCAGCTTTGTCTTTGAGCAGGCTGGAAACTCTTCCACTGCCATTTATAAAATAGGAGAGAGGAAAGCCTGTCCTTAAGATCTCAGCCTTAATTATTGTCTTACAGCAAAATCCGGTAATTAGCTCCATTCAAATTAGTTCTCCATCCCTTCTTTCTAGTCAAAAGCTCAGACTTCTGACAGGAGTCTACCAAACCTACTAGTACAGGAATTTGAAAACCATTCTGTGATTGTGTAGTATACTATACTACACTACCTGACACGCTTCTGCAGCAGAAGCTATTGATTGTGGATGTAAGTCATTTCAGGACTCCAGCGATCACAGAATGGTTGAAGTTGTCAGGCACCTCTGGAAGTCATCTGGTCCAACCTCCCTGCTCAAGCAGAACCACCTAGAGCCAGTTACCCAGCACCATGTCCAGACAGCTTTTGACTATGTCCAAGGAGGGAGACTCCATAACCTCCCACTCCTTATTTCAGCAGAAGGCTAGTCTAACGTTCATGTGGTAAAATTCTTGCATGTATCACTACCCATCCCTAAGCCTAGGACAATGGCAATAAGGCTGCAGTAAACATTTATGATACTGAACTAAGTTTTGGGATGTACTAGTGCCATTTGATGGAATACAGTCACAAAATAATAGAAAAAAAAAGGCTGTATGTACTGTAGTCCAATAGGTCAGGGCCATAACTTGAAACTCTGCATAACTTGAAACTGTGTAAGTATCTAACCCAGAAGAAAGGGAATTTGGAAAGGAGTGAAAAGCCTTAGTCTACTTGTCTTTGTTTACTGAGAAAAAAGGCAGGTGGGGACAGCTAAATTCAGAGGGTAAGAGATGTAGCTAATGGTCTCATGTGGTTATTCTCTTGCATTTTTTTTTCCCTAAATGTCTTTGTTCAAAAGCATATGAGATTGAAGATTCAATTTATGGAGCTAGAAATACCATATTTTAAAAAATTTTTCCCTGTAGATTGTAGCATCATATGAACTTCTAGAATGACCTTAACTACTCAACTGAAGTGAGAGCAAAGATGCAGAAATGCACCATGTGTGATAGGAGTAAAATTATTCAGAAATGATTGAAAAAAATGAACCAAAACAAAAAAACAGGATTAATGCCTACACATATATGCTTCTTCCTCAGTTTTTCTATTATATGTAGTAATTTAAACAAAACATATTGAAAACTTAATTTTGAATGAATGAGGTTTGTGACTAAAATGTCTTTTTTATCAGAAAATTATCTAGGTCACTACAGTAAAAAAATACATCAGCAAGAAGGAGTATTTGCTATGTTGATAGTCCTCTGAGCATCTTCAATGAGTGCCTGACTGGAGAATGAGAAACTGTTCTGTTGCCAGTTTTCAGTAACCATATGTTGTGTGTCTCCTGAATACTGACTGCAGAGAGGTGTTTTGGATCTTCTAGACACCAGTGAAAGAAAATATTTCTAGTTTCAGAATTAAAAAAAAAAAAAGAGAGAGAGAGAGTAAACCTTTATGATCATATTTAATTTCTCTGTTACCAGCAAAACATGTTGGATGATGATATATTCTTGTATCCTTGGTCAAAACCAACCCTTTTTTCATTACCTTCTCTTTCTTCTAAAATCATGAGATAAAAATTTTATTATTTCTGTGGTAATCCTGTATGTCTTGAATGTCTTGAACAGGTAGTTTGCCCTATATCACAATCATATTCACATGTTTTTTATGTGATCTTCTGCGGTCACCTCAATGTATCTGCTCCAGCTGGTCTTGTAATTCAGTGAATAGTCAATAAAGACAATCACAACAGTTTTTTAATTCCTCTAGTCAGAAAGGTTGCGAACATAAATATATTTTAGCATGACATTTTATTGTTTTACACTGAAAAAACAAAATTATTTCAAGTTCTTCCTGTCACGGGAAATAAAACAGAGCTAAAAGGTGGCAACAGTTACTCTTTTTATTGCAATTGTTGACTCCTGAGGAGCTAGTCCAATAGAATTTGATTAGGTCTGAGAACAAATCTCGTATGAAAATGTAAGAGTTAGAATTTTCTGTGCATTATGCTCATTACATCACACCGCCGGTATTCTCAAATGCCAGTAATTAAGTGATGTGCTATAACTAAGATCCTGCCTGTAGCCTGTGGGTCAGGAGATATAAAACTAACCTCAAATGGTTCAAAGTCATCTGATAAAAATGGGACAAGCTAGCATCTGTTCACATCCAGTTCTGAAGGCTGATACCTCTCACTGGAGAAAAATGACATAGGTTTATGCTCAGGTCCCATTAGCTTTCACTTTTTAGAAAATAATTATTTGAATTGTTTTTTCAACATATTTGATGTTGGAAGTGCCCTCTGGGAGAGATGTGTGAGATATCTATACGTGCATATGAAAATCTATGTATAATAATATACATTTATATACTGTTTGTAATTATTTTGGGTTTGAAACAAACTGTAATGTATTTTTTCTCTGACCTTCTAGGAGAACTAGGAAATATTAAAGTAATATATAACATAGCCCAGGAGCAAAACAGTAGAGTGGTCTCTTGTCTTTCTATTAAGTTGTGTAGATATCTCCTCTAAGGACTTGGGTCTGGATTTTGGATTTTGCATGTTAAAGTTCTCATACACTCATTCTAATTGCATAGTTCTAGAATAAAAAGATCTCTCAGCATATTTTAGTCTTTACCTATATTTTAGCTTTCTGAGAGATTCATTATTTTCAAACATTTCTAATTCATTATTAATCATTTCTCTCTCTAAGAATACCCACATTGACCATATTTTCAAATATCCTTTATTGGTTTAAATCTACAAAGGTAAGAAACATAGTCATGACTTGCATTTTTACAAGGTTAGAGATTTCTCAACAGATGTTGTCTAATAGCAGTGAGAGCTAGCTTTAAGGGTTCTAGTGGCTATGGTAGCAAAAACAAATGGCAGAAATAGAGGGTAGAAGCTAATTTGTGAGTATAAATTTTTTTTTTAGTTCACTGTTATCAGAGCAATTTATTGTGTTCTATCTATTTGTGTTCACTGAAATACATTCAGTGTTCATGAGCAAGGTGTGCACAATAATCTAGGTATCCCAACTGTGTTAGGACATCTTAGCTGTGATGAATCAAAGCAAATATTTGGCTCCATTTCTTCAGGGGATGAATCTCCTAGCCTGACTGCCAAACCTTAGCATAGCCAAACTTATACTGGAATGGCAGAACAAGAAACTTCTAGTGAAGAAAATCCTGCTTTGGGGTCTTGCAGTCCAACATCATTGATACCTGTATTTCTCTGAAAGTAATATTAAGACAGTCTATTTTTTATATATATATATATATATATGTATATATATATTTTACTGCCATAGACCCTAGAAGCTTTTGAGGTAGCTCGAGTATTGACACTGGCAATGGCACTGCATCCACATGGCTTGTGAAGCAACTTGCACAGTTAAAAGTTACATTAGACAGAATTTTCACTCTGTGGGTTGGAAATCACGTATTTGACTCACTTAAAGTTTTTCACACCACTGGTACAAAGCAGAGGGAATGGACAGTGATACAATTAACCAGAGCAATATTCCTACAGTCTGAGTCTTCCTATCTAGCCCAAACTGAAGTTTCTTTCTGTTGCTCCAATCTCTGTCCTCAGCATAGAGGAACACTGTGATTTTGGTGAGATATAAAGGGCAATAGTCAGCTTTCTGCTCTCCTTTTGTACTCCCTTGCATGACACCATGAAAACAGGATGGCGACCAGCTGGAAGAGTCTTAAACAGCCTTGAAATAACAGATTAGGCAAAATCAAAGTGCCTACAACATGGGATGACAAATATATGCTCTGCTGCTGAGTTGTTTAAAAAAGATGAAAATCCAAGTTAGAATGGACCACAGAGGAAAAAATAGTCACAAAAGCTGAT
This sequence comes from Streptopelia decaocto, assembly GCF_964273445.1. Classification (NCBI taxonomy): domain Eukaryota; kingdom Metazoa; phylum Chordata; class Aves; order Columbiformes; family Columbidae; genus Streptopelia; species Streptopelia decaocto. The sequence continues at coordinate 145,935,945 of NC_138663.1, forward strand.
TCCAATCTTGTGAAGCTGAGCTTCCTAAATTCCATCTGTGGCCAGAAAAGACAAAATTCTCTAAGGTGTGGTTCAGAGCAGGTATTTGAGTAGCCATGAATCTTTCTTTACAGGAGATTAGGTTCTAAAGGAGGAGCCTAGGAAGGGCAAAGATTGGTTTAATTTGCTAAGGGTGAAGGCTTTGTGAGCATTTTCATTCAATGTGTCTCTTAAGCATGGAGTCCCTGCCCTCTGGGCTGCATGACAGTTAATCTTAATTTGGGCTCCAATATGGAGCAGACAAAGCAATTTCCAGCTAGAGACACATGGGACATGAGGATTCAGGGAATTACAGGCCTGCCAGTCTGATCTTGGTGCTGGGGAAGGTTATGGAGCAGATGATCCCGAGTGCCATCATGGGGAACATACAAGACAACAAGGTGATCAGGCCCAATCAAGATGGGTTTATGAAAGGCAGGTCCTTCTTGACCAACCTGATCTCCTTCTATGATAAAGTTACCTGCTTAGTGGATGAGGAAAGGCTGTGGATGTTGTGTACTTCGACTTCAGTGAAGTCTTTGACATTGTTTCGCACAACATTCTCCTGGAGAAGCTGGCAGCTCATGGCTTGGACAGGCATACTCTTGCCTGGCTAAAGAACTGGCAGGATAGCCAGACCCAAAGAGTTGTGGTGAATGGAGTCAAATCCAGTTGTTGGCCGGTCATGAGTGGTGTTCCCTAGGGATCAATCAGTATTGGGGCCAGTTCTGTTTAATATCTTTATAAATTATCTGGATGAGGGCATTGAGTGCATCCTCAGTAAGTTTGCAGATGACACCAAGCTGGATGGGAGTGTTGACCTGCTGGAGGGTAGGATGGCCATACAGAGGGATCTGGACTGGCTGGATTGATGGCCTGAGGCTGACTGTCTGAGGTTCAACAGGGCCAAGTGCTGGGTCCTGCACTTGGGCCCCAACAACTCCAGGCAGAGATACAGGCCTGGGTAAGAGTGGCTGGAAATCTGCTTGGTGGAAAATGACTTGGGGGTGTTGATCGAAAGATGGCTGAGCATAAGCCAGCAGTGTGCCCAGGTGGCCAAAAAGTCCAGCAGCATCCTGGCTTGTATCAGGAACAGTGTAGCCAGCAGGTCTAGGGAGGTGATCGCCCTGTACTTGGTGCTGGTGAGGCTGCACCTTGAATCCTGTGTTTAGTTTTGGGCCCCTCACTTCAAGAAAGATATTGAGGTGCTGGAGAGAGTTCAGAGAAGGGAAACAAAGCTGGTGAGGGATCTGGAGCAAAAGTCTGATGAGGAGCAGTTGACGGAACTGGCACTATTTAGCCTGGAGAAGAGGAGGCTGAGAGGAGACCTTATCACTCTCTGCAACCACCTGAGAGGAGGTTGTAGCATGGAGGGTGTTGGTCTCTTCTCCCAAGTAACAAGTGACCGGATGAGAGGAAATGGCCTCAAGTTGTGCCAGGGGAAGTTCAGACTGGATATTAGGAAAAATTTTTTCATGGAAAAGGTTGTGAGTCATTGGAACAGGCTGCCCAGGGAAGTGGTGGAGTCACCATCTCTGGAGGTGTTTGAAAGACTTATAGACGCATCTCTTAGGGGCATGGTTTAGTGCCAGAGTTATGTTATAGCTGGACTTGATGATCTTGTGGGTCTATTCCAACCAAAATGATTCTATGATTCTATGATTCTATGATTCTATGATTCTATGATTCTATGATTCTATGATTCTATGACTAGACTAGAGGCTAGTGCACATCAGCGTTTTGCCTTTATACAGAAACCAGATTTGAGTTGTGACTAACCTAGCTTGTCCTCCCCTTCTCAATCTTACGAGGAATGATTTTCTGGTGTATAGTAACTGGCTTGGTAGCCTCAAATATCCTCCATAGCTTCATATCCTACCCTGTATACTCCACTCTTGGCACCAGAATACAAAAAGCATTGTCAAAAGGCTGGAAATAGTTCACTCCTTAGTATGCATGCAGCTTACACAGGCTATGGCTCAGGTACAGAAAACCACGGCCTTGTTCTTGGAAGAAGTCAGGGCTCCAGGCAACATTTCTATACCTGTGGCTTGGGAAGATGTCTCAGTCTCATGCCAAAATGACCAAATATGTGCATTTAAAGAAAAGAAGTTATCCGAATCCATGTTTGTATGTAAGGCAGCCAGCATCCCTAGCACATATAAACTTTATTTGGAGCTGTGTGGGAACACCACCTGCTCACACTGCTCCAAGAAATTCCACTTAGAACATTCAGAAGCAGCTGGGATGTGAATATTTGATTCATCTCATCAGAAGCTGAAATTAGGATTGAAAACATAGATCATGTATTCTACTAACATTCCAAGAAAATATTTATTTCTTAATATTTGTTGTTCAGTGAGATATCACAAACTGCTCATAATTTCCAGCTTGTTTATGCTATAGGCTGATACAGTTTATACTAAACTTTGCAAATGACTTTAAGGTGGCAAATTTGACGTGGTTCAAGCCTGCTGACCTGCACCTAAAATACAAGCTGCAGATGGAAGCAATTGTTTCCATTTTGACAAACAGACATACAGCATATAGTGCTATACAGCATTATGGGAGTGGGAAGCAATTACCTGAGATTGATAATTGTATTAAACTTCTACTTGTGTAATTTTAGAAAGCATCACAATTCAAAGACAATTCCACCTACTGCAGGAGGGAGTGGGTACTCTGCAACAGATAGCAATAAGTTCACTGAATACACTATTCAGTGGCCCAAGTAGCGCACATTTTTCTTTATAGAGACATAAGAGGAAGCAAGATTCAACACACAGCAACTTTTCCTTAATTACGAAGAGCTAGTGTGCCTGAGGCTTCTGATGGCTCTTGAAAAATTGGATTCTTTTGCTGTCCTAAATCCTTTTACTTTTTTCTTCTTCTCCTATATACCATGCACAGTTACTTATTTTCTGTTCATAAATTAAAGAACCTACTCTAACAATGATCTTTGGAACCAACAGACAGGCATGGATTCTCATTCCTCCACTATTGTAATTAATAGACATTGGTGAAATTTACTTTATTCCTACTTGAGTGTTCTCTTAAAAATACAACACCTCCTACAACTACTAAATATATTGGGATGCACAGCCAGTATTGGATCAAAAAGGCTTATTAACTTTTTTTGGAAGAGGTAAGATTGAGAAAAAAATGCAGATCACAAAAATACAAAAACTCCTTCTTTAATAGTTCATCTGAGCAGGTTAATCTACTGATATGAAACCAGAATGTCTCCAGAAGTATTCATTTAATTCCTGTGGAGATAGGTATCATTGATTTGAGTAGCTCCTTAGAGTGTCTAAAAACTCTTATTTCTCCTCACTGGTTGAAAAATGGAGAATAAGAGATGTTAAATTCATGTAAGATTTCCTCCTTCCCACTTTTTTCACTTGCATGTCTTGATCCATGTGCTCATGTATAAAAATTTCCACTCAGAGCCCTCAGGCCAAACCTAGTATGGCAATGTTTGGAGAAGAAGGCAGACTTATCTCTGAGGAAGTAGATGGCTTTTAGCCAAAATCAATTTCTTTGAGTAATCTATTCTAGAAAACAGCCAATGTTGGCAATACCAGGTTGGGTTTTTTTACCTTGTTATTAGTTGAGACATTCAGCTTCTTAAATAAATGTTTTCCATTTTGCACACTCAGATAATTTTTATACTACACAATCAACCTAGTTTAGATACCGTACATAGTCCCCTTCATGCCATTATCCACATTTTATTTGTGGGTCATTGTGATACAGGCAAATACCAGTTCCTGAAAAATCAGTGATGGATAAGGCATGGGTTCTTGCTCTGTGTGTCCTAATCTTCTTAGTGCTTATGCAAGAGTAAAGGTACAGGTGAAGAGGACCCGAAGATTGTTCACGCTTTTTGCAAGATCAGAAGAAGCCTTTTGTGATTATATCCCTGCCCTTTGTGATTACATCCCTGGTTATTTTCCCAGGGCATTCCCAGAGGGAAGGTGTTGGGGATGGACTGTGCAATAAAAACTGTAATCTAGAGGCCTGAAAACTTGGAGATTTTCATGCCTACCTTCTGAAATTTTCTTTATGCCAGTGTAGCTCCAGTTCCATGTCTGCTGCTGGAAGTAACTATTTCCATAGGCTGACCTTCTGTAGGTAAAATTAAAGTTACCTGCACAAGCTCAGAGTGCTTACAGTGTTTAAGAACTTTTTGGCATTGGATACTTCTGAAAACACTTGAATATCTTGGCAATACAACACCCACCACAAAAAACACAGTAACTTCCCTCCTTGATCATTATCGGTAAACTGTGACTATTATTAGAACAGCATAAATCCATCAAGAGCTGGAAGTTGCCAGATCTCCTCCAGTCTGAATGTGAACGTGTATTCCAGGCCTCCTGTATGGAAAGCCTGCATGTGTAGCATGTGAGAGTGCACTTCTTGATCTCTTTTAATCAAGAGAAAAATGGATAATGTAATAGCAGAGTTTTGAGAAAGAATGCAAATTGCTGTGCATTGCAATGAAATGTTTCCCCTTAGGATTAGAGTGCCTGGTAAGACTCCTCTGCATGAGCTCTAGCTGATATATGAAGCTTTTGCTTGCACAAAGGCAGATAGGTTAGAGCTCAGCTGGACCAACCTTAGGGCCTGGTTCTTCAGTACTTAATCAGGCAAAGCACCCACAGAAGTCAGAGAGGTTTGCCCCTTAATGAGAATTACCTGACTAAATCTCCCTCTGCAGGGCTGGCAGTGTAATCCTGCTTCACTAAAATGATACATAAGGGTCCCTTAATAAAAGTCTTAATTTGCTTTGACCACTGCTAGCATTTCAGGTCCACAATGGCCTTGCAAGTTATCGGTTGTGCTTTGTTGGCCAGCACATTACTTTCAGAGATAATTCCTCTTCAGTGCTCTCTGCTGAAATCCACTCATGTCCTTTCTGCTGGATTCAGCTTTCTTCCACCTCTGTCACTACTCTGGGGATGAAAGGGTCTGGGACATCTTGTCTCTTCCTTATTTCTTCCTATGGAAATTGCAGTAAACAAAAAGATGTCATTTGTATTTACCAGGAAAGAGTAAATCATATCACAAAATAAAGAGAAATACATGTTACAAAAATAGAATTAATGGCTTAGACATTTTTTCAAAGGTACTACATGGCAAAAAATCTTACCATGTGCCAGCTCAAACACAATAGCTCCATTAGCTCTCTTAACCTTCAAACAAAGGAGAGGAAATGTGTCCTAGAACAGCCCAAGTGAAAAAGTGTTACCTTAAGTTTCTTTATTTCACATTCTCCTTATGTTTCAAAGATGATGTTACCATGGCTTAGCTAACGGTTAAAAAACAGTAACTTGACCACAAGTCTGAATCACATGTTTGGGTAACATGACATATTGATGGAGATGGTGTGAGGAATGCTGCTGAGAGTGCCTTGTACAACTTCCAAGTGCAAATATCTTAGCATAGATCTCCCAAATTTATTTTTTCTGCTTCAGTTTCTGTTTTGCTAAGTCATTTTTTATCAGTGAGATATCTTACTGGTTCAGAAAAATAATAATAATAATAATAATAATAATAATAATAATAATAATAATAATAATAATGAAAAAGCAGCAAGTAAGAGAGATGATCTGTTAAAGCAAAGGCTGCATTTTTAATAGGTATAACAACAGAACTAGGGGAAGCAATAACTAAGTGGTTCATCCTTTCACAAATCTGTCAGGACACACTCTCTACAGCTGCCAAAACAATGGCCATAAAACAGAATGGTGCTTATTATTGTTAAGTCTGAAATACAGATGCAACGAACAATTATCAATATCACTCCCTAATCCTAACTAGCCAAGCCTCCTGGAAAATCTGCTTAAAGCAGTTTTCCACCACTGACACCACTAACACCAACTGATATTGTGGACAAACTCTTTTCCAGTCCATGAAGAGTGAACTAGCCAAAATGCAATGCCAGTTGAGGACTCGAGCAGGAAGAAACAAACTTGATGCCAATGAACAAACTGAAATGGAGAATGAGCAAAGCAAGGAAAACAGCGCTGAGTGATCTGTGAAAACTAGTAGGACCTCCAAGAATTGCCTGAGCTTCACCCAGCTGTGAGTCTCCTCATGATAAAGAAGAAACATTTCTCTGTTCCTTTTTGTGTCTGCCACATGCCAGGTCATCCAGCCCCCATGCTCTCTGGCACAGGATGCCATCCCACCTCAAGTAAGTGACGATAGTCTTCATAGTCACTTTAGCACTTCTTTGGACAACTACTTTTATACAGGAGTACTGTAAATGTAGCAAATAGAGCTAACCACAAATGTCATTTAGGTAGCTGATACACGTTGCATACTTTAATACCTTTGCTATAAAGTGGGTGAGACAGTAGTTTTTCTAGTGTTTTTCACCTAGGTTTCAAAGTGGACACAAAGTCAGAGTTGTAATTCACGAGTGTAAAGAATCAGAAAGAAATGCAGTTACCTATGTTTACTTTAAAATAAGTGTTCTGAAAAGTGAGACTTTTCTTGTTTGTGGGGAAGACCTCTTGTCAAGGCTGCGAATTAGGGGTCTATGTGATCCTCACATCTGTTGTTCTACTGTAAAAAGTAGAATGTATTTTGTGAGCACAGGTTATATCAACAAATAAACATGCTCTGCTCAGCTCTGATGAATTTCTGTACTGTTGTTTCGCCGTCTCCCCTTCCATCAAAATTCCTACTCTAACTTACTGAAGTTCACCTGTAGGTTCCCACACACTGGAAATGCAGAGAAAGCTGCCAAAATTATTAAAAAATAATTTTATATATAAAAATTACTTTATATTTTTATATTTATAATGTTAATTTCCTGAGTTTTTTCTGGAGGATACTGTATTGCCTGCAGGGGTCACTGTGACCTCCTTAGGCTTCTTCAATATTTCTGAATCCCAAACAGCCAACACTTAAAATTATTTAAATATAAGAACAAAGGGGTTTTTTAAAAAAAATTTGTACAAGATCATTATCCCACCCTCAATGTTTGTTAACAGGACTTTGACAAATGGAAATAATTATTTTCTCTGATGTCTTGGGGAATAGGGAAACTACATGATTTACTGCTAAAACTTAAATTTGCCCTCTTTGTTTGCCCTGCCTTTACCTGGGGACTTCAACTGAGAGGTCTTGGGGGCTATTTCAGGTTGATCATGGAGAGAAGATACCTGGATAATCAAGATGACACCCAAAAACCCTGCCTTCCCTGCCTTCTCCGCTGTTTCTGCCACTGGTGCTTGTCAATCCGCTGCAGATACTGCCTGTGTTACCGCCCTGTATGCTGGCCATTCTTCCATTACTTATGTGCAGTAATATAATAGTACAATAACTTTCCTGTACAGTGACTCTCTGTACCCATAAAAAAAGGGGTTCGTTTTTTCTCTGAAGATCACATCCCGAGGTCTTTGCTTAGTCTTTACCCTTGGAAAACCTCATTCAAATCAATGGGTATTTGCATGAGAAAGCACTCACTTAAAATTAGACCTGAGTGAAACAGAATTTGGTGAGGGAAAGGGGGAGGTAGTAGTGGAGGGTAATAGGTACTTTCATAGATTAGCAGCACAACATTTTATGTGGTTTGCTATGATTTGTTGAATCATATTATTTAGGTTTTACATTATTTGGTTGTTGAAGTAAACTGAACTCTTAGGAATTTTGCTATACATTTCCTGGTGTCTCAAGACTCTATTTAGAAGATAATTATTTTAGTTGATAAAATATAAATAAAATCAAGACAAACATAATCAAGCATGATAGATCATTCGGCCAGGAACCAAACAAATGAAACTCTTGCTGCCTATCCTGGGCCAACATTATCCTCTGTTATCAAAGGTATTGGACACCTCTTCCCAATGATCCAGCTGATGACAATGTGCCAGTGAAGCAGTGAGGACAGAGTAAAAAATGGGAGGGGGGGTTGGGGAGGGGGAGGGGAGAAGCGGGGAAGGGCAGGGGGAAGGAAAAGAGAGAGAAAGAGGAAAAACGAAAAGCCTAAAAGTTAATGTCAGGCACCCTCTGCTAGCAGTAGATATGTATACATATCTATTTTTTGTTGTTCAAAAGTGCAAGTAGCCAATGTTTACCACTGACATGTAACAAGAGGTAATAAGTTGATGCTGCCCCCACCCCACCATGCTCTGCAAGTGACAAGGAATGACAGTGGAGACAATGTTCGTAGGGACCAAAGAAGTCTGTGTTATAAACCTTTTTCTGATTGAAGATCATGGATTTTACTCCTTATCCACATAAAGCTCTCCTGTTTATGCTTTATGCTGATGGAGTGAATTTCACCCTACATAATTTCGCATACCCTAGCTCAAGTCACTTAGGAAGCCTTTATGTAGATTTTACACTTAATTAACATAACCTCATCACACTTGGTATTTTCTGGAATTTACATGGACTGGATGTCTTAAGAAACCCTGACTGGAGACGAAGATGTAAGGATTGCTTTATTGAGGGGAAGAAAAATATTGTATACAGCAATAAGGCGAGGAAAAACTTGGATTAGAAGATGGATTTAGTGGGTTAAGAAGTCACAGAACTTTGACAAAGCACAACTTTACTAATACAAATAAGAACCCTGAGCTGCATTTGAATTCACATCACACCACACCTGGCAAGAATTAGTCTAGCACAGCATCATCAATCATAGTGTGGTTGTCAGTTTTGACATCCTTTAAGTCTACGTTGTGTGCTTAATGACTACATTACAGAAAATGTAAACAGACACCAAACATACAGGTATGTCTGTTTTTTTTTAATGCTGTATATTTAAAAATAATAATAATGAAGCACCAATGGTGTTTTGTATACAAAGTGAATAAGCGAACTGTAAAACAAGCTGTTATAAAATACTCAGAAAAAAAAGTTTATAAAAACAGGGAACAGAAAAAAGAAAAAAACTTGCAATATTTAGGGACTTTAATTGACCCAAATTATGAAAACTTAAATTAATAATTAGAGGAAATACAGACTCCCTTTTGTTTTGCAGTTGTATATTTTTGCTCTCAAAACATCCTGAAGAGATTAAATATTATCTTTACTATACATCCTGTAAATTTTTCAGTTTGATATTGTGACCATGATCTCCTAATAAGGACTCTGGAGTCACTTGTGAACCCATTACAAGCCCAGTATTAATAATTTATAAGGGAAAAACATGCTGAAGAAGTGCTTGGGATCATGACCTAAGTGAAATGCCCGAGTTCAAACTAAAAATCTCCCAAATTCCATTTTTATTATTTGCAGATTTCTAGAATTACACCACTTACAAGAAAGCCTTCAGTTCTGCAGCTCTGAACGTTGCCCAGGTATTATGAATATAAGACCCCTTGTCTCATTTGCTTGTGTGATTTGTGATTAAAACTTCTACAGACTTCAGCAAATGCAGGATCAGGTCCCTCAGCAATTCATTCGGGGGAAGCTTAATTTGAGATTTTAGTGAGTGTTTATTTTCTGGCTCAACAGCAGCATATTTTGGAGGTGGGAAAAATACATGCAAAGAAGGGTCAAAATCCAGATGTAATAATGAATAGCAAGAGTATATTCAAAGGGTGCAGGAGTGAGAACTGTAAATACATGTCTGATTTGATCTGTGAAAGGTAATGTTATCTCTACTGAAACTGCTTTGTACATTCTCGTGGTATGTATGTAACTATCTCTGTAGAGAAATGAAAAAGGTTTTAAAATAAAAAGACTTAGCTTCTTCCTTATAAATTAGTTTGGTTAAGTTTCCAAAGTAAAAAAGAAGAGCCAGAAAACAATGCTTTATTTTAATTCATTTGAATAATCTTCCTCAATTCTGTGATCTATCACTCACAGATAAGAAGCACCTTGTGAATTTTATTATTTCTAGGAAATATATCTTATTCAATTAGCAACTGTCAGTTAAAAAAAAACAAAAAACAGACAATGAACCTCCAGATCTGATTTAAATGGAAAGAAATGTTGAGTGAAATGCATGATATTGAAAGCTGTTATATTTCTTTGAAAATGAGAATTCTTACAGAAATCACTTTCAAAGTTTTTTACTGAACATGAATCAAAGGCCCAAAGTTGGTTTGATTTTAGTCATCAGGAGCAAAATTTGAATTGGCAACTGCCTTAGATATCTGTAGTTTTAATTTAGCTATTTGTTTTTAGGAATAATTATGTTTCAAAGCTTTGAGGGAGTTCATATGTCTTTATGGAATTTTGTTTTATTCTTTTAAGATCCTCCATTCATGTCCAGAACAAGGAAAAATAAGAAAAAGAGAAGAACTCTATTATCCCAACTTTATTAAAATATGACAATCCAAAGGAAAAAACTTCACAATTCCAGTTATCTTGATTTGTAAATGAGAATTTTATTATGACACATGCCTTAGATAAAACAATACAATTAAGATACTTTTACATGTTTGCATATCCCTGGTCTGGATTACTATTTTCACAAATACATGTGGGTGGCACACCAACAAAATATTGAATATTAATTGCTATTTTTATAAAGCAATTCTCATAGGTCTTTGGTCTAATCCAGCAGTCCTTACTCAAGCAAAACAACTCAAATGCTGGGGGAGTTTTACCTAGCTCAGTACTTTAATCTCCTTAAAGATCAATAAAGAATTAAAAATTTTATTATACCAGACACTGTGTTTTAAAATTGACTTATTCTAAATTAATCTTAGTTTTTCTTGTTGGAGAAATGGTGAAGAATTTCTCCCCTGCCTTTGTGCCTGCACCCCCTCAGAAAATCTGTGCAGGCAGCATCCTGCAGTGTTACATCCAGCCCCAGTTTTGTTCTGAAATAGTCCCATTTTTGGATTGCTTTTCCTTTAACAACCTGATTACATTGCACGATTTACTTCCACAGTTCCAGCGCTCCTCATTACTAATTCCAATAGCAAAAACTTGCCAGAACCCCTGAGAAGCAAACCTTCAAATCTAGAATTAAATAACAGAATATATTACACATTGGACATTTGCAGGGAAACTTTACTTGAGGGAAAATAAATACAAACATCCTGTTCTGTGATCTGTAAGTAAACCACTTTAATTGCTGTGCTGCTCCTAGAAAGGCTTCTGACAATTACGTCTTTCAAGCTGAAGTTTTAACAGTGTGTTTCTGAGGCCAGCATATATAGTTCATACAGTATTAATAAAGGGTTTCCCAAATTAATGAAAGTGTACGGTGTTCACATATAATGAACAAGCACCTAATTAAAAGCATAGTAAAGCCAAGAGCATAGATATTGGTGGGGTTTTTTGTGTGTGGTTTTTGTTTTTTTTAATTTTTTTTATATTAATATCCATTGTATTACTTTAGCCTTTAATGTGAGCCTCTTCAGCTGACTGATGCCCAAAGGGGAACTAACAAATCGCTCAGCTGGTGGCTGACACTGGTCCTGAAGCAAGCTAGTAAGGAACACTTTGCAGTCTTTCAGAGCCTCTACACCAGCTGTCACCCAGCTATGGGTGCTGAAAAGCTCCTGTCACTTCATCCAAAGGGATTTACTTGGTCAGAAGGAAAATTTAAATACAAAGCATGCAGCTAAGAAGCTAGTGAAAAGGATTATGAGTGCACAAGAGCACATGTGTATAAGACACTAATACATCTTTAGGAAATTTCAGATCCCCAAAGCCAGGATTACTGCCAGAGGCAGGGTGGTATACGTATGCTGGGACCTTTACTGTTAGAGTTATTATCTCCCAACTATTCAACTTCATAGGTCTTTCATCATGTGAGGGGGGGGCGGATTTCAGTGGTGGGGAGGAGGAGGAGGTTGTTTTAAAAAACGCTGCCCTTATCTTCAATAGGGGAGCAAGAAAAGACATTCCTGATCTATTATTCCTCAGAATTCACCTGCATGCAAAACATTCTATAGCTTTAGTTATCATCTGATGTTTAATTTGTGCATGTGTACGTGCGCATCATTGTCCAAATGGACCCAAACGTCCAGCTTAATTATTTAATCATGACTAAAGCAAACAAAGCACGGCGTCTCCCGCTCACTATCAGAGCTACTGAGCAGAGATGAACCAGCAGGAGAGGTGCATGACAGGAGCAACCTGCCCTGCCAGGGGAAGGTTTCTGACTCTGATCTGGCCATCTTTGCAAATTGGCACTTAAGAAAATGCCATACTAGACCTGCTAGCTGAGCTTGAAGGGGAATGACACTGGGAAAAATGCTGTGCTACAGAGAGTTGGAAATGCTGTGCCGGCAAGAGTTGCGGGAGGGAAGTTGAATCTCAGCTATAGCCTTTCTTTCTTGTTCTTTTTTTTTAAAAAAAATTCTTTAATAAACATCATTTAAAAATCACCAAAGGGAAAAGGAAAGGAAAAGAAAATGTGAAACAGAAGAGTAACGTCTGTAAAAACTTACATTTTTAGCCAGCTTAACACTGCAGTCAAACTCGACTCGGAGCAGCACCCATGCTGGCTGGCCTGTGGCGAGATACTGTTATTCTATGTTAATAAAGCCCTTGGCCTGGCCTGCTGGATGCGGGAAAGTTGATGATAATGCCAAGTTGTTTGGAGGAGGAAAGGAAAGCGAGACCACAGCACGAGACGCCGGCTACCGCCGCTGAGCCCCAGGGGAGGGTCAGGCGAGTTGTGGCTGCTGTTGGCTTGGGCGCGCAGCCCTGGCTTGGCCCCCGGTGCAGGCAGGCGGCGTGACAAATCTGGGGTGGGGGGGCAGAGGAAGGCAGGGGGACGAGGGGGAGGAGGGGGTGCAGGAGGGCTGGGGAAGAAGGGGCTCACCTGCAGCTGGTCCGGACAATGGGGAGGAGGTGGGAAACTGGCAATGAAAAGTGGAAGGTTTAATGGAAAAATCATATTTTGGGGAAAATTCCCTGTGTAGAGCCTGTAGGAACATTGGCATTATGCATCTTACAAAGCAGGAGGTTTAACAAAAAGTGCTACACAGCGCGAACCAGCTGCCTTTAGAGGTCACTAGAACATCGCTGCAGTATTTACAAATTTTCCATGAAGGATTAGAAGTTAGTCTAAAGCCCTATATACACCATATACAGTTCCAGTGGATGCTGTATACTATTATCTAAATTTCTTCACATAGACTATCATGTATCTGCCCCAGCAAAGCTGATTAGTGAAGCAGCTTGACTCTGACATATCCTTTATGCCAGCCACAAGCTGCCTTGCACAGCCACCTTATTCACTGTGGAGACAGGCCTGAAGCAAGATTGTAACACAACAAATGCAAATGAGATGAGCCTTACACCACTTAAACCGAGATGGCTATAATATGTAACAGCTTAATGTGCCCACAGAAGTGATTGATGCCCCTTCCGTATCTCTAAAGAGCCTCAGTTTTGATGCACTCTGGTTTTAACTAATATTTCTTTTTACTCCTCTTCCTGGCAATGTTTTTCTCTTTATGCTCAATGTAGGGAAAAGAGGAAGAAAACAAAATACCCAGCAGCTTATCAAAGCTGGTTGTCTCTCCCAGGATTCTGACTTGATGAAAACAAAAATGTGGAGGATCTCTTAATCAGCTCCAGGTAGTTTATTTAGATTATTCCAACAGAAGTTTGGCCCCTCATAAATCAGATATTGCTGATAATAAGCAACATTACTTTTTATGGAAAGAAGCACTGTTTGTGGTCTGACAAATTGCTTGTCATGGGGTAACATGGTCTAAGGGTCTCAAGGAACCATTGCCATTAATCCCAACAGACCACCGCCCCACTGTCACTCTGCCTGAGTAGCAGATAACCAAAAGTTTGGGAAAAAATTTAGACAAACCTAACCTGACCAAATGCTGCACTAACCTAACTGGCTATACATTTCTAATCAGTATTCATTCTCTGTCCTTAAAATAAACAGAAAACAGATTTCTCCGTTTCCCCTAAAATCAATCTTTCACTGTATCTGTCAGTTGCATTCTCCCAATTAGTATTCTAAATTCATTTATTTTTGTCATAAATTAATTTTTTTTTGCGTACCTTGGCACGAGTTTTTCATTCAATACTTGTGAGTAATGTGACAGACTTAACGTTGTGTTACTTAGCAGTAATAAAAAAAAAAAAAGTAACTTTGTTAATGAATTGAGATGAATCAAAAATGGCTTATTAATTATTGCTTGCCTAGTAGGCTAAGCTTTGGCTCTTCACCTCACTGGCCCAGAGAACATTTCTTGCCTTTGGCCATGTCGGAGGGGCTCATTAAAATGTCTCTTGGGACCAGATAGAAATTGTTAGTGAAAAGCAATGGTCAGTGCCTCAGCTAGAACCCAGCAGGGAAGGGAATCCCTCATCACTGAGAGCTAACAAGGCTGTATGTATTACACCTGTAATCAAACTGCTCCGAAAATGCCAGGAGACCACTGGGCTCTCTTTGTGATTGGTGAAGTTATCTGAAAATGCTGAATCCAATCCATAATTGATGTGCACACATACAATTACAAGCCTCCAGATATCAGTTAAAATGTTGCAGTTGCAAGCCTTAAGGAGTGGTAAACCTTAACATGCATGGCATAAAATAAGGTGTTTGACATAATAACAGTGAACCTGCTTTGCTTCCATGCACTGTCAGTTAAATTTTAATTGAATTTGCTACATTTGTTAACAGATGTAATTATAGAAAACCTCACTGAAAAATAATGATGTATGGATGGGCTTGGGTATCTTGTAGACATTTTGTGAATTAATTCGTATGTTTAAATAAAGATCTACATCACTGTTTTGCCTAAGGTAAGTAAAATATTCTATGACATGTAATGTGACCTTGGGATATTGAAGTCTGAGAATTTTACACGTCCTAAGTTTCAGGTGAGGATAAAGTGAAAAACTAAATGTCTCTTGGAGACTTGCATTTGTATCTGATCTCCCTGCGGTCTCCTAGAAAAGTCAGAATTGCTGCTTTCAAGGCTTGGCTTCCATGTAAGTCACCCTCTACTTACTAGGAGCTAAAATAAGAGATGAAAGATGGCCTAAATGAGCTGAACAGATAAATTTAGAAGTCAGTGGCATAACATTCTCCAGACCAATATATACACTTAGTGTAGGTCATCCAAATCAGCCTCAGGGTTAGTGTTTTCCTTTAATTTTTATATTTCCCTGCTTCTTGGTTATTGTATGGGAAAGAAACCCTCTTCTTGTGTCATATGTACTGTGTGATGTATAAGGAGATAAACTTCTAGGGACACTGAAGATCGCAGTCACTCCTTTCTTGCTCTGAGGAGATGACCACAGGACAGTGGGGAGGTTGTTTAATGGTAGAACAGGCAAAAAAACAAGTCAAGAAAGAGAGGATGCAGAACCAGCAAACCACCCACCATAAGTATTTTTGAATTGCACCCACAAATTTATGATGGAACAATTATTATTGCTGTTCGAGAGGGCTTGCATGTTTTGTAAATTACTTTGAATTAAAAAAAACAGTAGATAGATCTGAGGATAGATGTGCACCTGTATCAATAGAACTGAAAACTGATTCATGAGACTACATCATGATAAACATGCTCTACTGCATTCTATCTGGTGATATTTTTTATGCTCTATCTGACTCTAGGGTGTCCTTCTAAACAATTAAAGAATAAGCTAAAATTTACATCACCCATCAATGAAAAAGAATCACAGAAGAGCTCTTTCCAGTGTATCTGGTAGTGTTTGGACTCCTCTCTTGCTAGAAGAGGGGTTCTTCTCCCCAGCCTTAACTGCTTCAAAAGGTGCTGCCTTAAATTTGGTGTTCAGGCTCCCTCTGTAGACACTGTAAAGGGAAGGCCCATAACCAAAGGGTAAATTACCCCACCTGTCTTAGAGTGGCAGATTTGTACTTTGGAGGCACAGTGGAGCCCAGCTGAGGCTGGAGAAGGCAAAGGCTTAGGTAAGATCAATCCTGCCTAAAGTGACTTGCCTTTTTTTTTTTCTTGTATGTTTTCATTTGTAGTCTTGTTAAAGCCCTCACCACTAAAATGCATTTCTGTCTGGATTTTTGTTTCAGGAAGGCCTCATTTCACATTATCTTTTAATAGTACTCTTTTGAGAAACACAACAAACTGGGAGGTTTGAAGGGTTGGATTGAGAGGTGTAAAAAGAGTTCAAATATGTATTTACATTTATTTGAAGACACATTTTGTTTTCTATTTTATTTTTCTATGTGAGATTGAAGAGAGGAAAATATACAAAACCTCAGACCCTGGCAGCTCCTGAAATAGGAAAAAAATGGGTTTTCTTATTATTCCTAACTGTAAGGCAGGTATCTGAGGTCTAAATGATTTTCAAACTCTCTGAAATTTTATCCCATCACCCAAATTATCATCATAAAGTCCTGTTGTGAGGATTGAATGTTTGACTAGAAGCACCATTTACAGTGGTAGAAGTCCTTTCTATTGGGTGCTGTAGAAACTGAGAACAAAAAAGACAGCTACTACCCTCTAAGAGCAAATGGTTTAAAGTACATCATCAAGTTTGTGACAAGACATCTGTGGTTTAGTTTGTAGTGCTGTCCTGGTACTAAGAGGACATAGATACTTGGCCAAATTCACCCAGAAATCACTGACTACATTCAAATCACATGAGAAGTGAATTTGACCCATTGACTTTGGTTGTGTGAATGACAGAAGCTGAGGAAGTGGACAAAAGCAGGTTTCCCCCACCTTTGCCCTCTCTGAATTTCAGGGCTGACAGAATCTCGTCAGTATAATTCAGAATACCTCAAGGCTGTTCTAAGCTCCACTGGCTTGTAACAGCCTCCAAGGTGCTTTTGTGCCACCAAGGAATTTCCAGCACATATGCTGTGGCCATGTGCCCTCCAGTGCAGTATGGAGCAGAATGAGATTGTTGGCTCTTGGGGATACCCTGGCTCTAAGGTGTTTACCTCAGCCTCCATTAGGGCAGTTTTCCAGGATTTTTGCTCTGCTGGACTCAGAGCTGTGCTCTGCTTGTAAAGCTGCATCCTTGCTACTAAACCAGGGGTGTCAAACTCATTTTCACCAGGGGCCACATCAGCCTCCCAGTTGCTTCAAAGGGGCAAATGTAATTTTAGGACTGTATAAATCTAACCACTCCTACATTTATACAGTCCTAAAATTATATTTGGCCCTTTGGAGGCAAATGTGAGGCTGACGTGGCCCCTGCTGAATATGAGTTTGACACCCCTGCATTAAGCATTAAAAGTATGAAGGGATATTAATTTTTCTCACAGGTTGTATTGCCAACTCATGCAAAGGTTTCTGCCATGTCTGCCTGTTTTTGGCCTAGGCATTTCCAAGGGACTTGTGTCCACTGTTTTTGCCTGAAGATGACCTTAGTGTTTGAGTTATTACCAAATATTTATATATGTAGAATACTTGGAGTCATTTAGAAAAACCTGCATTTACTAAGCCTTTTAATCAAATGTGGGATCAGTAGTATCAGTAGTATACGTATCAGTATCAGTATCAGTAATCAGTGACTATTGGTATGTCAGTGCACAAGTAATTAGCAAAGTAGCAATAATTGGTATGTGGTAGGAAGAAAAATGGCAGATGTCAATTACTCTGTTGAACTCAGTGATTGTGTATACCTGTACATGTAATGCATATGCATGTGCATGTGCTGGAGTATATGCAGCTTTCAGGTGTTCAGGTGTAACAACCCTTATATACATACTGACATACAGGGTACAGCTTCTGATCAAAGCAAATAGAGCCCCAAATTGACCATTTAAATTGCAGGCAAATGATGCTTCCAGCCTGTGGTCCCTGCTCTGAATACAAGCAGGTGAGGAATGGTGCTAAACGCTTTTGATGTTGCCAGCTCCCATTTGCCACCCAACTTTTTTCTACTCCAAAACCTCTTAACAAACTTCAAAGGCCTCCTTGCTTCTTGCCTTAATCCAGTGCACTGAGACCTCTAGTTCAAAGAACTTTCCTTAAACCCTCTTCTTAAACTGCAACCAAAACTTTTTCTTTCCTTTCCACAAAGTAGCAATTACAGCTCTGTTGCGTGGCATTTGGGCTTGGGCCGATCAGCTCCTGCTATTAATTAATCTCACAAAGGAGGCTCATTTCCTGGCATTCAAATTGACAAGAGAGCAGAGAACAGAAAGCCCTTTCAAAGCAGTTCCAGTTAACTGAGGGAAGAGGTATCAGAAGAAAGAGCCCCACAGTATTTGAGGTAGAGGGCACATTTGATACTGCCTATGCTTGCTACTGATTGAATGATTTTGTTAAGGAGAGCTCTTTACTAATCTTTTACCTGCAAAAAGCTCAAGAGCAAGTAAATGCAGCAGGAATATTGCTAAATTGTGGCAGAGAGGCTTCGCAGGCCAGGCTGTCGATTTCACTCTCCCAGTGCATCTTCTCAAGCATTATACTTACTTTAAACAGAAAGTGTTCACTTTACTAACACAGAAAAGCTCTTGGAAGAAGGGGAGGGGGAGATGAAGAGGCAAGAAAGAAGAATAGCAGACAAGAGATTAAAGCTTTTTATTCAGTATCTCTTTCGTATTCAAATTGTGCGAAGGGCTCTGTGAAAGTTAGAAGCAAGCTTGTTCAGGAGGGCTTCTAAAGTGTGTACATGGATTTCATGGGAATAGAAAAGAAGCCACGGACTGGGTAATGAAAGAAAGATAAGATGTCCTATATAAAACAACTCAAGAGTGGTTCAATTACTTCAGCAAGCCATCAAGCAAGCTTTGAAGATTTGAGGAAACACTGTTAAAATGTAACAAAAAACTCGTGTTGCAGGTTTTGTACCACTATATGTTTGTATACTGTGTGAATTACTTAAGCTATATTCCCTCTGTGAACGTTGTTTACTTCTTTGGGGTTTTTATTATTATTTTTCTGGAAGAGCTATGTTTGTCTGGAAGAGTTATGGAAAATGAAACATTCACTTTTGATCTTTGTATCTCTGTGAGAGGGAGTGTGCCGTAAAAAAACGGCATCATTGTTTACAAATATAAGCCTGGGAATTAAAGGTCTGTGGCTGACAGTTTCACATATTTCTCTTTACAGTTAAAATAGCCCTCCTGACAAAGGCTAAATGGTATAAGAAATACCAGCTGCTTTCTCCCAGGGAGAGGTCTGAACTGAGGAACATACCAGCTATAAAAATAAAAATCTGCAGTTTTAAAAATACCTATTTTTTTTAATTGCAGCTACCTCTTTCTGTCTCCTTCCCTTCTCTAGTTCTCTAGGTCTGAGACTTGACAAGTAACATCAAACATGGCCCAAGAACAAAGCTAACCAACCATGGCCTGCAGCGTCCTTCAACCAAAAGTCACCTTTAGTCAAGCTTTGCAATCTAATTTGCAGTGTTTCTGTTTGTGCTCTTTAAGCAGAAGTCCTAAAACTCTTGTCATATAAAGGTTTCCTGGTTTCTGTCCGGGAATCTTGGAATTTGACACTGGTAGCAGTCATCGGCCATGGCCGCCCTGGTGCTCTGACTTCAGAAACACAGAGCTGAGCCTGCTACTTTATTCTTACTAAGTTCATTTATATTTTTTTAATGTATTCTAAATAATATACCTGTAAAGCTCCCAATTTAAAGTGCAACTCAATCCTCTTCTGTGCCAAATGTCCTGAAACAGTTCTAAATTACCTTCATAGATTATTGTTTTTTTAATTTACTTGGGTCAAATAGATGGCAATGCTATATCCCACAAAGTGAAAGACAGCAATGACGTGTTTGCTTAAATCAGAATGAATGAGGACAGTCTACATGTCCCTTTCTCACAACAAAAAAGGAATGCCACCAGCAAAACTCATTAACTTATGGAGGCAATGAAAAACAAGGCAAAAAATTAAACCTAAAAAACAAAGAAAATCTCCATTCTCCTGCCCCATGATAGAGGAAACTTGTAGAAACTCATTAAGCATAGCATTAACATTCAAAGGATTAGCAACCAAGATTTTTTCAGTAGACTTTCAAGAGACTCATGGTTCTTTAAAAACTCAGCATTAACTTGAGACCTCAGATGGTCATTAAAATATGGCCCTGCTCATTTTACTCAGTATTTAACAGTCCTCTTGGCTTTACAGATATTCAGAGAAAGGTTATATAAATTGTGTTTTGCCCTGTAGTGATTTAAAATCTTGATGCCACATGAACAAACCACCTATGGTAAGCAATTTCATTTTGCCTCTGAGTCTCTGAATGTCCACTACAACTGGGACTCAGTGTTGTCAATGGCCTGCTGATGGGATCCTGGGCTTTCCCTCTAAAGTCTGGCTGCTTGAAGGGACTGTGATGAGGACTGACATATTGGGTAATCCAATAAACCAGTGTGGAAAACATTGTGATACCCAAAGGCAGGTACTAGTCATGGCTGGAATATCATTTAAAAGCAGCTTTTTTTTTTTTTTTTTTTTTTTTTTTTTTTTTTTTTAAGTGTTAATAAAATAGTATTCAAGGCTTTTCCAAAATTTTTAAATGAACCAAAAATAAACCCCAAAAGCCCATACAAAAGAAGCATCTTGGATTCTCCCACTTTAGATGTGCCAGAAAACAAAACATATTTTGAATGAACCATTGTTCATGAGTTAGGACTCATGAATTTAGAACTATCTACTCTTGTCCATCCCTACAGGAGGTCCTGTAAGCCACAGGAGGAGTACAGTGGAGAAATTAAAGGAAAGGACAATTTCTATATTGTAAATAAACTTTTTTTGTTCTTTAATTTATGTGATGATCATTACAATATACTGGTAAAATACAGTTGCAATTAAGACTATTCCCCTCCCTGTACTTTCTTCATTCAGTTACTCCCATTCTCAATGAATTTTGTTTCTTTCCTTCTTTTGTGTATCACTATTTTTGCCTCTGCACTTCATTCTCCGGTAATTTAGGTCCTAGTGGAATTAGTTCATTCTCCACAGAAGATCTCTATGTATCTTTCAAATAGTGATGTTAAAGTCCATCACATTCCTGGATTTCATATACATGCATAAGTCTGCCGGTCTCTTCCTGGCGTGTTTGAAGTTCTGTTCCATATATTGCCTTTTCCAGCTAAGCAACATCCTGAGTGTACTTTCAGCATTGCTGAAAATAAGGTACAACAAACAGGCAAACTTAGACTTCACATACAGTTAAATGTCACTTGTTTTGAATATCTTAGTAACATCTGCCAGCACCTTTATCACCTTCACTGAAACAGTGAGAGATAATCTTTAATTACATTTACAAAATAGTTGAATATGTCCCTGGCTTCTGTTGTCTTTCTCTGTGCTCTCTTCTCCACATCCTACTCCTCGTCTTTCTGTCCTGTTCCTTTACCCGACTAATTTAGGTTGCATGCTTGTTGAAGCATCACTCTTGTCATTTTATGGGTTCTGCTTACCACACATAGATAAGCTCCCATCAACTTGGATTTCTATGTATGTACATACAGGTGGCACTTACCTCCAGAATTTTCTTCTAAAGATTGTGAGTATGCAAGAAATCAAAGTTCTTTGGAAACTCACCAGGAATGTGGCTTTCCTTGTGTTCCATTAAAATTAATAGCAAGTTTTCAATTGCAATAAATGGGAGTTAGATTAGGTATCAAACATTAAGTGTTTTTTTGTTGTTGATTATGTTTTTGGTTTTGTTATTTGTTTGTTTTTGTTTTTAATAAAATACAAAAACCTATATGGAAGTAATTCCTAGTATTCTTTCATTTGAGACATGATAAAAAGAAAAAAAGCTCTCAAACTGAAATTCTTTCTGATTTCTGGGAAAAAAGGCAATTTCCTAGGAAATATATAAAAGCCTCTGATTAACTGACCAACAAGTCAAAGGTCTGTCTCTCTTCCTAAAATGAGCAGTTCCCATCTCTATCAGCTTAATAAAATTGTTCGGGGCAATTTTGCTCCTTCTGAACTTGATATAAAGACAAATACCATTCTTGAGAGATTATAAAGCATACCTTTAGATCAATAGAGCGTAAGAAATCCTCCAGAGATACAGTCTTGTTTATGGTCAGAGAAGCCTTTTTGGGGGTGGAAAAGGAGGGTTTCACAGTATTCAGGTTCATTAGATTTAAGTATCAGCCTAAAGGAGCCCTAATTTCTTTGAGACAGCAAAAAAGATTCAATTGAAACCTAAGCCCTTTTTCAATTGTGGTACTGGAATAATAGATTCTATGGCAACTATCTTGGAGACGGTGGAAACGGCTGCTCGCTTTTTTATGCATAGTTCACTGATTAACATCTGCCTGATTGAACCCTTATAAACTTGGAATGGACTGAAATTTTATTGAGTAGGCTTGCCGAAAGGTCTCTGAAGTACATGTATATGATGTCTGTGGGCATATAGATGAGCAAATAGGTGGAGCTTCATCAGGCACAACTCCTGCTACCTGAGGACTATACACAGGATTGACAATAAAGCTACTCAGATTCGTGGTATCAGGTGCTAGGTGTCCCTCAGTTCTTTTGCTATCCACTGGACTTGGGTAAGCAAACCAAACTTCAGCGATCACAGGAGAGATAAACACGTGATAGTTATCACTGAAGCTTTTCTGAGCTTTTGTATTGGACAAATAGAGTTTTTGACTTGGAAGATCTGTGTAAGAAATGGATATATGAGTGAAAGGGTTTAGAATGATACATTAAATATGTTCTAGTAATTCAGCCACAGTGAAGGCTGAGTTACTCCATTAAACAGTGTGACTATTTGTCATGTTCTTCTTTACAGCACCTTGAAAGTAGGCTTACTAGTAGCACAGTATGGGATTTCAATATATCCTTATTCAAACTGAGTAGTGTCTTACTGATTTCCAGAGCATGAGCATAAATGAAGAAAGCAACTACTAACAGTGGATAAAGAGCCTCTGCTCCCCTCTCAAGACAAGGCTCCCATGGTCCACCATGTGAACTGCTCAGGAAAGCCAAAAGCAGGTAGCACGAGGACTTCACGCAGTAGGATGCTGAGTGCTCAGCGGGATGTTCAGCAGGATCAGTGGATGCATTTTAATGCTTGGCTGGTACAAATTCTTCAGTTTTGATTAAATAAAATACTTCATGTTTGGATCAAATTAACCACACATGATATGTTTAATGAAGATAAAATATGCCCACAGAGGTCATCTGTCTCAGGAGGGAAATCCAGAGTGTGGGAGAAAACAAAACAATGTAGCTAGCTGAATGGGAGGGAAAATGTGAGGTAACAAAGAGTATCTGAGAAATGAGGTTCTGACATGTCTTGTTTTTCTGTTGTCACCCATTGTATAAACACAGTGTCATCATCACAACTGAAGAGAAATATGGACTATGATCACTGACTATTGAGAATTTTATCAGTGCATGATAATTAGAAAAACACCTGTGCAGGATATAAATGTGCTGCCATATGGAGAAATATTTTGATGTCTGATAGCCTTAATTTCTCATTTTTCATGGTGATGGAGAGACATAGGTTACTGCTGTACACCAAAGTGTGCTGCACGAACAGAGGTACAAACTGATTTTTTACTCATGTAGCAAGAATTAACTGTTTAACACCACACAATGGCTTTTGTCTCTTTACTACTATTTGCACAATTTATATATCTCATTTATAAAATTATGACAGCACATGGATAAACGTTGAGCATAGTAAAAAAATGTGGGAAGGTGGAAGTGGCTTTCTCTGAAGGTATAGTCAATTTACCCTTCTGAGAAATACTCATACTGTAACTGTAGATTTAGAGCTATAGTACTTGTTGGATAATAGAACTAACTGATCATAAAAAAGGGAAGTTTATGACTTAAATCAGAAAAAAATACTCATGCCTGATATTGGGGATTCTTCACATATCTGAACTACAAATACTGATTTTCTAGGAAAAAAAAGATAAAACAGGTAGAGGAGAAGTTTACCAAGACACAGAGAAGAATGTACTGAAAGCCATACACCTTTGAAGTTCCCTAGGCAAAAATATTTTATTGTATGTAGTGTAGGTAACTGCTGCTGACAACTAAGACTTCAAAAAGTAGAAGTGTCCAGTGGTCATAAGGGCACATTTATTGATCAACTACTAGTAAAGGGTAGTAAATAAATAGAACTCAAAGACCCTTAAAATAGGGAATGGAAAATGCTCTGACACAATAATTAAAGAACTTACATTGCATAATTATTGTTGGTATGTTTTGTTTTCTTCACTGTGATTATGTATTCCTAGGATTTTCTGCTATCATTTTGTCTAGCTGTAAGGTGTTGGGTACAGTCTGTGGTTCTGGTTCTTTCTCTTGCACACCTTGGCTTTACTCACCCAACTGACCTGAAACAAGGCAATAAGGTGAGTAGAAGTGAGGACAACACTAATCTACCTAACTCCATGGAGGAAGGAGCATAAGGAATATGGGAGAAGTTGGTGAGCAGGTCTATGACATTTAATTCAACATCAATGGTCTTTAAACTTGTACAGTTTAGGCATTTATTATGTTTAGAATGGTGAAAAGAAATACAGTTTTCTGCAATATACACAGTTCTACAGTACAGCAAGATATCCTCCTCAGCAAGGGGTTACAACATAACATAAATCAACTTCAAACTCATAAAAGCAATAACTTACATATATTTTACTACCATAGGCACATTTATTAGGATTAAAATTTTACAATATCATAATACCCCTACTGGCTCACCTTAAAGTACTAATATCATAAGAGCACTATTAATAAATATATGTCATACAGTAAGTATTTTCTGGAAAAAGTGTGTCTTTGAATCCCAGGTTTTGTAGTTGACATGAAGATTTTTTCCTGCTGTTCAATATTCACTCCCAAAACATAAACAAAAATAAAGCAAACAGGTAATGCTTACACACATAACAGCATGCCTCAAAATTATTAAATATTTCTACCAGTTTTCTCCCAGAAACACATCCTTCAACAAACCAGAAAATCTGTATGCCTTCGGTGCTAACCTTGCAAATGGACATTCCAAAACACACTCTTGGCGTTGGTCGTGTATTCCTTTCAGTATGTTATTTTAAGTGGATATTTGAATTAATTTTTTTATCAGTATTTCAAGCATTGGGTCTTCAATATTGCTAATCGTTAAGTCTATTGTCACAGAATTATCAGATGGTATCACAACTTAAACAAAAGATGAGTGTTTTCAGGGTTCCTTGACCAAGGAATAAATACAAAAATACAAAATCTGTAATTTGGCAGCTTTTTTCTTTTTTTTTTTTTTTTTTTTTTTTTTTTTCCTTTTTTCCTCTCTCTCATTTTTATTTTGCTGTTAGTAATTCTATCTGGTTGAATTACATTCAACTCTATCAAACCTCTATTGAATCCTCTGTAGAACACTCCAGATGTTCTTCACCTTTATGTAACACGCACTTTTCCAGCTGTTCATTATTGGTCTTCATGACTTCATTTTGACAATAACACATAAAATAAAGGGCACTTCAGGGGAATGTTTGATATAAAACTACACCAGTCATCACCTTAATGTGTTTTAGAATATTTTGATAGTGTTTGTTTATCTAATACACCACTGTGGGTGGGATTAATCTCACCTAACTTCAGACATCTATAATCTGATCTAGTCATGCCATGGTCGTTTGGAGACTGATAATCACATTTAGGACATCAATCATTTGACAAAATTCCACTTTGGGAGGAGATGAACCATGCCAAAAAACTTCCAGTCCTACTCACTCACTGATTATAAAGGCTAAGGTGATTAAGTCAGATACAGATATTGGATTTGAAAACATCTACATTTCATCTTTGTGTCTTGTGGAGATACAAGAAATTCTTAAGCTCCTGTGTAAGTATTTTGGGATTAACATGTCTAGAGTGTGAAGTGATGCTGACATAAGGAACTAAAAAGACTAAAATGATCTGAGCAGTGACACTGCTCAAAATTTTGGGGGACAATGCATTGGGATAAAGTAATTTCAGGGGTTTTCTGAATAACTGACATTTGTTCTTATGGATGTGAAGACCGTCTGTTACACTTGCATGTGGCAGTGCAAATGCACTGTTGCTTGGCTGGGATATGCCATTTTGAGTGCAAGAGAGGAGTAGGCAGGCAGAGATACAGGAACCTACCTCTTCCTGACAAGTCCAAGCTCCTCAAGGTAATAGGCCACCTTTGTGAACATGGGCACAGAGGCTCAAAGAGCATGGAAGCCAGTTCTTCACTGGTCTCCTGAAGGGCCTTAAATCATAGGAGATGAGGCTTCAGGGTCTTCTTGCAAACCTGTCTGCTCTGCAAATATGTCTTCCCAGAGCAGCTGCTGGAATGGTATCATTCTGCATCACCAGTCACATCTTAACATGGCTTAAGTCCTCTTGCCACCATCTCCTTCTTTGCTGTAGAAGAGACCCACCTATTGGAATGAAAATGACCGAGAGGCATCTTCTGAGTGAAAATAAAATGCAAATATATGATACTCTGAGCATTATCTAGTGAGTATACAAATAAGCATTGCCATCTGTGATAGTTTTTTCAAATGTGGTTTTCAGGATCTGTTTTGTTTTTTGTTTTCAATGAAGCACAGAAACGGGAAAGTTATAGGGAAATCTGGCCTGAAGTATCTGCCATCAGCACAGACATTTCTTCTTTACAAACAATATTCGCTTATACTTTATTTGAGCACTTTCCCCTTCCCATTCCCTTTGAGAAAGAAAATCAGTTGATTGGAGGGAAAGAACACTTACTGTGAGAACAAATTGGCATGGTCTTTTGCAAATCAATATTGATTTTTCCTATGTAACATATACTTTATTGTTAATTGGATGTTGAGCTATTCCTGTTTAGATATATGCAAATATTTCTGAACTTTTTCCTTAGAAATAATAATAAAATGTAATTTAAAAAATGCTTTTCAATATATGTAGAAAAACAAACCTAGTTTAGACTTTGCACAGATGGTCTGATCTGGTGCAGCTGAAAAATAGCACAATTAAAACCTAAATATTGTATGTTTCCACACTGCATGAGTCAGAGGTCAAATGTAGGCATTTATTTTTAATTTTACCAGAAGATCTTGTCTAGTGTACCATATAGAGCAAAACTAAGCAAGATTAATGCATATTCCTGACTAAGTATGATTGGAACTTTCTGCTGGCATTTTTACATAGGTTTAAATTCATTAAAATATAGCTATCTAATATTTGTTTTATATGACTGAATTAATTACATTTGTTAATGTTAACACTTAATGACAGGTCTACACAAATCACCTCATTAAAATACAAGTACACTGTGTGCCTGAACTCTTAAATTTAACTTATTTTTAGCTAGCATCAACATAACTGTTGATGTTAAAAATATTAACCTATTGAGGAGTTTGCTTACTATTTCCTCTATATTCCTTGTTGCCAATAAAGGAATTATCAAAGAAACCAAGAAACTGAGGCATCAGACTGGTTGGACTTTGAATGGCAGTTATCAACAGAAGAATGTGAAGATATAGTTTGGTAGATGATTTCTCTTGTCCTAATTGAAAAATGAATGAATGCAGCATGCAGAAACAAATGCTTTCAAGTTTATAAAAGTTATAATGGAAAAAATTAACACCTTTCTGTTCACTCATTTAGGATCTCCTTTAAAACAAAGAAAGATAAATTCAAGCAGGATTTAGTTACTATAACATTCTGTTGCTAGCACTTGGTATGAGACAGAGATAACCTCTTATGCTTGCAGGTGATTCCCATTTTTCCACTTTACTGCCTTCCTAAGCTGTGCTTCTGTTGCACAGTCTGGCTTGGGTAAGCTACCCCCAATTTGTTTGTTTGTTTGTTTTTCTCCTCCTTTTTCATCAAAGTCATTCAAATTCCCACCCCTTCTTAAATCTCACTGACATTTCTATCTTTATCAGTTTCTGATTATCCTAGAATATTTTCAGATGAGAAACTACCTGCTTTCTCCAAGCCTGTTAGTCTTTTGTCTAGAAAAAATATCCAGTCAATTCTAACAGTACCTTCTGTATCTCCTGAGGCAGGTTTGGTAAAAGCATGAGGAAGCTCTCTTCTGCATGTGAGTAATAGTTACTAGTTAGGCAGATGATCACAAGCCAGCATATATCACATGCTCTGACTAAATACATATGCCACAGAAGAAAAGCTGGGTATTCAGGTTAGCAAAGGGAGAATGGTAAGACTCGGCTTCAAAATTATTAGCCAAGCCCTCCTTCTTAAAGAAAATGCCTCAGGAATTGTAATGCCCATGAGGTACATGCAAACAGATTTTCAATTGCTAATGCCTGCTCCAAAGACAACTACTTTTTGATTGCTTGACACTCACAATATCTAGCTTGAAACTTTAAAAATGATGAATTTCTTTGGGGTTTCAGACTTTAAGTTATTGTTATTTCTAACCTTATATTTTACATGCCAGATACTTTGCATCTTGTCCTCTGCCAATACTAAACAAATACATTGTAAATGAATTGTGTGATGTGTGATGTAAAGAAAGCAGTTATAGTTCATTATTAATCTCTTACAGCTCTTCTTTAAAACTAAATAGGTCAATGTAGACCACCCTAGACAATGCGCTAATTTAGATTCTACCTACATACCTTCCAAACTACTTAAAATTTGCAGTATACTTCCTTGGTTTATTTATAAAATTTTCCTGTCTAAGGAAATCTCTTTGATCAGCTGAAAAATGGAATAAAACATTCAAAAAAATGATTTATGGACACAAAATTTTCAAAGAATCACTCAGTCATTAATTTACATAAAATTTAAGATTCATTTAGAAAAAAATGACAAATCACTGCTGAAAGTACCTTCAGTTAAACTACACATAAACCCACTGAGATAGATGCAAAGATCAAAACTGGTGTGCCACAATTTAAAAAATTCCAGACATACTCTTAATAGGGTAAAGATGCAGAGTTGTGTTGATATACCTTTTATTTGAAACTTGGCATTTTTATTTATATAATTCTTACACAGTCAAAGAAATATTTAATTAGATATGCCTCTCTTTTGTTTCTGAAGACAAAAAGGACAACTGACATTTTACAATGATCCATGAAAAGCAGATAAATATCTTTGATGCATATGGTTCTGCAAATATGGTTCAAACCGTATGGCATACATGATTTTCATGAAAGAATGCGAGTGATCAGTTTTGAAGGTCTATTGTTCCACACCAATACTGGAAACTCCAGAAGTACTTAATAGGTTGCTATTGTTTAGGATCTCCTCTGAATATTTTCAAGTGTAATATAGAATCCTGAATGCTAAATCTGTACAGAAATGTTTGGAGAAGCAAATTAAAAAAAAACCTCAAAGAACTAACAAAAAAGTCCAGAGAGGAAACTTTTCAACTGTATATTTGCATGGAAAAAAAAAAAAAACCAAAATAAAACATTCCTTTTGCCTATAAATGACCTGATGACCTCAAAAGAAAAATAATTATTTTAGCTTTGCTGTACTGCCATGTGTTAATTAATGTGGACTATTGCTTTCAGACCAGAGTCTTTATATTAGATTATTAGTTTTTCCAGATTACATCCAAGGAAATATAGATGAGAAGAATAAACTCACATACAGTATTGTGACATTTTCAGTTAATATTAAGTCAAGAAGTTAAAAAGACATACATGAATTTAATTTTTCTATTTATGCAGAAGTATTTTGACCATTTTGAAGTAGAAATACTTTCTAATTTATTTATTATGCTAATTTTGCCTTCTGAGTACTTATTTACATTTGGACCATTAGGGCACATAGACCATATTTGTGATTGTTTTCCTTTAAGAGATAGTTTCCTACAACTTTACTGCACATGGTTTCATACTGAATTGCCTGGAAGAAATCAAAGAAATCTGAAGAGACTGACTTGCTCATAAGAAGTTAAGAGATATTCTACAAAAATCTGTATTTTGGGGTTCTTTTTGTTTTTTCAATCACCTCTGTGGCATAGAGCAGTGGCTTCAAGTGATGACAGGCAAAATATTTCTCATTAGGTTCATGAGATTACCTAACATCAAGGATACCTGTGTTTTTTTCTAAAGCACTGTAGAAATGTTAAAGAATTATATAGTTTCCTCAGAGCCTTCTAAGAGTACTTGCTGTTTCATTCACCATTTTCCTGAAACAAAAGCTGAGGTACCAATGTTGAAAAGATTGATTTTCAAAGAGAGAGTTATCACAGAAGTGTCCACCCTTTCTCAGCCATTTAAAAAAAAAAAAAAAAAAATCAAAGCCTCACACCATCGTCTGGTAACTGTAAAAGAAGGTGATCACTGTGTGTCATGGGCATGTAGACAGGCCATTCCTGAGATCCAGTGTTAAAACCTGAATATACAATCTACTACAATTTTCTTACTCATTCTCTCTATTCTTTAAATGGGCTATCTGCATGCTAGTCATAATGTAGGTGGTCTTCTGGGAATACTTTCTGACTGATGGCAGACCTAACATGTCTCAAGAATGTCAATGTGGCTGTACTTGGTGAAATATAAGATCAGAGAAAGTATGTACTGTGTCTTCCCAAGAATGTTTTCTCACCCTCCAAAATTTTGCAGCCCAAGGACTCCCAGAGCCACAAGTAGGTCTTTGCAATTGCTAACAATGTCTAATCTTTAAGATATGTTTTGGTTTTTTGCCTAAATGTATCCCACTGTTGCCATTCTAAATTTAAAATCTGATTTAGATACGCTACTTTGGTGTATAAAACAGTTTTTAAGTAGAATATAGCCAAGTAGAAAAGCCAAGAAAGTGTTTTCAAAAACCTCCTATTTTCCAGAGTTGTTTAGTATTTCAAGCATTTATACAAAACCTGTACATTTTGGACTTCAGCATTCCCTGGATATTTAAACTTAAATGCCATGATATGTCCAGGAGTGTCTCTGTTTGAAAGCAAGGTACATCTAGAATCACAGAATAGTTTGGGTTGGAAGGGACCTTCAAAGGTCATCTACTCCAACCCCCCTGCAATGAGCAGGGACATCTGCAACTAGATCAGGTTCCTCAGAGCCCTGTCCAGCCTGGCCTGGAATGTCTCCAGGGATGGGGCATCGACCAATTCTTTGGGCAACCTGTGCCAGTGTCTCACCACCCTCATTGTAAAAAACTTCCTCGTGTCTAACCTTAATCTACTCTCTAGTTTAAAACCATTACCCCTTGACCTCTCACAACAGGCCCTGTTAAAAGTCTGTCCCCATCTTTCTTATAGGCCC
This sequence comes from Streptopelia decaocto, assembly GCF_964273445.1. Taxonomy (NCBI): domain Eukaryota; kingdom Metazoa; phylum Chordata; class Aves; order Columbiformes; family Columbidae; genus Streptopelia; species Streptopelia decaocto. Next base: position 145,967,020 of record NC_138663.1, read on the forward strand.
CTTTTAAGTACTGAAAGGCTGCAATATGGTATCTCTGGAGTCTTCTCTTGTCTAGGCTGAAAAACCCCAACTCCCTCAACCTGTCCTCATAGGAGAGATGTGCCAGCCTTCTGATCATTTTTGTGGTCCTCCTTTGGATCTGCTTCAACAGGTCCATGTCTTTCCTGTACTGAGGACTCCAGAGCTATAGGACCTGTGATCCCATGAGCAACACCCACTGGAACAGTCTGTTCCTGAAGGACTGCACCTTGTGGAAAGGACCCATGCTGGAGCAGTTTTTGAATTGCTGCAGCCCACTGGAAGGACCCATGCTGGAGAAGTTTATGAAAGAGTATGTCTCATGGGAGAGACCCCATGCTAGAGCAGGGAAAGAGAATGAGGAGGAAGGAGCAGCAGACATGAAGCACTATGAATTGAATTCAGTTCCTCTTCCCTACCCTCTGCACTGTTCAGGTGGAGGAGATAGAAGAGTTGTGAGTGAAATAGAGCCTGGGAATAAGGGAGGGGTGGAGGAAGGTGTTGTTTCTCTTTGGCTTTTGTTGTGGTTTTGTTTGTTTGTTTGTTTGTTTTTAGATTTGTTCTTATTTCTCATTATCTTACTCTGTTTAATTGGTCATAAATAAAATTAATTTCCCCAAGTCAAGCATATTTTGCCCATGATGGTAACTGTCAAGTGATCTCCCTGTCCTTATCACGACCTATGTGCTTTTCATAGTCTTTTCTCCCCCTGTCCTGTTGAGGAGTGGGAGTGACAGAGTGACTTGGTGGGCACCTGGTGGCTAGCCAAGGTCAGCCTACCACAAGCCTCTTGATCTTAGAGTGAATTAAGTGATTGTAAAAACTGCTGGATAATATTTCCAAGTTGCTTATGCAAGTCTTAGTCTTCATGGGGTTGGACAGAAATAGGAATGTAGTTGGATGGGGAGACAAATTTGTCTGCAACTCTTTGAGCCTGAAGATCCTTGACTCCAGAGCAGGATGAGAGATACTACTATTTACAATTCAATTTATCATATATGAGGAACGAAATATTAGTGGACATTGTCTCCTTAATACTCACTTGAAAAAAAGACTGATGGGATGGAGTTTATGCTTGAACTTTGACTCTTGGCTGCTTATTATGTCTGTCTGGAAGGATGTGTAGTGCAAGAGTTCTTATGTGACCATTGACCTGCATCTAGACAACCATAGATCAGACTTTGGATTAATGTTTTAAAGGAGCTAGAAATGAAAAGTACCACATGAGACTTGCAGTGGGATCTGGAAAAGACTAAGCTGTTGTACAGACCTGGCTCTTGCTTCATGGGAGAAAGCCCGACTAACCAAGACACACTAGAGTTGTAGTCGATGTGTCTCTGCATTACCCTAAAAGTAAGATATAATAAGGCCAGAGAACAAGCAAATATGAAACTTGCTTTGCTAGCCTAATAGCAAGTATCTGTAGCTAGGACACTGTTCTTTGAGGTTCTGGTCTTTCTCTTAGAAGTGTTGATATGTTCCATAGACTAATATAGATAGTAATTACATTAAAGTAGAATCAATCCAGTAACCAGAATAATCTCTTTGTTTCAGCTGAAGGGCAACCAAGAGAGGCTCCTTTTTACTTGTGCCCCAGCTGAGGCGATCATCCTTTGCTTCAGGCATTGCAACATTTTCCTTGGTTACCCCAATATGTTTCCTGTATCCAGCTCTGATTTAAGGACTGTCATAAATGGGACCTCACTAATAGAGTGAATCCAGCTGAGTCCTGTACATATCCATAACATCAGTGGAGGTTCTATGCAAGAGGTGCAGGTGGAGAACAAGATAAACCCCATGCAAACTATTTAAAGATGCTGTATGGAACATTATCATGCTGCAGAAGTGATCCAGTACTGACAGTAGAAATTATTGCATATCCGGTTCTTTTGGGGAGCTGCTAGGAAAATGTTCTCACCTAGAATAGATACAGCCTGAAATCTTATTGCAGACATAAATTAGTTTCTTAAATGGCTGCAATCTTTTCTGAGGAAAGTAACTTAAACTGGTATATCTTCTTGTAAGTCATGATCAACCCATACCCTTACTCTGTGAAGAGGCAATCTGTCAGAAAAAAAAAAAGAAGTGAATAACATATATGAACTTCATTTGCCCAACATTCCTCATATTCTTTAAATGTTCATACCTAAAATAAACACTGTGGCAACACTTTTCAGTTTGCTACTTCAAGGAACAGCCCTAATTGCAAGGACAAAACGCTATCTCAGAAAGCAGAAGATTTGTTAAGGAAAAAACATAAATTCCCATTTTATTGCCTCTTCTGATAGCAAATCTAACAGAAGTCCTGGAGAAATTCTTAAAGCACCTAAATTTTATGTGAGCTCCAATAGCTTTTTTCTTCCCCCAGGGAGGAAAAATATCTCAGTAAGAGATAGTTGTGGGTCTTGAGACTTATTGTTTCCTCAAATATAAATCATCTCTTTTATATAAGACCCCAATCAGGTTCTAGTCATTTTTATATGTGAAGTTTTGAGTTCAATAAATACACAAACCAGAGTCCAAAAGTACTATATAAACTCTTACTTTAATAATTTGAATAAATTGCTTTATACTTTTAAACTTGTGTAGAATGGCTATATATCGAAGTATGTGCTCTATCTATCCTTCTTTTTCATTTCATCATTGCTTTCTCTCCAGAGCAATATGATTGCTGTTGTCTTCAGAATCACAAATGCTATTCACTGGTTGTACTCAGAGTTAATAGTATATTGAGAGGTGTATGTTTATCAACAAGAAATCTTGATCACCTCACATGTTGTTTATTTTTACCTGTAGCTCACAAAATATCCGTGCCAGGTTTATGTGTACATAATGGTTTTGCTATGAACTTATACTAAGTTACAGGTTGGGGGACATGCTTTCACTTAGTATTACAGATTATGCTAAACCTAACTGGAATCCTTCCTTCCTTCCTTCCTTCCTTCCTTCCTTCCTTCCTTCCTTCCTTCCTTCCTTCCTTCCTTCCTTCCTTCCTTCCATTTCAAGAACAGAGGAAAATACTTTTCATTTTTCTGGATCCTGGATCTGGATATGTTTGATTTCAGTCATGATCATGGCTGACTCCAGTTACTGGGTAATGTTGTTGTGATGGTCCTATGACCATTGCCAGATAGTAAGATAATTGGGCTGCTGTTACTGTGGAGGGAATTCTGTGTCTGACCAAAGGCAGCAGAAGCAGCAGACCCTTATTTCCAGGGCCCACCAGTCCTTGTCTTACCCCTTTTCTGCATCTTACTCTTTTTCCTCTTCCTTGATCCTTTGTATGGCAGAGGAAATTTCACTCTGGCCCAACACCACCACTTTATCCATGATTTATCAAAATTTACCAACACTACCAAGAAGCTCAGAAGCAACACTGGCGAATATAGCAATAGGTACTATTTATACTGAAATGGACAAGGAGTGGATACCAGGAAGGTACCTTCTCAATGCTGTGGACATCGTGCTGTACCCCCAACACAATGCACTCACAGATCTGTGCTCAATTTGGCTACACAATCTGACTGCAGTAAGACTGTGCCTGCATCTCCCAAGGCAATGAACCTTTTCTGTCAGACAGTACTATTTTGACCCAGCTATACAGCTCTGAGTACAAAACATTTGTGGCTGGAAACTTTCTCCTTCCTGCCATTACATAGACAGTTGTGGCTTGTCAGAGTATTTGTAGATGGCCTAGGTCAGGACAGGGTTTAGACACTGAGGTCCTCAGGCTTCCACAAGATTACCTGGCCTACAACCATGATCCTGTCCCTCCACAATGCACATGGCTGTTTGCTGGTGCTTCCTGGCACACGAGCCCCCAGAAGGAGGTGGATGAAGGAAAGACAACCAGGGGAGAGCAGGGTGGCCCAAGAGAAAAAGCTCTGAGAAGTTCTTCTTTTCAGGATCCTGTGCAGTATATTGCTGGAACAGGCTTGATTGGTTTGACAGTCAGCCACAGCCACATCAACGCTTGAATACAGCCCTCTGTGTTTGGGTGTATTTCCAAGGTGTAATCTTACATTTCTGTGTAGGGATGTACAGGCATAGGTGGGATAAATACATAAGAAATATGCAACTCTAGATCTCCCTTTTACCCATCTTCTTTTATTTGTCTTGAAGGAAAAACAAGTAAAGATAAAATAAAAGAAATTATTTTTTTCCCAGATGACTAAACTTGCTGACATTCCCAAGTAAAGATAAGGTGCCTGCCTAAGTGTGAATAATCCCCTCATGCAACCAAAGACATCAGCCCTAACCTGCAAAGACCACCGTCTACAACAGCAAAGGTAAACATATACTTTTGTGCTATTTTGGTCACAAACTCTGCCTGAGGCTCTACCTGTATAGAAAAGTATTTATTTTGACACAAGATTTTTGTGATCTTGGCTCCTGTGTAGCTGGAAAGAAGAAATAATAAAGAAAAAAAAATGAAAGAAAAGAAGAATATAAAAGAAAATAAAAGAAAATAAAGACAAATTTAAAGTTTAGTGACAAATTTTTAGTTTAGTTTACTCAACTGTCACAATAAAGTTGCTTGAAAAGCATATCATGGATCACAGGTTCCCTGTGAATCCCATATTGTCAGTAATCTTACTTCTACACTTTGAGATACACAATAATATACATGAATTGTGAACTTGAGGATTTTTAAGCAAGTAGTAAAAACTTTAAATGAAAGGAGTAAAGATGGTCCACAGATTTTGCTTTTTTCAGATATGGAAAATGTTGCTACCCAAGCTAGAACTGCCAGTCACTGGCTCTAAGTCATTTGGTAAATCTGCAGCCTAAACATGCCTGCAGCTGGGCCACCTCTCCTGTGACCTTGTCAAATCTTATTATTTATTAATTTGAGTGTCTAAAATGTAGTTACAGGTGCACATTTTGGGCTTTGGATCTCTCTTCTGTAGTTAAAGGCACAATATAAGTAAAAGATTTACAAAAGTTCTTTATAGATGAATAAATGAAGCTACCGCATTTCTATGTATTTTTTATTTTCAAGTGATTTCTGGATGTAATGAACACCAACTAACTTTAGCAGTGCTGGAGTAGGCAGGAGGAAGGGCCATCTGACATCAGCTGCAGTAATATATGATTTGAGACAGATTATAATAATCTCTCTGCACGTAATAAAACCAACTAATAGAAAGACAAATTTTAGATTTTACAGACTTGTTTATTTTCTTTAGAAGGACGACTCTTACAAGAAAGTTTTTTTCCAAGCATTTTTCAACCCTTGCTACAAAAGATTCCATACAGTTTTTCATTCAAAGCCAGATGCTCACCTATTCACAAACTAAATGATGCTGGAAGCAAATATCTTCCAATAGGATTTTTATTAATATCTTCCATAACCAGAGAGCATGGTTCACTGTAAAAACTGAGGAATGATCTGTAACCATTATCTACTCCAAACCCAATAGGAGTTGTGCGTGTTGTGGGAGCCTGTGGTGTCTGGGATTGTTTCCTCAGTGAGGAAACAGCTGCCAAACAGATGAGTACAACCTATCTGGCAGAAAATTTTAGAAGATGACTGAATTTAAGACTTTAATCTGCACACAAACAGCTCAAATCCAACCTAGGTGAGCTGATTGGCTGAAAGCCATTATTATTATTACTTGGCGATACTACAGCTGTTGCTGCATGTAAAACAATTTTGGCAGCTCCAGGCTAGTTCCTAATGGAAAATGTTACATTACAAGAGCTACTAGTAGTGTTGCTTTGTTGACACCATGCTACTTGTTGGCAGTCACTTCAGAGAGGTGAAAGATAGAACAGGGAGGACAAATTCAATACATGGAGTTTCTTTTTATTTGTTTATTTTTGATCAAAAGGTGCTTTATCCTCCTGGTCAATGCTGAGGAAAGCTGAAATGGGCATCTGGGAAATTCTGGTGACCTAACATCATTCATAAGCTCACCTATGATCTGATCATTGACTGCAGTTTTTATATTGTCCTAGTAGCCATCCTTTGATATATATTCCATGCCTGTCAAATTAATGACTATTCTTATTTTCATTCCCATCTAATTGCTGCTGCAACCCTTTCTTGTTAACATGCAAAATGATTAGTTTTCATGATACCTTGGTATGCAAAGATTGTAATGACATATATTTTAACGCAAAACTTTATGCTGTGATTTCAAAATCATTGTTTTGCTTGCTATTCTTTCACAGCTCTTGTATTATTTGTCCTATTATTGTGAAAGACTGACAAGTTTCTACTGAACGTAATTATTAGTTAACGTTCATACACTATATAAGTGCAAACATTTAGCCCTACAGCTTCTTATACAAATAACGTGTTTTCATTGCTGTAAGTATTGAATTTTAAGCTTTAAAATGGGATCTTTTTTATATATGTGGGATGCAATTGGAGCCTCCTTCTGATAAGAAAGGCTGTTGATGGCAAAGGGTAAATAGATAAAGTAGTTCCATAAAGTAATGAAAGAAAATCCCAAACTTTTCCACTTCAAAGCAAGTTGCAAGACATAGCACAGAGTACCTCATGATGTTCAAGAAGATTGGATGCACCTGAGAGTGATACTATGAAAAATGTTTCCCTATTGACTAATGTTCTGCACCATCCCTATTCTGAGCTATACCTTGAAAACCACACTATTTCCTTTAATCCTGGGACATCAAGCTCATCTGAGAGAGATTAATTCCATGTTTGTATCAGCTACATGGGCTTTGAAAAAAAGGAAGTTATAAACATCTTGCTTTATATGCTAGGAAGCCTGCTGATGTGAGTGGGAGATTTGTACTCATGTTAAAGTTAGGGTAAAATATTCTATTCTTGATGACATTTAAGTCATTGTCAATATGTATTTGCATAGTACATTCTTGTTACTCTTAGTAAAAAACAATAAGGAAAAACTTCCTCCTTTGGACAACCACATTTCTGGACTTCTTCTTCCCTCATTTTTTTTTTTTTTTTTCAGCTTCTGCACCTCTTCTTTAGCTTGCTGAGTCTTCCTCTCATTCCTCTGGGTTTTTCCTGATTTTTTTTTTTTTTATTTTTGTCTACTTCCTAATCAATTATCTCACCAGAAAACCCCTGCTTATATTGTCAGTAAATACATTAGACAGGATTCGTCTTCTCTTACTCCATATATGTTGGTGTAAAGAAGTCCATAACAGTAAGATTTTTCTTAATATCTAGACTGATTTTTCACAAATTAAGCCTTTTTTTTTTTTTCCTCTACTCTTTCCACTACTGACAATGAGGAAGACATTATTCCCATCTTTATTGGTAGAGGATGGCTGTCCTGTTATGCCTCAGTCTCCTTTTCTTTCCTTTTTTTTTCCTAGACTAAATTAATTCTCTCAACCTTTACTCACAGGTCATGTCTTCTAAACCATATCTCATTTTTCATGCGCTCCTCTGGGTCTCTCCCATTTATCTTTCTTAAAGTGTGATGTTCAAAAGTGGACACAGAACTCCAGCCTCACTAGGGTAGGTTGGGCAGAACTGTGTTCTGCACCTTATGTGTGGCAACCATGCAAATGCCCCACAAAATAAGAATATTTTGGGTAAGAAAATCATGTTATCAATTTACATTTAGTTTGCAATTCATTGTGAGTCCCACATTTCTACTTGTGCCTGGCTAGCCTTTCCCCACTTTATAAGTGCATAAAAAATTTTGGATTTTAAAAAAAAAAAGTGCTTTTAAATCTTAAGACTTTAACTGATTTCAGAAATGCGTGGGCAGACAATACCAAGGGTGCAGGATTTACAATTTTTCCTAAGAAAAAATGTTTTTCACTCTTTGGTAAGAAGACAAAGGGACTGGAGATCAGAAGACAAATTCCACTTAGTACAACCCATTTTTCATGATGTATTTTTTTTTTTCCAGCATGCTAAACTACTTTCAGATTTAGAAATAGCCCTGAGAAAGAGGGATGGGACAAAATTAAATAATTTGACCAATTTAGGGACAACATGCTTAAAGAATTACTGTAGAGCAGCTACTAAGAGACTAAAAATGGTGTCTTTCACTTTAAACTCTTTCTCATCTTTTGGACAGGGTTCAAAATAGTGGCATAATATTCCAGAAACTTGTCTGGACAGGAAACTGGAGGATAAGAAGACTGGCTGATGACAGATAAAATGAATCTGACAACAAAAAGTAGGGAAAAAAAAGCATAATAGGAGATAGGAATGGGTAAAACAACTCTCTAGATATCCCATTCCATTAAAAAAAATTCCATGAGGTCTGAATATGAAGTGAAACTTCAGGACACGCCCTTATTTTTAAAAATTGCATATTTCTAATTATTAAAGAAACCTCTTTAGGTTCAGTAGACACCCTGCCTTCGTCAAAGTCAGTGCCTTTTTGAAAAAATTGATGAGCAAAGATTTCACTTTCTGATCTGCAGTCTTGAGGCAGCATGAGTTTTTTTCCAATTATTTTTTTTTCCATTACAGGATATAGACATCTTAGAATTATAATGGTCAGTGCCTCTCAGTCATGCTGACGGTTTCCTAAACCCTGTGATAGCCTATTGCTTCCTGCTCTTCCCCTCTCTTTTCTTCCACTCAGCATCTTTCCTCCTTCCAACAGTTGGCTTTCCAGAATGAAAGGACAATGACAGATAGCTTTTGAAAACAAAAGAAAAATCGGGGAAAGAGGGAATGGACTGAGCTAAGAATTTTCCTGCATTAATACTGTACCCTTGAAGTGCAGGATATAGTCAATAAGAAGATATTTGGTGTATTGTTCTTGTTGCCATTTCCACAGTTTGGGGCTTTGATTTTGAAGCCACTGTCCTCTGAGAGATCTAGATCAACTTAAATCCACAAAAGATTTCTTTGAAACAGCAGAATTCTTCTGTCTAAAGATGAGGGAATGGAAAGTAAGGCAGGGACTTCTAAGAAGAAGTGATTTTTTACTGGCATTTTAAAATTGCGTTGTGGCCCATTTTCTGATAGTTGAGCACTATGAACTTCTCTGAAGTTGTAGACTTAGTTTTCTTACATGAAATGCAGAGGACACAGCTGTGGTGCAGAAACAGGGACATTTCTCCAGCAGGTTTGGCTGGGGCAGAATTGGTATGGAAAACATGGCAGGAAGAACAACACAGTTCCCTTTTCTTTCAGAGTTAGTCTCCTGTGTTTGTAATCAGAAGGACCATTCTCATGCCAGTATTCCAAAGCTACTGCCACTGCCAGAGTTAGTAGGTAGGTTGCCTCTTTTCCTGAATAGTCTGCAACACTATCATCTGTTAAAAGCAACATGGAAATTACCACTTAAAGCCAACGAAGTTGATTGCTCCTGCTTAGCAAGTTGGTGCCTCAGTGGTCAGCTCTAGTTAGGAAAAGCTGGACTCAGCTTCGTATCAACAGCCTCGGACTTCATGTAGTGGGATTCTGATGTAAAACCAAAAATGATAAGGAAAGTGATATATAATTTAGTGCGACTTCACTTGTACTTTAACCTGAATAGGACTGAATTGATGTTGATAAGTCAGTCATATTGTGGTCCTGTTGCTTCTTTGTCAAGGTTACTTTTTCACTCTAAAACCATGGCAGGCTAGAGCCTAATACCAAGCTGCATTAAATCATCTTTCCTTATATGTGTGTTTGTGCATAAAGGTTCACATGAATTTATTGTCATTCCATCATTCACAGTGACAGGCATTGTCGCTCGCTGTCATGCCATGGCACCTTACAATGATGTGAAATTTAATTTTTTTATTAAGATAGTAAGTTACCATCAGTTAAAGGTAAGTGCCTTAGCTTAGTTTGAAATGGAACAAAAGCTGGGATGCCTGCAGTACTAACAGGTTAGCATAGTTGACAACAGCCTTTTGGGGTAATTCTCCATTGTCACTGATACAGTTCCACTAGTGGAAGTGCTCCTGTCCCTCCTGTCACTTACGTTAAAGGCATGTGATATTAAGGCAAGAATTAAGAAAAAAAAAATTTCTCATAAGTAGGAATTCATCCCATATTAATGTAGGTATTTAAAATTTAGATATCTAAGTCTGCTCTAGTCACACCTTTCTGTCTTATATGTTTTTTTTTAATTACTATTGAAAGATAATGCATTATAATTATAATAATGCATAATAATTCTATTGTACAATGCAATGAGTGCACTTTACACTGGAAGTGCTTATTTTTCTCTGTTTAGTACAAAAAGGAACCTATGGTGAATCAGTTCAGTCTTAAATGTCTAACTTTTAGAAAGCTAAGTAGATGAGTGTATTTTCCCATATCTTAATAGGAGATTGCTCAATTTTTTTAAAAAAAGTTTTCTCCAGATTCATAGTTCTTTACATTTAAGGGCTATTAAACAGATGATCACGGGTGGAAAATAAATCCTTGAACCCTAGAGACACTATACAGAAAACCATTTTTGTAAATAAGAAATTTGTTTATCCATTTTTTCTTATTGCTTTACTTCCTTTTTGTCTGTTTAAAAACATAAGTCTTCATATCCATTGTTTTTAAACTTACATTAGAAATCTTAGGATCTTTGGCTATTGATTTAAAAATGGTCCTCATACAAAATGCCAAAAAAAAAAGGAGGTACCTAAAAGGAATGCACACTCAGCATTACTTAGGGCAACAGCACCAGTAGTAAATGCAACCATGTGGAGAAGAGGAGGGGAAAAAAAAGAAAAAAGCCCAATAAACTCCCTTTGCTGATAAATCAACCTCGGATTCAATATGAATCATCAAATTTAATATTCCCACAATCAGTATTCATGGAAAATAAATGATGCCAAATATGCTTTAAGAAAAAAGAAATCTGTTTAAATGGTATTAATGGTAAGGCATACTACAGCAAGGTGAACAACACTGATAATTTTAAATTAACCCAAGAGGCTCCCTAATCAGGATCCCTATGCAGAAATCTGCTTGCCAACTGTCGTTCTTTTTCCCATTGGTTTAGTTAAGGGTTGAAGTTCTTCTTGAAGTTTCTTTTTTAATCATTAGATCCCGACCTTACAGTTTTCTCTGACTACTTTCCTCCAGGCTGTCTTTGCTCCTGTCAATTTAGGATTTCCAGGGAATTATTCTTCTTTGAAATGCATATTCCAGGCTTGAAATACTGGCATATGTACACTGTAGAGTAATTGTGGAGGCCAAATGTTTAATTACACATGACAGCTGGAGCTGTAGGAGTCCGAGGCATGCTTGAAAACAACTTATGCCCTATGCAGTCTTAACGAAAAGGAACAAAATAATATATATTTAGGTTTTGTGCCACATGGTAGCCGCTGTTCTCTCTCTTTTCACAACTGAGGGTGGTTTGCAAGAAGTTCAGCTGCTTTCACTTCTGTGTACTGTCTCTCTGAATATATCCTTTTTTTTTCTCCTTCATACAGTCTAGGCACAAACTTCCAGACCATGCGATCCTGCAAGAAATGTTCAGAATTTTTGTTTCATTTTTCCTGAGTGACAGAGGAAAGGTTTTCAGTAGCTTCTCTAATACAGTATTATTGATACAATTTTATAAAACCACATTACTAGAAATGCCAGAAACAAGTGATTTTAATTATAAAGGTATAAGCAACATTCATATTTTACCCCAATACACGTTATTTGCTCAGAAACGAAGCAAATGGAATAATCTGACTACTAAGTCTTCAGAAAATATTTATTTCAGTCAACACAAACATTTGTTCACATTTATAGACAGATAGATTTGCAGACACATGAAAACACGCTTTATTCTGCTGACAGAAACATTTTGTTCTCAGTAAAACAGAGGTAAAAAGTTAGTTCCTATTAGCAATATATCTGTTGTTAATGTTCAGCTCTTCATTTGGAATAAATTCATACAGTTCCACTGACAAAATCCCTGTGTTGGTTTAAAGCAGTTGAGGCTCTAACTCAAAATTTGACACAGGTTTTCTAAATACACATATACATATACACACATTTAAAATTATTAGTACATTGAATTATTATTGTACTTACTGTGCAAAAGAGGCTAAAATTTGATATTGAAATTTTGGTAAATCAGATTTTCTTTGTACTTTGTGTTACCTAAGCACATCTTAATTAAATTGTATCATAATATGAAAGGGATTTTTTTTTTCTTTTTTTACTATATCCCTACCTCATACAGGTTTGAGGTAAGATTTAATTTAATGACGGTGCTGTTAGTGTTTGACAGAAAAATAGCAAGCATTGTTTTAGCCCCTGAATGTTCAGTTCCATGGTGATAAAAATGTTTCACTGGTGACCAAGTGAAAAAGATATTTCATTCCTTGGAAAGAGGAGTGAATGAATATCTATAGCACTTAGATGTACAAACAAGCAAACAGGAACATTATTATATTTTCCTTATGTCCTTTATGTAAAGAATTTCTTTGACTTTAAAAGAATATTGTTCAGTGGTGTTGGGAATGAACTGCTTTCTGCCATGGTTTAAGAATGAACAATGTTGTAACTGAGGCCGTTAAAATGAAATTTCCACTAGCAGACAGTTTGAGCATTTGACATCACTGCTGTGAACCAGAAAGGTAACCAAACTTCTTTTAAAATGTCAAGCAAAATTTCAGTTTTAAACTACTTTGTATCTCTCGAACAAAAAAGTCTTTCTTTGAGATGGGCTTGCTTGCTAAAGATGTGAACCATTAAGCATCTTTTTATTTTGCTATTGTTGTTGTTGTTGTTCTTATTGTTTTTTTTTCCCCCCTGCAGTTTCTGTGCTCTTATTATGAGAATTTGAAGATAAACAATTCTGTCAAATTGTGTGAAAATGATTTCAGGCTTCCTGGGCTCTGATTACCTGTGTATTTAGAAAATAAGAAGGGAGAGATGACTCTGAAATCTTCAACTTGATAAGGAGAAACCAGAAATATGGCCAACAAATGCTGTCATCCACCACTTCAAAGCCCCAAAATAAGATACATAAAAGTTGGACTGTAAATTCTAAAAGTCAGTTGTGAGAGGGAGACAGTGAAGTGCACTACAATGAACAAGAAAAATTGTATTGTAAAAATGTCTGCTTCCAAGACTCTTCTGAGGAAGCCACAGGGAATTCCACCCATCAGGAGTTTCCGTTTGCAGGCAAAGCCTCGCCCAGGCTCACTTCCAACTGCACAGCAGGGGACCTGCATCGGTGAACATACTTACATTCTGACACATAAACACCATGGCTTGCATGATTTTCTAACTCAGGCAGGGACCTGCACCTCAGAAAGTAACTGTGATGACTGATCCCTTAAAGTTGTGTACCAGAAACTCTGGAGGCGAGTCACCTTATTCCTTGCCCCACTCTGAAACATTTCTGTGTGCAAATCCTTCTCTTCTTGTGGTGCAGAAACACCCATTCTGTTAACACTGCACTTGTCCAACTCACTACAGTATGGCTATTTTATTTTCATCATCTAGAAGGTTGAGTTACTTGTTGGAGCTGTATCTTGTATAGCTGAAGGTGTTTGATTTCAACCAAGACCAAATAAATATCTTTGGAATTTCAGCCTGACATATTAATGCAGTAAGTTCACATAATACAGAATGTATGGTGTCAGACCAGAGTGTTTTTCTCTTAAAGAAACTCGAGTTTGAAGTTAAATCATTATAATAAAAATAACAGCTTTTACCAAGCTTTTTGTGCTTTTAAAATTTTATGTTAATATAGAATAACATAAAGACAGGAGGTTTTACAGTACAGAGAAAAATATGCAAGGCTGAAAATGAGATGGGAAATATTACTTTAAAATTTGGCAGAGGGAGAAATGCTTACACTCTTAGTGTTGTGGGGTGTTTGCATGTGATAGATGAATACATTTCTATCGATCGGGCTGATTTTCAAGATATTTTATTTCAGTACAGTCTTCCCTATATCTAGCCTTCAGGAATAGCAGTTATCCCTTTGTAATATTGTTTTTACACCCTTGTAGTTTGTTGGAATGTTATATAAAGTCTCCTATTTTAGGAATCAAGAGCTTCTTACTGAGGTAAACACAGCTCCTTGAGAAACACATGACAACATAAAGACATTGTGAAATGTTTTACTTTTAATAGGTAACATTATCTGGAGTTTGGGAGTGAGCAACTCTAGACTGGCTTTTAATTCAAACCAGGCATAAGAGTACACGTGTTGACCTATGGGCTTTGCTGGAGCCAAATAAGAACAGAGGAAGTGATGCCCCGAAAGCGAGCCCGAACACCTGTACAGGTCACTGTTGGTCCATCATGCTTAACTAATTTTTCCCTGCCCTCTGACCTAGTTTTCCACAGTGCCATTGAGATTTATATCTTTCATCCTGCAAACTCTACAGCTGCCTTCAATTAATGAAACCAGCCTTAACTTTGTTATCTGATAAACTGGACTTGCAGTGCTACGGGAACAATTGTTTTATTATTGTATTGACAAATTATCCTATTAACGAGTGGCTACTATGAAAATCAATTAAAATCTTGGCTGAAATACTTGAATATTGCTGGAGAAAATACAAAGGGGAATTAACTACTGAGTCAATTAACTGTTTTTCTAGATAGTTCATAAATTGTGACCAACAGAAAATCTGAGATTTGTATTGATAATTAGAACACAAAATTATTGGGTGAAATATAAAGTGGTATGATATGGGCTTTCATTTTTTATTTAATAGGGACTATGCCTATGTGAGTTACCTGCAATATGTTCACAAGTTTGTCCTTCTTTCTATTTCTTGCAGATATGTTCACATATGTTGAATGGAAATGCCAGCCTCCCACCCTTCGGACTCCATAAGAAGGCAGGAATGATATCTTGCATGGCCAGGATGGCCTACCTGAGTGTGTGCTAAACTGAGATCAGCTCTTTCTAGACATCTTGAATGAACTGGGTATGTTCCTTGAACCAACATGTCTTTGTGCACAGAGGTTAATTTTGTTTAACAAGGAAGGCTAGAAGATCAGACCGATTTCTGAAACAAGGTTATGTGGCCACAGACAAACATTGTGTTACTTGTCTTAAAGAGTAGAAAAATCAGACCTGCAAGCTGGTTGGGTTGTTAATAGTAGATGCTACCATTACAGTAGAAAGAGTTAGTTAATATATTTTGCAGAGAGCAACACAGTCTTTTTTTGACACAAGCAAGGGCTTGTTCTGATACTCAGGGAAAAAGATCAAACACCTGTTATTATAAAAAGAAGTAATACTCTATTGAAGCACTTCCAGTTAATAATCACTTGTACAATGTCTTGGGACTTAGTTCTGCCCTCTCGACACCCCTCATAAAGTATGGTTTAAGGAAAAGTAAGTAAAATTATATGTACTGTGTAAAGTATACATTATACTTCAAATGATCTTAAACTATACCTTAAACTGTGCTTTGGGGAAACATAATCACAAAAAGCAGCACCATAGAATGAGAGACAATGAAACTTCTAAGGTAAAACTGTACTTTCGCTCAAGTATATTATACTTAATGGAGTTAAAGACTTCTAAAACCTTTAAGTTGAATCTTTGAAAAAACAGGGTTTTACCTTGTCATTGAGTTGCTGCACTTGAAGGTAGTATAAGAAGGCAGAAATCTGGTTTGTTTGGAAGGAGAGGAGAATGGGAAAGAGAGAAAAAAATCTCCTCAGACAAATTTGGTTAGCTGTTGTTTTCAGAGCTTGTCTTTTTTGGAGGGTAGTGAGTTTGGTAAAAGCCATAATTTGCTATTCCATCAGTATACATGTACATATATGGAGGGAAAGAGTGAGTTAGATACATATATTTATATATATCCACATATATGTAGAAACACACATGTGCATATATTCTTATATACATATAAATACAGATATGGTGGCCTAAGGAAACATTTACTGAATAAATTTTGTCCTGTTATCATATCTCAATTAAACAACAAAGATTTTTTCCTTAGGAGAAAAAAGAATAATGTGGTCCTGGCACTGGAATATCAGAAAAAGAAAATGTTGCGAGATTGAAAAGAGAAAGAGGAAATTAGAGCTATCATGTACCAGTGAATCATTAGAAATCTCTCAGCTACTCTTTGGCAATGGTTGCTGCAGGGAACTCTACAGGAACATATCTCATTCACCACCAGCAGCTTATGTGGACTAACACTGTAAAGCCAGTGCATAAAAGGAAGGGAGATGGCTGGTGGAAAAATCTACTTACTGGCAACGACAAACTTCTCCACATAGAAATGACAACAGTCATTAGAGTTGCAGTTGTCTGGATTGTTGCAAAGTATTTTATCCCTAGATGTCTACTAAAATATTATTCACAAGATTTTACACTGTGAACTGATTTTAGACCTTTTGTTTACTACAGCTATTATTAACATCAGTTTATAAGTGTGGCAACATCCACAATCTCCGATTAGAACCAAGCATCACAGTGCTAAGTGGTTTCAAAATGAACTGTCCTTTCTTTGAAGGCCTTGGAAAATCCTGTAGAGCAAATAGCACTTCATTCAAGTTAAAGTCTATATCCATAATTCATACAAAAGCCAAAGCCTTTCCTTTTTTTTTTTTTTTTTAAATGAAATGATTTCCCTAAGAAAACTATTAATTGAGAACTGATATATAAAATCCATACCAGACTGTAGTGATCTCTTCAGGTAAATGTAATCTACAGTGGCATGGAAAATCGGCAGAGTAACATGTCCTGAAAATGAGGGAATGAAGAAACTTCCAGAGCTGATACAGGGTAAGAAACATTTGAGCCTAGAGAAGAACATGGACAGAAAGTCAGCTGCCATCAATCATGGTAGCTGCAGTTAAATCCCTATGGTTGCCATAATCTTCTCCATAAGGTCCTTCAGTTTGATCTCAGGAGCTTAGTAAAATCTCCTGACCAATGTAATGCAGTGCAGCAACTACTAATTATACCTGTTTCACTGTGGTTATGAGCCATACAGATTTATAAAGAGCTGGTGTTCCTAATGTTCAAAACATAAATGATAGAGCGATATTGTGTTGTTGCAGAGGACTTTATCTATTTGTGGAAAGCTGGTACAAAATTCTGAACATTGCTTCTGGAGTTGATCAAGCGCTTGCCTGCCTTGTTTTTGTTTTTTTTTTGATATGTACTTTTAAAGAATTTGTAAGAAGACAGTGGTCACTTTTTCACAGGGTAGAATGGAAGCTGTATACATTTTTTCCTGCAAGGTTGTTACCACTGACTAGCAATAGTCATAATGAACAGCTCAAATAATAGAGAGCAGTGTCATTTACTATCAGACCATCTGAAGTCATCTGGAATACACAGAAGCCTCCCATATTTAGCTCTCTGTTTGGAATTAACTGGAAAAGACTCTTTCAATAACATCTTTGGAAGAAGCTGAACTATTGTACCTGTCCCTGTGCTTATTGTAAATGCATTCCTCCACAGCTCTCCTTGTGCAGTCAGGGTGTACTTTATCATGCGGATACTAGAGGATGTTTTATCCTTCATTACAATGCATTCAGATTTTCACCTTTGGTGCCTGATCTAACCTTTAGCTTTTGAGCCTTAATGAAAAAATCTGCTGTCATCTCTTTAATCTAGCAGTAGCTCATTGTTGTCATTGTTTTACATACAGGAAATAGCAAGGAATCAGCAACAGAGAAGAGCAGGCAATAATAATTAAAAATAACTTACAAATACACTTGCAAATGCATGAAATGTTTCTTCTTCATTTACTGCTTCATACTAGACATTTTACATTAGTATCCAGGCAACACAAAGTTAATTCAAGGAAAACTTCACAAATCTCAAGATTCTTCCACCATGCTTGTAAGCAGACGGACCAGAAGTGCGTCATTCATTGCTTGCCACAGGCTATTCGATGTTTATCATTCACCTTTCTCTGTTTCCAAAACATCGCTCCCTGTCGGGGGTCAAGACCCCGGCATGGGTTCGGGCCTACGGCGACGGAGGAAGAAATGCAGCCATCCGATGCGGATGATAAACATACTTCAATTTATTGATACAGAGCACAGACCTTTATAGTGGTTCTATTAATTATGCCTACTCGTCAAACACCGATTTGATAGCATACGTAATGAGCCCATCCCAACATACATAATGAGTCCATCCCCTTCTGTGGCCCCCCTGGTATGTGAATTCCCTCGTTATCTCGGAGCTGCCTCCTGAGACTTGTTTATCCAGGCCCTTCTCAGGAGCTGCCTCCTGAGACTTGTTTGTCCAGGCCTTTCTCAGGCAATACCTTCTCACTTACCCTTGCTCAGCTCATGCTAACTGAGGCCTACTCATGCTAACTAGAAGAGATCCTCTTCGTAGAGAAGGTCTCATGCCCTTTCTCTCTTGGCCATTCTCCAACAGCTCCCCAAATCAGAGATCGGAAGCAATATTTGATGACCTTCTGCATTTCCCAATGAGACATATAGCTGAGTAAAGGGATTGACTTGTGAACCCCTCCTAGATATTGGTGAACAATGCAATCCACCATGTGGCAGTAGGTACAGCAAGTCTTGTATGCTACCTTTAAATTGTGAAATACAGGTACAGTGGTGCATCTGTGGTTGTAACTAGGGAATATTTAGGGTAAGTTTTATCCTCATACCTTATGTAACGATATGCAAATATATCCAGAGAAACCCAAAGTAGTTGTCAAAAAACTAAGGCCAATAAAAAAGCTAAATGTACTGGAAAAATTAATTTATAGCCTTAATTAAAAGTTCTCCTGGGCTTCTTCAATTTAGATGCATTATTTATTAATTTTTCTTTGTCCCCAGTGTATGTATGAAGAATCACTCTATGCTTATAGTTATATTGGTCTCTAGCTGTCAGATGGCTTCATCAAATGCACAGATCCAATTGCAATTTGTTGTTGAGGTCATTGGGGAGAAGCCTTCTTGTGGTAGTATATGCAGATATAATTTCATTTTTGCCATGAGACAGTAACAAGGAGCAACGCAAATGCTTGTCTGCTTCCATTGTGTCTCTTTGCCATGTAGAAATGATCAGACTGTTGGTGAAGGCTATTTGAGTATTGTTGTCCCCAGAGATATACGTACATGCTACAAAATCTTTAGGCTTTGTCTTTCAATTCCATCTTTCTACATAGCCTAGATTTTCTGGGGTTTTTTTTGTTCCTTTTTTCCACTCTTTTTAATCTCTTTTTAATCTCTTTGATAGCATTTTTTTTGTATCATGTGATATTTCTGTGTTTTCTGGCCTTTTACTGCATCAGTCATTTCATATACACAATTGTGAATTATATATGGCATTATATAATTAATTTAATTATTCCGTAGGCACCACTAGCACCATAAGTGAAATTTACATTTCACAGCTGATATCACCATTCCCTTCATATACCCAATATGACAAAACACCAAAAGAACAATGATATACTCTGTCCACAAAATGAGAATTGCTGTAGATTTTCCTAAAACTGTGCATAATGATGAGTTCAGGGAGGCACAAGCAGTAAAACTTGCCAATTTTTCATAATGTTTCCCTCTGTAACTCCAGCAAGTTAAGTGTGATAACAAAAATGGGCAAACTTTTGAATTCCTCTGAGTTTGGATGATAGTATAACTAAACCTGGTATCCCTTTGATGGGAGTGCCTTATGTGGCTCAACTCAGCCCAGACCTCATTGACTTCTGGATTCTGAATTTTTCAGATAATATCATCTGGCATCCATACTACTTTGGCATGTCAAACAATATCTATCTTATCTAACTCAATCAATCAGTCTGTCTGTCATACTTTGCATTTATATAATGCCTTTATCCAGCAAATGCAACCTGCTTTGCAAACTTTAATTAATGTAGGCATCTAGCATCCCAAGGAAGAAGGGAAATATGATCTCTTTTTGTACAGAGAAAGAAACTGAGACACAGAAAAAATATGAGTAGGAGTTGTCTTGCCTAACTTTAGCTGACTAAAAGACAGACACTTAAGCTTTGGAAAATCACCCTAGACTCTCTTTAATGTTATAGGAAATAAGTCAATCACTATCATTTAGGCACTGATTTTAGGATGAGACTAATTATCCTCTGGAGGCTTTCAATTGCGGCCATGAAAGAAGACTAGGTGCCTACCTTAGATGTAAAAATCTAAGCTGGGGAAGATGATCCCTATCAAAAATGACTTGCCCAAAGTCAGTGAGAAAAACAAGATGAACACTCTTCAAATCAAACCAAGTTCTGAGAGTATGATACCTGAGCTCTGTTTTTTTGCAAATTGACAAGACAGAAGGATTTACAAGGTATGTTTTTATGGTTAAGGCCTTTGTACTCTGCCACAGAAAATCTGAAAGACTATGTTTTATCTTTTAATAAAAATACAAATTCTCATTTAGGATTCTTCTTGTGGACTCAAGACAAAAAAAATGTTCAAAAAAGTTATTACAGTTTTACTAGAAAATGATACAGTAAATATTATTTTGGATTTTTTCTGCTTTTCTGAGCAATAAAATGATTTGCCAATTCCTCTCCCTCTTTTCTCCCTACCCTTACCTGTCTTTCATGGACACACAGTGCAAAAATGAAAATATGAATAGAAAAAAGAGTAGAAAGATCCCAAGACCAAAAAAAAAAAAAAAGTCATAAAAGAAATACAACTCTTTTTAAAAGTGACTTTGAAATTTAAATGCATATAATGTTCTTCATTGTTTCATTTCCTCTCCTTGCTTTAACTCTCTTTTTCCTGATTTGCTTTCCTTTGAGATATTTACCCTAACTATATCTTGCCTTGAAATTTGCTTCCAAATTTTAAATTCATTGGTGACTTGCTAAAATGTCTGGGGAAGTAAGTCCACAGCATTTTTGCCTCCCTTTTCTATACACTAAACACAGAACTGAAAGAAAGCTTCATTCAACCTCCTTCCACTTCTGGAACTATGGTCATCCTCAGAGTCTACCTTCTTCTAGGGTCATCCAAGGAGGAAAATGCCCCTCTCCTCTGTGAGAAGCTGTGAAAGCTTATAACTAATAGTTAAATTTCATGATGCTGTAGGGCTTTTCCATTGGTTTTGCCTAGGCATTCACCAGAGCTATCGGAGTTAGCAAGGCAGGACTGTCTTCTGCACTCTTGAGCAATCTTAAGTATAAATCAAGAGATTTAACTTTAGACAGATGCCAAATGTGAAACAGAAGAGGCTGATACATGTCCTGTGTCATGTCAGGTAGGGAGGAAAATCTGTAAAAGAGTTTGATGACAGGCGAAAAGAATTTTTATGTGTATCATCAGCTCTTACCTGAAGAAAGTGACAGGGTTCTGTTTAGGGAATAGGTGTGACACAGCTTTTAATCATACTCGACTCAATTGATTATATATAATACAAATAACTACAATACAGAATTTATGTTTTTAAAGAAAACCAGAAAAATTAAGAATACAAGATACATCATTATACATTTTAAAATCCTCAACTGCAGTTTGGTGGAAAGGCAGAACACAAGCAAGCCATCTCCTGCCCTCTGGTCCCTTGTTTACATTAATTTATATCACTGGCAGAGGGTTCAATACAAGGGATGGTCTGGACTTGCCAGAATTCAGACATGCATGCTTTTCAGCCTAACCAAATTGCTCTCAGCCATCTCCTCACAGATTCCAGGATGGAAGTGGCATTGATACTGTATACACTTCTGCAAGCCGTCAACAGCAAAGGCACATTTGGGCAGCAAGGATCCTCGCAATCACTGTGTTTCTTGTGTAGAAGATTATTTTCTCAAGTAACTTTTTCTAAATGCCATTGGAGCACTTTTCCAGACTATGTTGGATACCAAAGTTGTCAAATGACCCCAAGGATAAATAGATACTTTTTTCAAATATGAATGCAAGAAATTTGTTTCCTTTTCCTGTTCATTTTAAGAAAATTCAGTGAAATTATTTAGCTTTTTCAAAATGGAAAGCCTGTATCTGTGTTTCTCAAGTAAAGAAAATGCAGAAGAAATAATGGCAGTAGGTGCATTGTAACTGCATTCAATGTAACATCTCCATACACTGTAGTCATTACAATTAAAGGAAAAAGCTCTTTAAAATTATTATTTTAAATAGTTGTTATTCATGAAATGTTTATAATGTATGAAACAAATAATTATGACTAACACATTGTCTAATAAAGATGAAAAGGATGAAAATCCCTATGAATTTTTAATCTGAAAATAAAGAACATTAACAATCCTTAATTATATCATCAAATATTTAAAATTCCCTTCCATACTAAATTCTACTTGTATTTAATATATTTATTTTTTAGTTATCTGTAACATTTTTATGAGTGGGTACATAAAATATCATCAGCTGTTACAAGAGACATCTTGACTTAATGTATTCAACATCTTGATCAAAATTTCTGTTTTGTTTATTTTTAAGATAAATCAACAACCTTTGTACACTATATTAAAATTTATATTTTTCTCAGTGTAGTCAGATACATAATTAATACTATTATTATGACAAAAATTGAATTATGCTTGCCAGGCAAAAACTCATGCAGGTCCATATTTTCTAATTCTTTCTATGCAAAATGCTTACATAGTTTACATGTTTCTAAATAATGGAATGTGCTACTGATTTTGGTGTTCATATTCCATACAATGGTCCTCCTGTCATCTATAACTGCTGTGTCTCCTGTTAACACAGGAAGAAACCAGAGCTTTCCTGTTGTCTTCAAACCTATTCCATCATCTCATTTCAGGATCAAATACAAATTTAGTTTCAAGTCTGCTGTAGACCACTAGATGTCTGTTTGTAATCGGTGATATTCAAGTGACTGGTAAGAGTCAAAGTCTTTCAGGACCTGAAATGTAGCGTTTTGGTGAGATATATCTCAAGAACAAACAGCAACAAATGCAGTCTCTTGTAGACAATTACAGCACTGGGTTCCTGAAGAGATCAATCAGGCATCAGAGATCATGACCCAAAATTTTTCCATCAGATTCTTTAATGAAAGCAAAAAACATTTGGAACCTGTGCAAGGAAATACAAAATGCATGAGTCATGTTAAAGACACAAGGAATTTCAATGCAATAAATCTGATCTATTCACAGACTTGATATTCAACATGTTCTCATAAGCAAAACATTCAGAAAACAGCTACTCATTTGGATGCTTCAGTTTAGGGTCATCTAAACAGGTTAGATATTCCTAAAGGGAATGTTCAATCTTTTCTGAAAATCAGAATCCCTTAAGGACATGCAAAATTTAGGTGTACAAATTTCTGTCTTTTTTGGCACTTTGTAACTTAAAGATAGTTTTACGAGATTAGACTAGAGACCTGAGTACCACACAGGATTAATATCTCTAATTTCTGCAGCATGATTTCCTGGGAATATGAAAATTGCACCGCTACATCATTCCTTGTCTAGGTATAAGAGTGAGTCCTCTTCATGATATTTTGTGCCAAGGAAAAATCGACATTGGACAGATGACAGTGACTGGACTTGCCTGACTACTGCATCTGAAAACATCTCACAGTCTTCTACAATGGCCTTCTTATTTGTTGACGATGTCAGAATAGACACCACACTAGACAGCCAAGGAGGCAATCTCCTTTTAGCACCACTGAATAACACAATGTTGTGGTTATATTGTTCTCATCTCCCAACAGGCAAAAGTTACTCTCTATTTAATGTTATTTTTTCATTAAAATGAAAATGTAACTTTGCAAGTATGGTAAAGCTATTCTGGGCGCAGCACCTTCTTTGCTCTATTTATGTTTCAAATTTATTTAATTTAAAATAGCTTCATCTTTCTAACTGTATTTAAGCTAAAAATAGGAAAGATGGAAATTTTCTGAAATTGGGCTGGCACCAGGGTTTTGTGTGATAACAGCTTATCTCTAAGAACTGGATCAGAACATAGCTTAAATTATACAAGTTTGATTGCTTTTTAGGCAGCTGCTTTGTTGATCTTGCTCTTGTGTCATGAAGGAGTTCCAGGCACAGATCGGGATCCTAAGGAAGAGGGACTGAACGGGCAAAGAAAAGGCAGTTTCTGCCCCATACCAGCTGTTTAAAATACACTGAAGAATTGCATAATCTGTTGCAGTTCAGCTCAGCTGTGTGTCTGCCCCAGCACAACTTCCAAGTGGGTTAACAGGGGCAGCCTCCCTTTCAGTATCAGGTACGTTGCCTGACAGACTTGCATTAGAAATAGGAGCTATGTCTAATCAACACTGTGTCTAGTTTTAGGCAATGCTATTACTCTCTGACTTTCATGAGCATCCCTGATAATTTATTAATTAAAAAATGGAAAACATACGATTTGTGAAATTCAGAAAAAAGGAGTATATTAAAACATTGCTCTAGGCATGTTTTGCTGCACGTAAATCTGATTTGTTGACATCCTATATAACATATCAAACCAATGTACTTCAGCCCAATGTTCTGCTATCTTCTAGCATAATTAATTTCCAGGGATGTGTGTGCATCCAAACAAGAAGCAGAAAAGGATCAGAAGGAATGAAGTTGTCTGAGCAGATTCAGGCAGTATACAGGAAAAAAGGTAACCAGTAACCTTATGCTTCCCTACTGCCAAAAGTTCATCAAGATTAGTAACTTTGGCAGAGATTAATTAACATCTAGGGAAAATGTAACCTGGGGCAAGGAGAAGGCAAAATGATTAACAGAAACTTTTTGTTTCTTAATTATGCTTTGAGTTATTCTCTTAGATCCTTCTCACCTACTGTTGGGCAAACTGCATCTAGTTTTGCATTCACATTGTGTTCAAATAAGTCTCAGACATTCAGAAACTGGTTCAACAACTGCCCTAATATTCATACTTAGGCACGACTGAAAACATTGTATAAAAAAGTTCTGTTTCCTGACATTTTTTGCCTGGTTGGACAACTTAAGAACAGCTTTTTTTTCCCATGCCTTTTCCTGAGTCTTTTTCTATCCGGGTTAGATTCCAAGAACAAAGATGGAAAAAATGATAAAAACAAAATAAAAATGAGAAGTTCAAATGAGGGTGTCCAGAATGAAATTGGGGTAAATACTCACTGAATAGCTGAGGTGACTTAGATTATTTAAACTATTTGAGGCTGTTATTCAGTTCTGACCTTCTGGCCTCCCGCACCCCAGGGTGGGCGACTGGGGCCTTCAGCTTGCTATTTACCAGTCCATGCCTGAAAGAAAAAGCCAGGCCAATAAATAGAGAGGGTGATAATGCTCTCCCACAATGGGAGCCAGGATCTGAATCAGCACTAGATCCCCATAGCTGTGCTTTGGGAAGCATTACTTTGGTGGGGCTGTCCCCAGGTGACAGTGGACATTGTGATCACAACAGCAACAGCAAAGAGTGGTATCTCCTGCACCTCTCCCTGGCATCGCAGGTCTAGTGGGATACTTGAGAAGGATCTGCAAGGAAGACACTCTCTCCCCCTTCCATTCTTCGTTGTATATCCTTTAGTTTTGTTTCAGTGTGACTTTGCAACACATCCTGATTAAACTTATCTACACTACAGCAAAGCAGCATCTCCAATTGTAGAAGTAAAAAAGGATACATTTGAGACTCTCTCCCTCTCTCTTCTTCCCCATGTATATCTCAGAAAACTTACTATCTGCGAAAAAAACTAAAAGATTCCTGTCGCGGTCTTTCCAGTTATGATGTACTGTGGCCTTGCTCCTGTGCAATACTGTAAAGGAGTGTCATGATGCCTGTCTTACCATCTATCCTAAATTCAGTCCCAGCTGCTTCCTCTAAGTAGTCCAGAAGACCCCAAAGCTAATAGATAACAAAAAGAGCTCAAGGCTGAATCTGATGCACACTTAACATGTTTGAATAAATAATAGCTACATGGAAAAAAAAAAAACAAAAACAAACCGAAAAGCAGGCTGTTCCTAGACCAGGTTTGGAAAGGAGAAACACTAAATTCACAGTATAAATGTGGAGATTATTGGCATTTGCTCACTCAGCAATGAAACAAGGTGTGGTGGTGACTCTGCAACAGCAATGCCTCTGGTTATTTCTGGTTAATGTGGGATAACTACATGTACTTACCTCTTATACCCTGGAGCTTGACAATCATTAACTGATTAGAAAATAGTCTGGTATTATATATATATATATATATATATATATATATATTTTGTTGTTTGGTTTTTTTTTTTAATAATCATGATTATATTTTGTTAGAGGAAACAAAAAAAAAAAATTAAATAGCTTATCTAACTAAAGTAGTCAAATAGGTTTTCCATCCAGGTAACCAAACTATTCTTTGGGAACTGTAGCTTCCTAGGAGAGCAATGGAAGCTGTCTTCACTGTATCAACTTAATTAAATGTCGGCAATGCTTTCACAAGAGCAGGACCAGGATGGCAGCAGAGGCAGGCAGAGATTTCTGTATTAAAAGCAGTCCCCACAGCTAATTAATGGGAACTACCAAACGCACTGAGCCCTTAGCCTCTTTTTACAACGGAGCAGCAGCTTCTATGATTCAGCGACTAAGCAAAACAAGGAACTAGCTAAACCAATATTTAAGATGTGCAAAAAAGTGTATTAATTATATTTAAAAAAAAACAACCACCACAGTTCAGAACACTGCCTGATGCTGTTGTAGGTCTCTGAATAGAATGATCAAGGTCTTGATTATTAACCCTTCTCTGCTGGGGTGCTTTTAACCTGGGAAGACATCTTTTTAGGATTACTGGTAAATTCCCCGGTGAGCCTGCAGGTGGGGATGGAAGGGAGAGACTCCCTATTAGAATTGCTGAAACTTTCCTTTTTATGCATTTATCTCTCAGCCTAGAGGAAGAAGGAGCAGTTCAAACAAACTCTTCTCTGGCTACTTTATTTCAGCACGTTTGTGACCTAGATAAGATCATTATCTAACAGCTTGGAGTGAATTTGAAGTTATGTAGTTGTTTTCAATAGGAAAAAATAGTTATAATTTAATGTAATCTATGTTTGTGAAATGGCTGTGATATATTTCTCAGACTCTGAGCCGTAAGGCAGAAAGGACACTTTCAGGCAAATTATTCAACAGGTCAGATAAAATGGCTATTTTAAATTACACTGCTTGGGGAATGGCACAATTTTAGAAGGAACTTTATAGTCCTGAGAAGTTTTTATTTCTAGAGAACAGTAATTAAACAGCTTGCTTAGACAAGTCATGCATTCTCTGTCAAATTGTATTGCTAAATCAAGATTGGATATTTTTTCTTGAGGGCATGTTCTAGGTCTAGCAAAAGTTATGGCCATGGTGCAAGGAGTCTCTGGTAAGAATGGTGAAAAATTTATGTAGGTTAGACTCTTCATTTTTTGTCTTAAAATTCACAAATAGATCAAGAAACAATTACAAGTAAAGATGAAACCTTCAGAGAAGTATGTCACAGCTACAATTCAGATCCTATTGTAGTCTAAAACCAGGAAATGTCATCCCATCTGCAGACTGAAACTGACCTTAGACATTTAGATTTCACCATTTTCTGAATAAGTCAGTGTTATTTTCCAAGGTCACACCACATTTTTTGCATCCTGCAAAGTATCCTCCTCTTGTCAGGAAGAGAGAAGTAGCAGAAAATGGGTTAGCCAGCAGAGCAGAATTCATTCCAGAAAGTTCATGGTAGGTTTACCTCTGCTCATGTCTGCACTGACTTTCTCCATATGAACTTGGGACTCTACATTGGAGGCCTTAACTGCACCTCAGGAAAATCCTAGCAATATGACCTAATAAGAGACCTCTAAGACACAGAACAAAAATAAAATAAAATAAAATTAAAAAAAAAAAAAAAAAAAGGAGAATGAGAAATTTGGGCAGAAATACAATCTTCCACGTTCATGTCCTCCAAATGCGGGGAGTCTTACAGTCCAACCTTGTGGTGTATGTGTGTGTTTGTGAGTAAATGTGGAAGTGATGGGAGATAATCTCAAACCCTGAACTCACTAAACTCAGGATGATAACTTAAGGATGGTTGCTTTTCTTCTCTTTTGTCCTTTTCTGTAGGTTTTTTGCCCCACAGAATAGGAAACCATGGTCCTTGAGCAAGAAAACTAATGTATTCTTAGGTTTAGGTTTTAGTGGACTTTTTTTTGTATTGGGTTAGTACCCTGCTCCATAGATACCACAATTGCAAACTCTCAGACCTAGGGCTGAGGCACTAAAGCTCCATAATTTGGAGCCATTTATTTGGGATTTCCTTTCCAGGGGTGAAGGGGCTGCAAGTCCTTAGTGCCCCCTGCTGTCTTTTGGTTTATCATAGTGATTTCCTTCAGTTTGTGACCTTAGGATCTGCTTTGACCTTTGCCCTTTCATATAGGAACTTCTCCACAAAAGGGGTTGCACTGAGGATACTATGGGGAGGCAAGGACAGTCACCTCTTTTTTGTGTAAAGCTTCATTTTAGGTGGCTGGCAGCCGTGGCTTGACTCTATTGCTTTAGATATTTGCACATTAGAAGTGATGGTAAAGGTCCATGGGCAGATACTGGGATTACTATCAGTTATTAATCACTCCTCTGCAATGACTGGGAGTCAGAGGTACCACTTTTGACCTATATGGTGATGAAAGAGAAAATAATCTGGCACCCCTAATTTCAGCCACAGTTAATGAAGTGGCAGTGATCTAAAATACTGGAAGTGAGGTCCATTTGATGCCTGGTATGGGTTTTTTAATCTCTCTACTGTTTAGAAAGAAGGTCTGTAGAATATCTATTTAAAAGAGCAGCTCACATGAATATGTAAGTAAATGCAGTGCTGTGCCAAGCCACACCCACTCTCAGACACTGTCAAATATTTTGGAGGGGACTGGGGTCTCTGTTTTTTGAAGAAGCAATACACTTGTCTTTCCATATAAATCACCTGCAGAGAAATTAAGAAAAAAGAAGAAAAGAAAAAAAAAAAAACAACACCTCTAAAACAAAGCAGCATAAGCCCTATATTAGGCATCAGACTGGTTAATTGCTGCTGAAGTATTTCCCAGCAATATATATATAGAGAGCAACCACCAGAAATATGAGGACTTAATAAGTAGTGAGAATTTATACAAAAAACAGACATAACAAGGCGAAGTTAATTCATCACAACTTTCACATAAGCCTTTGTTGGGCAGTTGGCCAGGCCCATCACATTATCTGTTTGACTCAGTGAGTCACTCCAGCTAATAGAATTTTGCCCCATGTTTGTTGTTGCCATGGCGATGCAATATTATCAGGCATGTCATGTTCACAGATCAGTAGCAGCGGCGCTGCTGCAGACACACAACAGCTTTCAGCCTTTGACCATAAACAGGAATTCACTCCACAGTCAGTCTGTCAAAAAGGAAGTCGGCTGTGGTGAAGAAGCACTAGTGCCAGTACTACTAGCCTTTTCCTTTTTCTTTTGTGAGTGCGTTGCCATTATCATTAAAATAACCTGAAGTCGTCATGAATTCATTCATTCACAAACATTGTCAAAGAAGGTGCAATAGTTCAAGAGAATCCAGAGGGTCAAAGAGAGGACTAGTTTTAAATCTGTGCCTATTGAACCTGGAAATGACATAGTCTGTTAGATATAATCTTATTCTTACCATAGCAAATCAAGCTGTGTTGACTGGCACCAATGTCCAAGTCAATTCAGCACCATGAAAGGTTACTAGGAGTAAAGAGGTCATATCCTTTGTGGCATTGCTTTGAGAAATAAACTTAGGCATGTGTGGGAATATTTTACAAAGAATAGCTTTTTCACCAAAAGTGAAAAACAAATCCTGTCAGGAATCTACAGAGACTGCAGGTATTTTCTGACATAGCCATATTTAGGGTTTAAACCAAAGACATAATTGCTAAGCTTTCTTGATATTTGAAATGTTTAACTGAGGCATAAATATTCCACCTGATATTTTAATAGTTTTCCAAATAAAATGGTTAAATATCTTTTTGAAATGGCATTTTGAAACTGAGAATGCATTCTGTCTTGGAGTTTATAAGGATTTTCATTTTCATTCCAACATAGACATATCTAATAATAATACAGAATACATGAGAAGATCACAGAACCTCTGCATTTGATTAGTTTGATATATTACACAAGATTTAACCCAATGTAACCTCTCCGACATCACTGAGTTGTTCTGATTTACTCTGCTTTGAAAGGAGGATTAAGATTCTTGGATTTAAATACAGGAGAGAATTTTTGCAAGGACACACTGTTTTTTAATGCCTCTCTTGTATGGAAAGACCTGTTTAAACATTTGTTGTCACATATGTCCCAAAATGTTGTTGACAAGCTATACTGGCATTGAGAGACCCTACACAAAGTTTAGGAATGCATTTGAAAATTATTATGAGCAATAAGGAGCTGATTATGCTTTTCCTTCTGTGGGCTTTAGACTAGTATAACTTTACAGACTTTAAAGCAGCTATTGCTGAAATGCTGGGATAAGTGGCTCCATACTAGTAAGTGCTGAACCCCTTTACTGCAGCACTGATTCTTAAGTTACGCAGCTGAGACCACCAAAGTGCTCACATTTACACTGCTGTAAATGAAAACAGTGTTTGGCCCCTAGGATTACATTTAAAATTGAACTTTGGGACCAGTCTTAGGCTATGCTTGATGAATACAGAGCAAAAGTCCTGACATGTAAAGCTTTTGCACAAAACCCTTTTTTGCTGAACAGGATGTCTACTCTCAGCTTTTATTACTACTGAAGTTACATTTCACCCAGTGTAGGAGAATGGATTTACACTTGCTATGCATTTGTATAAATCACCCCATGCTAACATAATGGCACAGATCCTACAGCCTGGATTTTTTTAGTCATGAAAAATACTGTGTCTCCCATGTTCCCCAGAGAAATACTAAAGTCTAATTTGACTGTGTGTTGTACTAGCGAGAGAGGTGCAGTACTCCAGTACCAGAGTCCATTAATGGCCATGAAATTAAAATAGCACTACTCTCATGCTTGAGACTTGAACCCCTGTCTGGTACTCAGGAAGAAGTAATGGTAGAAGTGAACCTTTGCTTTCAACTCCCGTCATGAAGGGGCAGGCACAGCTTGATGAAGTCCCATAGATTTTAAGTTATATGGGCTTTTAAATGAAATCCATATGCTTTAATGGCATTACTCTTGTTTTACTCCAGTGAGAGTGGAGATCAGAATAAAGTGTAGGGGTGAGAGAGAGCCCCTCCTTGTTTTGGGGAAGAACACTTTCAAAATCACAAAACAGCAGAGGAACAGCAGGCACCTCTGTGCATCTGCATATCTCAGCCTGTAGCATGCCCATAGAAGACATGAGGAAAGGGAGGGAGGAGTAAGATGCATCTATATCTGTATTTTGCCTGCTCATAAAAGTGACAACATTAGAGTTATAACAGTTAAAAGCTATTTCAGTGAAACTGATGTAGCTCCACTGCCTGCCCATTCTTTGATCAGGTCCAGAGCAACAATTGTCAGTCTGGCTTCAAGGGCTCTGAACATCTCACATAGACTCCTTATTAAGTGGAAGAGAGTGCTAACCAGAGAAATGACATCCAATTCAATAACAACATAATTAAACAGGTGCAATTTAAGTGTGTTGAGAAGGAATGAAATACACAGAGTGTGCTCTCATAGAAATCATGAAATAAACCAGTTATCGTTTGGATCATTACATCTTAAAGTAATGACTGTTCTGTTTACCCCAAGGGTCAGCAGATTTCTGCCATTCAATGGCAATCTGCAAATGCATTATAGCTAATCATATCAAACTGGCAAAGGAAAATAAGTCATTGACATTTTAAAAATGTGGTTTTAACGCATAACTTTTTTAAAGGCTGTGTGTGATCCACAGTTGAATCAAAGATTCCACTCTGTTTCCTGGTTTTCCTCTGTCACTGTGAAATTCACTTTTTCCTGGAACTTGACTCCACTTCAGACCACCTTCAATTTTATTTCTTGCATTTGCATGTATCTTTGTATTATTAGTCCAATATTTTCTAAAATAACTAAAGAGAAAGAATAATTCTTTCCTTTGACTCAGATAGAAAATATTCTTTCTGAAATAGTAAGTACAGAAGTTTAGTTCCACATTCAAGCATGTATCCATTTCATAAAGGAAATTCTTACTTGCTAAACCTTGTGAATAATGAGTTAGTGAAAAATATATGTGACGTTCTATGGGTATTAGAATTTGCAATCTTATCATCCAGATGGTGTGATATATTATAAACATAGTCATAACTGTGCTTTCATAGGTAAGCAGATCTGGTAAATACAGGCACTGAAAAATAAAATTGTGAGTCACCTGCAATGGTTCATAAGTTTGTCACAACTATGACAAAATATGTTGATTCTGAGGAAAGGAAAATATTCAGCAAGTACTCGGAAATTTTTATGTAGACCTACTTATACATCATGCTTCCTATCCAGCACCTCTGCTTACCTTTTGTCTTATCTTGGAAGATAAGTTTTTTGGAAACCCTAAAAATAAGAATTGTAAAATAGCCTTTAATATGTCTGCAGCAAATTAACTTTTTAAAATATCTTCTGTCAACAAAAGAGAAATGAGCTGAAAAACTGGCTTTATAGAGAATGAACATTGTGGGTTCACAGATAAGCTCAATACTACATATCCTGTATAATTTACTGGAAGCATTTAAATATGGGGAGCCTTCTAGAACTGTAAAGGAAACAAAATATAATTTATTTATAGGCTTTTCCATGGCTTTATGCATTTGGCTAATGACAGTAAGGTCATCTCTTTTTATAATTAGCAACTTAAATTTATAAAGGGAGAGAAAACTTCTTAAAATAAATATCTCCAGAAAATCTCCAGAAAAAAAAAAAAAAATCAAGAAAATCTCTATAAAATCTCCAGAAAACTTCAGATCTAATTACATTAAAAAAGAAAACAATCCATAAAGAATAGCTGGCTAAATATAAAAGTTCATATCTTAGGCTTAATTAAGTTAAATAATGAATCACTTATCTGATTAACTGTTACTTGGAATAATTTTCCCCATATCTTTTGTGTAAGAGGTCATTAAGAAAGTATCCTGAAAGGCATGAGAGGTGGAATCTGAGGTTAAACTCCTACTTCATTACTATAAATCAAATTGTCCTGAGAAGATATTCACATGAACAGAGTTTAGCATCTAATATGACAGAAAATAACTAGTTGTGATCTAGACTGCAAGGATCTTGACTTAAGTCGAACTGATTATCATACCAAATGAAATCATAAACTCATTGAAAACTATGGCAAAGCTCTCACTGACTCCAGTGGGCCCACAGTTTTCGCCTGTGCATTTTAACCTTGGGAACTATGGCGATGCCACCCCCACTTCTAATCTTCCATGTAGAGTTCCTTTCTTTTCTAGGTTTGGAGTTATTATCTTGAGAATAAACACTGTGAACCACCAAGAAATGGCTGAGGGGACAAGAATAAGTGTAAGTGTGCAAAACAGTTAGAAGCAAAGGATTTAGCAAATATCAAGCCCATCTACAAGAAGGTTTGGAAGTCGGGAGGAGGAATTGGGGAATTACAGGCCTGTCAGTCTGGCCTTAGTGCTGGGGAAGGTTATGGAGCAGATCATCCTGAGTGTCATCATGCAGCACATACAAAACAGAAAGCAATCAGGCCCAGTCAGCATGGGTTTATGAAAGGTATGTCCTGCTTGACCAACCTGATCTTCTGTGATAAGGTGACCTGCTTAGTGCATGAGGAAAAAACTGTGGCTGTTGTCTACCTGGACTTTAGCAAAGCCTTTGACATTTTTCCACATCAGTCTCCTGGAGAAACTGACAACTTGTGGCTTGGTGGGGCATGCTCTTCACTGGACAAAGAACTGGCTGGGTGGTTGGGTCCGAAGAGTTGTGGTGAATGGAGTCAAATCCGGTTGGCAGCCAGTCATGAATCATGTTCCCTAGGGCTTGGTATTTGGGCCAGTTCTGTCTAATATCTTTATCAATGATCTGGACAGGGGGATTGAGTGTATCCTCAGTAAGTTGGCAGATGACACCAGGTTGGGTGGGAATATTGATCTGCTGGAGGGTAGGAAGGCTCTACAGAGGAATCTGGACCAGATGGGTGAAGGGGCTGAGGCCAATTGTATGAGATTAAATAAGGCCAAGTGCTGGGTCATGCACTTGTGTCACAACAACCCCAGGCAGCACTACAGGCTCATAGAGGAGTGGCTGGAAAGCTGCTTGGTGGAAAAGGATCTGGGGGTGTTGATTGACAGCCCTCTGAACATGAGTCAGCAGTGTGCCCAGGTGGCCAGGAAGCCCAACAGCATCCTGGCTTCTAACAGGAATAGTGTGGCCAGCAGGCCTAGGTCAGTGATCATCCCCCGTACTCGGTGCTGGTGAGGACCCAATTTGAATATTGTGTTCAGTTTTGGGCCCCTCGCTACAAGATATTGAGGTGCTGCAGAGAGTTCAGAGAAGGGTAACAAAGCTGGTGAAGGTTCTGGAACACAAGTCTGATGAGGAGCAGCTGAGGAAGGGAACTGGGACTGTTTAGCTTGGAATAAAGGAGCCTGAGGGAAGACCTTACATCTCTCAGCAATTACCTGAAAAGAGGTTGTAGCATGGAGGGTGTTGGTCTCTTCTCCTAAGTAAAAAGTGACAGGATGAGAGAAAATGGCCTCAAGGCGCACCAGGGGAGGTTTACATTGGATATTAGGAAAAATTCCTTTACGGAAAGGGTTGTCAGACATTGGAACAGGCTACCCAAAGAAGTGGTCGTGTCACTATCCCTGGAGGTGTTTAAAAGACTTGTAGATAAGGCACCTAGGGACAGGGTATAGAGGTGGACTTGGCAGTTTTAGGTTAACAGTTGAATTCTATGATCTTATGGGTATTTTCCAACCAAAATTCTATGATTCTTTGATTTTGGAAAGAAAACATACGATTCAAAATATTTAGAGAAAAGATGAAGCAGAAGACAATAAATAAATTAAAAAGGAGAGGTGGAATGAAAACAGTAGAGAGCAAGTTTTATCCTAGAAGAAGGCGAAGACTGGAAATAAGCCTTGAAAGCAGGCAGGATTGGAGGGATAGGTGGCAGTTGAGCATTCAGTTCTCATGTTGTGTGTAGGCTGAGCATTTAAATATCCTAACACTTTAGCAGGTAAAGCTGCTGCACAATGATAGTAAAGTTTATGTTCAATTGTTCGGATCTGCTTTTTAACATTCACAGTAGCGCATCTAAACAAATCATCTCACTTTTAATGAAAATCACTGTGATGTCGATCTGTGCTTTGTTTCAAATGTTCTTGTTAGTTCCTCAATCAATGTACAAGGCAACATTTTCAAGTGCATTAAAATGAGGCTATTTACCACTGTTATGATAATGATGGCTCTGTAATATCTAAAAAATATTTATCCAGTTTGTCTAAATTGGTCAACACAGAGACATTAATAAAAATGTTTGTAGCAGTTTTAATAATAGACACCTATATTGTGTGCCACCTCCTTCAGATTTTTCTCTAAGCCTAAAATGGAGCCAAACTACTGCTCACGCTGAATTGAAGTATGCTTTTAGTATGGTTACTAGTGTGGATTGTTATTGAACAGGTTAGCCTCATTTCATATCTGAATTTCACAAGGAGACACAGTTGATTCTATAGAAATAATGAACTCCAAGGTTCACAGTGTACATATAGTACTCAATTTTGACAGCAGCACAATACGGGTCATACTCATCACCCAAAGAATTAGTCTTATCTGTTTATTGACGTTGAACTGAAAATGAGAGAGGTTTTGAGTATCAGTCATGAGACACTGGGATTGGAAGGAAATGTACCTGTGGATGACCACTTTATAAATCACAGCGTCTTCATGTCCATGAAGAACTATTGTCTTTGAATCCACACATTTTGTGTTTACCTTCTCTTGAGGAATATTTTGGAGAAATTAATGAGGTCCAAAACAATAATCATTTTTCAACAGGATTTCTGTTTTCCCCAATTGCTCTATTTTTGTGGTATCCTTCTTTACAATGTCTTTAGAAAGCAGTCTATTCAAAAAAGAAACAAAACTGTATTTACAATGTCATCAAGTATTATATCGGTTAAGTCAATACAATTATGGTTATGACACGGTGAACTGCCAGAGAAAAGCAGTCTACTTATTTGCTACTAAATTTGTTGATTCAGTGAATGCTAAAGCTGTTCATTAATTGTTCAGCATAATATTTGTTATGTACTCTGGAATATGCCTGAGAGGTGAGAAAGAGGGAGAAACAGAGGAAAGAAATAACAAAGCTGAATCCAACTGCTTTTCCAAAACATTTTAATTCTAAAGAATAGGATTGTTTGTGTTGTAAGTTTGTGTTCTTTATATGATTTGCCTCAACAGAAATAATTTTTCATAATTTTATCTGAGGTCAGGTGTTCTCCCATATATTTTATTATTCCTTCTATGTCTTACCTTTCAAAACTTCCATGGTTCCTCTACTAAGAATAATTCTAAATTTCCCAGCACTTCTTCCACAGCTACCCTACTTGGAAAGGTCCACCAGTCTCTTTTCCAAAGTTAAACCATTTATCTTTGCAAAATGTTTTACTATTCCCTAAGGAAAAAAAAAAAAAGGTGTGGGAAAAAAAAAAGGAAAAAAGTATCCCATCTTAGTCATCTTGTCCTTTATTCAACACTACCAGTTCCATATATATCTGGATCTATCTTGTGATGGGAAGACATCAGTGAACACAATGACACCTTGAATCTGGAAGACAATATGGTGTAGTAACTGGATCAAAGTTTAGATTGAAGTGAGAGATAGGCAGTAGGTGTTCTGTCCTTGATTCGGATTTCATCAGGGTTCTTCCGGGACAGTGACCTGTCGTGAGCTGAGTCAGCACTCTCCTATAACCTTTACCATTGTATCTCTGGTCTTTTTTCAAGACCTGCATCTTAAACCATGAGCAATAGCAGAGCTGCAGTCTGAGGTAGGTTGACATGTTGCTATATTGTTTCACCAATGCATCTTAGTGTTCAGAGGTGGCAGTTTATCATGCTCCATCTGACCTGAGTCACCGCTTTCAAGCAAAAGCATTATCCTTAAGTAGAGCCAGAATCACCAGCAGTTTAGTCTAGGTTGGTACTTTGGCCAATCAGAATCTGTACGTTCCTTTCCCAATCCTAATTCTTCTACCAAAAAGGTGTTTAGAACAATACTTATACACCAGGGTGTTTTTGTCTTTTTTTAAACCTTCATAAATTCTCTGACCTTTCTCTATTTCATAAAATATCCCTGAGTGTAGTTCACTGTACATTGATTTTAATAAGCATTCTCTACAGACCAATATGTATAATGTTGGAAATGGTATAATACAATTTTCCTCCACTGAAATGCTATAGAAAATTGTGCATTTTATACTGACGTGTGCCACATCAATAATACAGTTTTTATATCTTATTTGTAGCTATTGATCTCAACAACATAATGAAAAATTGATTGCAATGAAGTGCACTACTTCTTAAGTGTAAATTTCAATGTCAAATTATTTTTATCTATGCTTCCCAATTATAGATGAAGCTTATACATTTATATATGTTTGCTTTTACAAAACTCTGGATCAGTAAATTAGATATGACAAGAATCTACTGGGTCAATAAAAACCTTGTTGCTCTCACTAAAATATGATTCCAAAATTAAATACACTAGTTCCCTTTCTTCATTATAGAAAGAATTAAACTCTCCATATGTGGTGTCACCTTCCTGAGCAATTTAACAATTTGAAATAGGGTCCTAAATCTTAAGGGGATATGGGCACACAGAGTATGTCATTGTACAGAAAACCACTGAAATTCATGTACTCATTCTGGAACCTATATGGAAAAGTAAGCAAGGAGCAGCATATTCTTTTGTTATCTCTTGAGACCTTATTATTTGCGAGAGAAAACATTTGTGTTTGGGAAAACTTTATGTTATTAGAACTGACAAAAGTGGTTACCAAATTTAGCAAAGGGGAGGCATTGGTTTCTGCTTTATGCATTGTAAGAATGGATTAACTTTATTTATGCAACTTCTACATACCCTTTTGGGAAGTTCAGACTGGGAAATTCAGACTATTCTTCTCCTGTGACACAAGCAGAGGTTATCTCCAGAGAAAGCTCCCTCACTCATTTGGCTTTCTGGGGACTGGGATGCTTAATGCAGAATTGCTTCTGCTTGTTGAACTGCTGGGAAAAAAAATAGCAAAAATACTGCTGTTTGAATTAGACACACTACACATTTCATAATCAACAAAAGAGTTAGGTGCTCAGCTAAACCAGTCTGCTAGGTTTCTTCTACTCAGTGAACAGAGGTGGGAACCTCTGAGATAGTGTGATTTGTCTCTTCCTAAGATGAGATTGAATTGCCTTTTGAAAGTGTCTGTCACTTTGCATTAATGATGGAGGCAACAGAGATGATTAGTTCAGACCAAAGCCTGTATTCTAGGTCCTGTGGTTGGAGAGAATGAATCTCACCATAAGGGTTTATAAAACTGAAACTAAACGTTGGCTTGCAATGACGCCATGACATTGTTCAACCACTACCACATACTTAGTAAGTTCAGTTATCTCACTTCCATGAAGGTAGATTTTGGAAATGTTTGTGGGCCTACAGGTGCAAAAAAGAGACGAGTGGTTTTGACTTTCTTTTGGATATCAGTGAATAGTGTCCCAATTCTTCAGTTTCTCAGTACAGAAACAAAAGCATCTTCCCAAGCTAGCTGTAGATGCAATCCTGACTGGGGAAAGAAGAGAGAAATGACATCTATGAGAAATGTTCTTTAGTAATCTCCCTTTTTTAGTACTGCCAGTAAAAGGAACTGGCCTAATACCTGAAGATCATCTCAGTCATAATCTAGTCTCCAACATTATTTTTTGTGTGTGTCTTTATTGAATAACATAATCTCTCTGTTTCCATATCTTTTTCTTTTAAAGGAGGTATTAGCGTTTGACTTCCCCAGAATGGATGAGCTAGTTACATTTGTTGTGACCAGCTGCTGACAAGGGAGGAATGAAGTGCCATTTCACATGTTGTGGTACAAAGAAAAGCTGTTTTCCCATGTAGTTGTGCCTAGTGCTTCTCCAGCCAAATTGTTTTTGAGAGTTAGGACATAAACAACATCCCTCTCCTATAAAGAATCTTTCATTTCATAAAGGTTGAGTTCATACTGAAGTTTATTCTTTAGTGGTAGCATTTATAAGGTCTCCTGCTTCTGTTCAGCTGCCTATGTTCATGACTTTTCATCCTACTTACCTCTCAGATTTGGTTGTTACATGCCACAGGTTCAAATGTGATTGGAAATCAAGTTGAAAGTATGACTCGAGCATGGTGGCCATTGTTTGCAGGAAGGGACTGCATAAGTATCTGATCTGAGATGATGAGAGATATTTTCCCCCTTCAGTGCAGATGACAAATTTTGTTGCAAGCTGGTGCCAATGAAGTGACTGTGCCCTCCCATGCTAGACAGGTATTCACTTTGATCTTGTCCTCAAGTGGGCAGTTGGTCCACACGTTTAGGATTGGATAACCAAAAAAGAAAAGTCAAGCACTGTTTCAATGAAGGCCGACTATTATTTTTTCCATGTGTGTGTTTGAAAATGGAGTTTTACAACTTTACAATTCATTTCAAGACATCCTGAAGCGAATGTCCTGTGAATTTGCATATTTCATAACTGAGTTTTAAATATAGCCTACATATGAAGTTAAAAGCTATGCAAATTTTTAAAGAGAAGAAGATGATACTCTTACCAATTAGATAATTATTGTTATTATAATTACTGACTAGCAATCAATGAAGGCTTCAGTGTGAGCTGGACTACATGAAGGATGCAGTGGCATACCCACGTAGTAAGAGGACTTTTTCCTGCCTCTTACAGCCCTGTGTTTCTTCCTTTAATACCAGGGCATGAATAAGCTTTGTGCACCTAAAAATCTTCTTCCCAAGAAGTAAGTCTGAGTTGTATTACCACCCACATACTCACCAGCCTATGGGGAAAACTAAAATCACAATTATTATGCCATGAAAGCTTAGATAATTTCCACATGATTCTTTGAAATCTAAGTGTGTCATACTAAGACCAGGCTGAACAGTGTTTCCATCACCCTAATTAACTTACTGAGGTTTCAAAGCAAAGAGCATGACAACACAGCTGTATGAGGGGTGAACAGCTGGAAGAAATATAAGATAATAAAAACAAAAAAAATGAGATGGAAACCTAAAAGCTCCAGAAAGAGGCCAAGGTAAAGCTACTAGACTTAACTAGGGAGTTGTCATTTGCACTAGTGTACTATTGACAGGTGGAGGTCCAGAAAGTATTTGAAGTAAAATAAAAGCAAACCACCAAACACTGAAATAACTGTGGAGATAACAGACGTGACGAAATAATGTTTGTAAAAAGATAATTATATAAATGAATGTTCCTCAATTAAAGAAGGTTACAGCAACTATAGTCATTGCTTTATTATTTGATATGTATTATTTGATGCAGTTTACTCGCAGTCTGAGTCTCTTGAGAGAGCTAGCATTGGTGTCCTGCATCTCTTGGCCAACTGAGAACATCAAGCAAACCTCAGCAGGGAGACTGACAATGACAGCATCAAGGTCCTCTGAGAAGGCTGTTGCCCATGTGAGGGACAGAGAAGTATGGAAAGAAATATCCAAAACCTCATAAATTTGTGGTGAACACTGTCAAACATCAATCAGAGGAACTACTAATTTATGCTTCTGAGACAAGGTCTCACTTTAACTCTCTTAGTCATTGTCTAAGGAAACACCCCTTGGATATTATGATATGAACACTCATCATGTCTCCTCAAACTTTCCATTGTATGTCAAAAGCTCATGACATACAAAGAGCTGCTAGAAGGGGTTTGAAAATGTTGCCTTACACATCATCAGATTATGTGGAATTTGAATTTAGTTCTTAACACACACACACACACACACACACACACACACACACACACACACGTACAGATAAAAAAAATATACAGACATTTACTGAGACTATCTTGCCCACAGAAAAAGACATTGATCAGGCATACCTTATCAGATGCCGGATAATTCAATTCCCTGTTCCCTGATCCTTAATGAAAAAAGAGGTAACCTAATTCCTACTAGGCAAACCACAGCTGTGTTGGTGTTTTTATTCCATGGATAACAAGGAATAGGACTGAGAAGTACACAGCATTTTTTTTTTTGTTATCAGGAAATGCAATCAGAATACTCTCAGTGTCTTACAGAGCAAGAAAGACAAGGAATAACTGGCAACTGTCATTCAGTTCTAACTTTTGAGTTGGACATTTCAGTTAGTTGCTCTTTCATCCTCCTCATGGTCCTTTTCAGGCCCTAAAGGGTATATTTATAATAATAAATTAAGAAATCATTTACAGAAAGTACACCAGTTAGCAGGTGAGTGACTACTAGACCCACATTTTGCATATTTAGGCAGACTTTATATTGTTATATTGCACCGTTTTATGCAGACAGCCACAGGCTCTGGCTTAAATGTTTTATGAGTATAGTCACATTTCATTCTGGTTTAGTGAAAGAAGCAGCTAATCTATTCATGAAGTCATATAGCTGGAGCCAAGGCTGTGGCTGTGTAGGAAGACCATAAAAATTATATGGTGCTGACAGAAGGACCTAAGTGATTCTTTACCCAGGTAGGGTAACCAGTAGTTAGAGCAAAGTTTGTCTACACCAAATGTCATCAACCTGTATGGACAAGTGATAGAAAGTTTTAAAAATTACTTGGTTCACTGCAATTCCCCTGAGAGAAGTCTAGCAGTCTAACACCAGGCATTGTTATATCAGTGTAAAGTTCACCTGCAGAACTTCATCTGTGTAAAATACAAGCATCTGCTCTGGCTATTTATCCTACACTTCTCCAGTCAGTGAAAAGAGGCAAGTACCTTGAAGGATCATCTCATTCTACCTGCTTTAGTACAGGATGGATTGCCCTCAGAAGGCATTGTCCTATTGGTCACAAAGGGCTTCTTGATAACTGTTTGAGACCAGATGTCTCATTATGCCTCAGCTTTAAGATGTTTTACTCAAGCTTTAATACAGGATGTTAATAGCCTTGATTCAAGTTATTCATTAATTGCTGCATGGTATTTCTAGGTTGCCAAATGGAAGTAAAATGTTATTTTCCACTGGCTTTACCTTTAACATTCACTGATGTGGTGTACACAGCATGAATAGAATTCTGCTGTACGCTGCTGTTTCAATGGTACCAAGGAAACCCTTTTGTCTGTTGCAATTAGTTTGGCATCATTGTTTCTCACTGACTTAATAAACCCTTCAGCAATTCTTTCCCAGGTTGTCTTTCCACATCAACATGAGTAGCAGGATAAGGGAAATGTAGTGAGTTTCAAGATTTAGGTTGTAGATTTAGGACTTGGTGGAAATTATTTCTGTCCTCTCTTGCTCTGATACACCCTTTAGGAAAATGGTGACTCTGTTGCTTTGCAGGACTATGTGCAACTGCAGAAGGAAGCATTCAATGGTTTTACAATTTATTATCTGATCTAATTTAACCTAATTTAACTTAAAGAAATAGGAAGTCACATAATGCCCTTCTATCCTTACCCATAATTTGTAAAATAGGGCTAAAATGAGTCGGCTTGCTCCACAGCCTGCTGCAAAACCCAATTTATATTTCACAGAACATTTAACTGAACTTCCTAGTTTCACTTCTAGAGTTTCAGATCTCTCTTCACTTGTGTATTAACTCTCTTGTTGTCATATGTTTTGAAGTAGCAAATGTCATGTAAGTAAAAGAAAATGGGCATTTTATTAAGGTGACTGAAAAATGGGATCTAGTACTTACTGGGACAACACCTGGGAGTCTCTGAAACCTCCTGCAACTCAAACCTACTTTTTCCTCCCTTTGGGAATTCTCTTTAGCACCATTTTGTTTAGTTTGTATAAGTTCAAGTTTCATCAAAGTAGTATTTATTTGTATAAAACTATACACCAGATGTCTGCAACCAAGAAGCCTATAAAGTATTTTGTTGCTAATGTGACCCTGGTGATTTCAACAATTATAAACTGAAGCAGCTCTATTTACACAAGGCTTTAATGTTAAACTATATGCAAACATAACTCTGAGTCTCTAAGATGGACACATCCGGTTTCACAAATATTACAACAAATGAAATTTTAGAACTTGTAAGCTACTAAGTATAGCGCAAAGAACATGAAAATCATGATGTAGTAATACTTAGCACTTATATATATAGCACTTTACATCTTCAAAGTACTGTGCTAACAATATCTAATTAATCCTCCTCAACTAATTAATCCTTTCCAGATCAGGAAGCTGAGACACATTAATTACAATTATTATTTATGTACTTATATAGCACCATAGGTGTGCATGCCACTTTACAGATTTAAAGACCGGTCCCTCACTATTGTAGGCAGCTAAAGTTTGTCTTTAATACTAATAGGAGAAAGTTCATAACATGCAATATTTGGAGGGAATACTTTCTCTGGAAATGTTTACAACTGTGCATCACATTCTGTCATTGTGTTTGTCCATAAGAAAATATAGCAAAAGGCAGCTGGATATAAGGAGTTATACTGCTGTGTTTTTGTTTGTTTGTTTTTGTTTTTTTAAAAAAGGAAAATAATGCTGTTGTGTATGAATTCGCTTTCAAGAAGGTTCAGAACATGTTCAAGCTGCTCAAAATTTGAAATAGCAACAATAGTATCTATGATGTTAGTAGATTTTTATGTTGTGTGTCTCACCCATTCTGAAGAATGAATAATATCCCAAAATAATAAATGGCTACATTTTGTGGGCAAAGATCTAAATGTTTATGTTTGCAACTCCTTTCTGAAAGATAATCCAAGATCTGTCAGTATTTGGGTTATTGTACTGGAGATCTAGTTCTATTCATAGTGCATAATTTCCCAGTGCAGCACAAAATAGACTTTATAAGAGAGATTATTACTTTAAAAATTACTTAATCTGTAGCACCAGTGCTTACGCAGAACT